>NW_018405747.1:114972-502039 GCF_002113885.1 Mizuhopecten yessoensis
ATGGTGTTGTCATGGAGCTGTAGTCATATGGTGGTGTTGTCATGGAACGGTAGTCATATGGTGGTGTTGTCATGGAACTGTAGTCATATGATCGTGTTGTCATGGAACTGTAGTCATAAGATGGTGTTGTCATGTAACTGTAGTCATAAGATGGTGTTGTCATGGAACTGTAGTCATAAGATGGTGTTGTCATGAAACGGTAGTCATATGGTGGTGTTGTCATGGAACGGTTGTCATATGATGGTGTTGTCATGGAACTGTAGTCATAAGATGGTGTTGTCATGGAACTTTAATCATAAGATGGTGTTGTCATGGAACTGTAGTCATAAGATGTTGTTGTCATGGAACTGTAGTCATAAGATTGTGTTGTCATGGAACTGTAGTCATAATATGTTGTTGTCATGGAACGGTTGTCACGTATATAATGACATACGATTGTAGTGTGTGACGAAGACACGATTAGTAGCCATATAATAGTGTTACTGTGACGTCAAATAGTGGACACCTAAGGATGTCTACTGATTTGGAACAGTCTCACAAATAGGCACTAAAGTCATTTCAGTGGTCGACTGTTCAGATAAAGCGCTTCATATATTACCATTTCGAACCTGAAGCGTGTCTGGTGTTTTCTAAGAGACCCATACCACGTTAGCATTGGCAATTTGTCATTTGGATAGGCCCTTGTAAGCGCGAGCGCGTCTGGCCTAATTAGGATACACTGATTAGTTATCTTGTTAAGCCACGTGTACAAGACTGACCTTCTCGTCTGGCACCCGTTGTTCTCGCCAAAGCTGCAAAGAAAACCAAATGAGTTGTCTTCGACGTGAAAATACTCGTATGTCATCGAGATTGCGTTTTGTTTCCTCAGTGTTGTTTCCAGTTGCAGTCGATGTCTCGGAAAGGGTCTGGTGATACTTGGTCATGCCTGGCGTGCGGGTTTGGAAAATAAAATTCAGCACGGTGTGAAATTTTTTATAAGAATTTATCGCTCTTGATTCGTTGTCCTTATGACAATAACGCTATACATTCATACAAATATTCAAAACATATATACAAATGTCAGTGTTAATAATAATAATAATAATAATAATAATAATAATAATAATAATAATAATAATAATAATAATAATAATCTTTATTTAAACTTAATTACATATTGAGTCAAGGACTCGTCTCCCATATGGTCAAGCATATTAAAAAATGTACATTATATACAACTATATTGCAAAAGTGATAGCCGATATTGAAGACAATCATAGTTAATAATTCCGGGTGAGACGACGATCATTGAGGAATGTGATCTTTGATACAGAAACTCAATAATCCCCAGGAACATTTTCGCTATAAGTCAACGTGATGCTTTATTGCATTTCCGTTTCAGATCGGTTTGCGCGGCCTACTTTCTTTAGTGCTATCAGAGGTTTCTCAAAATGGATAGGTTCCTTGGCTTTATCGGAGGAAACGAAACCTCCATACAGCATGTAGTCTTTGGTATTCCAAGTAGAAATGAGGTAACAAAGTGGACGGGAAAAGACTATGTTCATAGTGATGCGTATCCAGTGTTTATAATGACATCAGAACACTTAGATGAGTATCCAGTGTTTATAGTGACATCAGAACACTTAGATGAGTATCCAGTGTTCATAGTGACACCAGAACACTTAGATGAGTATCCAGTGATCATAGTGACATCAGAGCGCTTAGATGAGTATCCAGTGTTTATAGTGACATCAGAACACTTAGATGAGTATCCAGTGTTCATAGTGACATCAGAGCACTTAGATGAGTATCCAGTGTTCATAGTGACATCAGAGCGCTTAGATGCGTCTTCAGTGTTCATAGTGACATAAGAGTGCTTAGATGCGTATCCAGTGCTCATAGTGACATGAGAGCGCTTAGATGCGTATCCAGTGTTCATAGTGACACCAGAACACTTAAATGAGTATCCTGTGTTTAGAGTGACATCAGAGCGCTTATATGCGTATCCTGTGTTTAGAGTGACATCAGAGTGCTTATATGCGTATTCAGTGTTCATTGTGACATAAGAGTGCTTAGATGCGTATCCAGTGTTCATAGTGACAAGAGTGCGCTTAAATGCGTATCCAGTGTTCATAGTGACATCAGAGCGCTTAGATGCGTATCCAGTGTTCATAGTGACATCAGAACACTTAGAAGAGTATCCAGTGTTTAAAGTGACATCAGAACAGTTAGAAGAGTATCCAGTATTCATAGTGACATCAGAGCACTTAGATGAGTATCCAGTGTTCATAGTGACATCAGAACACTTAGACGAGTGTCCAGTGTTCATAGTGACATAAGAGCGCTTAGAAGAGTATCCAGTGTTTATAGTGACATCAGAACACTTAGAAGAGTATCCAGTGTTCATAGTGACATCAGAACACTTCGATGAGTATCCAGTGTTCATAGTGACATCAGAACACTTAGACGAGTTTCCAGTGTTCATAGTGACATCAGAACACTTAGAAGAGTATCCAGTGTTTATATGACATCAGAACACTTAGAAGAGTATCCAGTGTTCATAGTGACATCAGAACACTTAGAACAGTATCCAGTGTTTATAGTGACATCAGAACACTTAGATGAGTACCCAGTGTTCATAGTGACATAAGAGCGCTAAGATGCGTATCCGGTGTTTATTGTGACATCAGAGCGCTTATAATCGTATCCTATGTTCATAGTGACATCAGAACACTTAGATGAGTATCCAGTGTTCTTAGTGACATCAGAACACTTAGATGAGTATCCAGTGTTCATAGTGACATCAGAGCGCTTAGAAGAGTATCCAGTGTTTATAGTGACATCAGAACACTTAGAAAAGTATCCAGTGTTTATATTGACATCAGAACACTTAGATGAGTATCCAGTGTTTATAGTGACATCACAGCACTTAGATGAGTATTCAGTGTTCATAGTGACATCAGAGCGCTTAGAAGAGCATCCAGTGTTTATAGTGACATCAGAACACTTAGAAAAGAATCCAGGGTTTATATTGACATCAGAACACTTAGATGAGTATCCGGTGTTTATAGTGACATCACAGCACTTAGATGAGTATTCAGTGTTTATAGTGACATCAGAGCGCTTAGAAGAGCATCCAGTGTTTATAGTGACATCAGAACACTTAGAAGAGTATCCAGTGTTCATAGTGACATCAGAACACTTAGATGAGTTTCCAGTGTTCATAGTGACATCAGAACACTTAGATGCGTATCCAGTGTTCATAGTGACATCAGAACACTTAGATGAGTATCCAGTGTTCATAGTGACATAAGAGCGCTTAGATGCGTATCCGGTGTTTATTGTGACATCAGAGCGCTTATAATCGTATCCTATGTTCATAGTGACATCAGAACACTTAGATGAGTATCCAGTGTTCATAGTGACATCAGAACACTTAGATGAGTATCCAGTGTTTAGAGTGACATCAGAACACATATAGAACAGACCGGCTGTTCGAATTACCCATTCAGAAGTAAAGGAATTCAGTTATGTTGATCTGAGCCTCGATAATTACATTAAACCCAAACACTTCGTCACAAGCGTTGCGGTGCAACTCGTGTGTATGCACTTTTCCTCGTGTTACATAGATTATATTGGTTAAAACCCGTACTTTTCCTACATTTTTTTGCTTCCTCAACCATGAAGGACTGAACGAGTCATACATGATACCCCACCTCCTCGTGTTAGTAACACAGTACGTTATTTATCGATGAATATTTCCTAACCACCCGTGTTAAAACCGCGGTGTAGAATTTGTTTTATACTCTCAATTTTCATGAAATGAATAATTTCCATGCACTAATTCGACTGCATTTTGGCCTTGCTACGAATAGTAGCGTGATAACGTGATAGCTGCAATGATAAATTGTTAAACTGAAAAATTATATGTAACACGGCCTTGTGGTTTCTTTTGAGAGTATCTGACATTTAGGGCATTTACATTTGTGACGTGACAGTTATAGGTCACGGAGAGAATATCAACATAAAAATGAAAATTATCCGTATTAATACCGGTTTTCGGTTAACCAAAGTGATGTTTCTATGTAAGCGCTCATCAAAATTCAAACTTCAGAAATGATGTAAATATTTATCTGCAGCTGGGACTAATATATGCCAGGTATGAGGTGTTGGAAATTACACAGCACTGTCGTACATTATATATGTAAAACGAAAGTCGTTTCGTCAATCTTAAATATATACTTGATGTAAATCTTCAAATATGATGACATCGACTTTTTATATAAGCGACCACGTGTGTATGACTGTACAGTATTTATCACACAAAATAATGTGCCACATCCGATATAGGAGGAGAGTTGCCCAATTTTCCACGTGCGCGGCATGTACCAAGAATGCATTACCAACCAAATATTTTACTGCGCCATATACCATTTCCTCTATTTAAGACACATATAAAACCCTATATAATGTTAGAATAACGTATTCTTTGAGTGTATTGATAAAAACCGTGTAAAAATAAATTCTTCTATAAAATGTTAATAATATAGAATCGTCAACGTCATAAAATATGCTACTTATGCAAAAATTAAACAAATTTCCTGAAGGTATCTTGTATTTCACAACAGCAAAGCTGTTTTACACGGGCAGGTGTAATGGAGAGTCTTGCTACATAAATGGTGAGTTCCGTTGTGATCATTATTATTATTTCTTTATTTCCTCCAAATTGAAGAGTTACAAAAATATACAGTGTAGTCAAAATACAAATCAAATATTATGAATTGATACTTACATGCACATAAATACATCAGTTAACTACAGAGATGAAGAGAGAAGTTAATGACTCATGAATTAGTTCAGTAAATACAGAAAGAATGGTCTCGTTAACAGCAAATCATCCAAATTAATTATAATGCCTGGGACTCCTGAGGTTTCCAAGAGTTGGGGAAAGCCCTACAAGCAAGGTCCTCTCAGGCTTACCCACACATAAACACACACAAAATAAGAGAAAAAGTAGTAATTAGGTAGACATTGCTATTGTACGTACGTTTGTACGTGTTATATCATTATTAACGCTGATACAACAGCAACATTTTGTCAATAAAAATAGCATTATGCAGTACAAAGGTTACATAATCAGTTGAGCTTAATATGTGGGGAAGGCTACCCCCAAGTAATACATGAATTAAATCATAATCAGACAAAAAGTATAAGAACACGCCAAGTTCTATATTAAAAGCCGTACTTATAAGACACTATAGATCGTCTCTAAGACTTTCAGTTTTTGTACAATGGAGTACTATATGTGTTATACAGTCATTATGTAAAATACCACAAAAATGGCATAATTCAATAATATTTGTTGATCTTAAATTAGCACATAATCGAGCTATATTGCTTATCTTGCTTAGATGTTCAGGGTATTTTAATGCTACTGTCCATAAAATATGTGGAGAAATTACATCATGAATGAGCAAAAATCTTGTGAAATCTGAATCGTTGTTCATTCTATCGTACATCATTAATTCTTCCCAATTATAAACTGCTTTATAGGCAATTGACTTCCATGATGAACTACTTGGAAAAACTGTATCTGAAATATACTGCAACAGATAATTAAACAAATCATACTGACGTGACAGTTATAGGTTACGGAGAGAATATCAACATAAAAATGAAAATTATCCGTATTAATACCGGTTTTCGGTTAACCAAAGTGATGTTTCTATGTAAGCGCACATCAAAATTCAAACTTCAGAAATGATGTAAATATTTATCTGCAGCTGTGACTAATATATGCCAGGTATGAGGTGTTGGAAATTACACAGCACTGTCGTACATTATATATGTATAACGAAAGTCGTTTCGTCAATCTTAAATATATACTTGATGTAAATCTTCAAATATGATGACATCGACTTTTTATATAAGCGACCACGTGTGTATGACTGTACAGTATTTATCACACAAAATAATGTGCCACATCCGATATAGGAGGAGAGTTGCCCAATTTTCCACGTGCGCGGCATGTACCAAGAATGCATTACCAACCAAATATTTTACTGCGCCATATACCATTTCCTCTATTTAAGACACATA
Organism: Mizuhopecten yessoensis; assembly: GCF_002113885.1. Classification (NCBI taxonomy): domain Eukaryota; kingdom Metazoa; phylum Mollusca; class Bivalvia; order Pectinida; family Pectinidae; genus Mizuhopecten; species Mizuhopecten yessoensis. Next base: position 121,051 of record NW_018405747.1, read on the forward strand.
TAAAACCCTATATAATGTTAGAATAACGTATTCTTTGAGTGTATTGATAAAAACCGTGTAAAAATAAATTCTTCTATAAAATGTTAATAATATAGAATCGTCAATGTCATAAAATATGCTACTTATGCAAAAATTAAACAAATTTCCTGAAGGTATCTTGTATTTCACAACAGCAAAGCTGTTATACACGGGCAGGTGTAATGGAGAGTCTTGCTACATAAATGGTGAGTTCCGTTATGATCATAACATGACTACTTGTTAAGAATATGGCACCAAGCTGTGTAATGTGTATTGAATCATACACAGGTGCACGGCATTTTGATTGTAGAACAGATTGACACAATAGCATGAATAAAGCTTCCATGAAAAAGTAACTATGCAAGTACATGATAGAAATAATGAGCAAGCATCTATGTAATTAATTCCCTGTGCATCAGTACAAGTTTTAGTTCTGTTTAGCGAGCCTCGTTAACTTCATCAAACACGGATATAGTTTAAAGTATATCGGTACCTTTCCTCCCATCACATAGACAACCTTCGTTAAAACCTGTAACTTTCCTACCTTTCGTTGTTTCTTCACTCGTGACTGGCTGAATGACTCAAATACTTTACCAGAACTTCCCCGTGTTAACACACGGGTATACATACTTTATCGATGTTTATTTCCTATATCAGGAATGGTTACAATCAGGTACCCAAAACCACACGTATTATAACCACGGTGTGCATTTTGTGTTCTACACTTGCTAGAATGGTAACAGCAGATGAGAAAGTGCTACAGTGATAAATGGTTAAAACTAATATGTGACATGGCCGTTGTATTTGTTTGAGAGTATCAGACACGTAGGTCATGCATACTTGAGTGTTGACAGACACTTTTGTAGGCTACACATACAAATGTAAAGAGCATGAAGCCAAATTTATATAAATGACAAGAAATAAAGAAACATAATATCACAAAAAAAACACATTGTGAAAACATTTCATCATCGTCCACAACCGTTGAACTGCCTATACTCACTTTGACTTGGTTCTTAGCAATAATGTTTTGGGCTCAGATTATGATATATTCGAGCAGTTTCAAAAATGACTATAATCCTGCTAACACATATCTAATTGACATATAACTGTTATCGTAGATTTTAAAAAGCGCTTGAATTGAGATTAAATGACAAATATTGTTGACGCCAGACAGTTTAAATAAGATACATAACAATCCGCTGGTGTGCATACATTATTTAAGTATAATCCAGAAAGCCCGGACACAAATCAGAATAACGAATTTCCCTCTTGTGTGACCTTGTCGATTCGAACAGCAATCATAAATACTCATACTTATCTTTTAATGTAAGATTACCAAAATTCGTTTCGTCAATCTTAATATGGATTTGACGTAAGCCTTGATACTATTTGATGACATAGACTTGTTATCATAGCGACAATGTGTGTATGACTGTATGTAATATTTATCACAAACAAATTCACGTTATCATGCCTGAGGTCGAACGTATGATAACACTGTACTTCTAGGAAATTATTCACTACAAACACGAAGTTAAAAATTCGAAGCTGTACTGTGATCTAAAGTAAATATCACGTGATGTTTCTAAATGTAAATGAAAAGATAAAAATAGCCCACATTCCTGGAAATTTCACCCGTGCTTTGCATTGATACATTCTATTTAAGGAAATTATGTTATATACCAGGGTATCTCAGACCTGCAAAAAATTCCACTGCTTTTCTCCGCCTTGATGTAATAGACTCGACCGTCTTTGTACACAAACATTGTACCAGATGACTGATACATGGAAAATAAAATAAAATGGATTCAGCGCCGAAAAGATCATATCATCATAAAGCATGCATTACACGCGAGCTACGATTGCTCTTTAACAAGGCAATACGTATAACTGTTGTGGGAACGTATCCATAAGGACAGACTTTCTGGAAGTAAGCTGTCATAAAATTTGGATATTTTCATATTTAGATTGGACTCGAAGTTGTTCATCTACAATTTCTACAATGTCTTCTGTATTTCACTAATACATTAAATAACATTTTAATTGTTATTAATTTCACTTATAAGCTGAGAAAAATGTCATGTACTTGGACATATTATATAGTTATGTGTTAATTCAGGGGAAACAACTCTTACAACGTTCGAATTTCAAACTTAAACGGGTGTCTTTATTTTACCCACAGGCAATGTCTAGTAGAGTTATAACTGGAAATCTGTTACACACTACTTATGTACTACGACGTGAATATAGAGTGTAAGCATCAATAAATGTCTTGAAAGAAACTGTACACGTACTTGATAATGTGTTCTGCACAGAGAACGAAACTACATAAGCTGTAAGCACCATTTAATATCGTTTATCATAGATATAATTAAAACATTTTTCGGTTGTACAAAATAAATTATATATTCAAAATCATTTCCATCCCTTTGTGTTTGTAACTCAATGGTGTATTGAAATTAAAAATCTAAATCCAGATATGAAAGACTAGGGTAAGACTGAGTACTGCAATCTGTGTATATAAATACACCGTGTATGAAATACATAAACTAAACATAGGTTCTACTCGGAGGAAAGCGTCATTTCCTGTCACTATAAATAAGTGAGGTATATCCCCACGTATGTGCTGCTAACAATAACATGGAAATTTTCACTGTATACCTTGTTTTTCTCGGAAAATCTTTGACCAAGTTTTGATTAAAAAACATATCACATGCTTAACTAAAACATGCATCTTATGTTTACATTTAAATTCATGTTTCTCGTGTAAGAGCCCATTCCTTCTCTGCTTACTGTGCTGTGATACAACGAGCGAACCGTACAAATGTAAGTCTGTTTTGTATAGACTAAACTACTAACATATATTTATACAGAATATTAATGCAGTGTGTTTTGCTGATGTTATTTTATATAAAGTAGAGTAAATAATATATTAATTTTTTACTTTAACAAAATTAATATAACTTCCTTAAATTTCATTCATACGGAATACTATTGTATTGTGATTTTGCAGACAGCTTTTCTTTTCATATCAATTGGAATTCGAAAATTTCAATACTTAAAAAAAAAAAAAAAATGTGCTGAAATCTTTATCATTTATTTTTTTATTTTTACAGATTTAAGAGGTATAATGGGGAGTCAAATAGGAGCTTTGTTTCAAAATGAAACACTGAATTCGGAATCCGGGCCGTGTGCATTCTTTGACTTCCGGCTATCCACTTCTGGTCAGAGACTAGTAGTTTATAAGGGTGCCACAACAGATTATCTGGCGGGAGATCACGTGGTTAAAGTTTTCAAGCAGAAAACAGAAAATGACCCAGACTCTTCATATCAGCGCAGTTTGTGTTACATTGCAAGCAAAGAAACGGTCGAGAAATACTTACAGAAATATAGAAGAAAGACAATAACCTTCCTAGAACTTCGTTCTGCAGAAATGGACCAGATATCGGTGTTTACCCGACACATCCGTTCTAGCGACAAACGTCATAAACGCCGTCTGCGCGAAGATGATGTGGTAGTATTTGAACAAGATCTCGGGAAAAACTTCGAAACTTTCATCGAACGTGACGGGACGGTGAACGCAACCTGTTGTGGTGAACTGCAGGAGTTCGTCCATTTCGTTTACAACGAGTCGAAAGGGCAAGAAATTGTGACGGGACTGAAGGGAGGGACATTTAATCAAGGTAAAAAGTTCAAACTTACATCACCTTCCATGCATTCTGTTGGAAAGAAATATGGACCAGACGATTGCGGGGAAAAGGCTATCCTAAACTTTTTCACTTCACACGTATGTACAGACGTCTGTTCGCAATGGCCAAAACCGTCAGTTCAGCACCCATTTCCTTGTTCAGAAACATTAAATAAAACTCACAATATAACAACGGTTACCAGAGAAACCGAGATATTAAGAGATGACATGCCGCCTTTGTATGATTCACAATGGCGTCTTGATTTCGAGAAATCGGTGCCGATTTCCTCATATTTACAACCATCAGCACCCCCACCTTATGACTTAATTATCTGAATGAAACGGCATCGTCGCTTTCAGCCTTTTCAACAAATCAGCACTGTCCGTGATGGTCCCTTGATATAGCCACTGCTTTGCTCAACAGGGTAAACCTCTCATGATCGAGCTGAGAAATGCATGATACGCTCCGAATGTCGGGTACGTGCATTAAGAACAATGAAGGACAACAGTGGGACAGTCTAGATCTAGGGGAGTACGGAACATGTTACAGTGTTCACAGATAAGAGTTATTATGGTGTTATAACATGTTAGCGTTGCTTGGCTTTCTGTAACTATCTGCACTGCTATCCTTTTAAATAGATTATTCCCTGTGAAGTGTTATCATATAAAAGACACTGGAAATTCTCCTCGACGTCAGGTGTGTAAACCTGTATTCATGTGTTATATATATTGTATAATTACACGCACGGTGTCGCTATGATTACGGGTGTCATCAAGTCTAGTTTAAGATTTATAAGACTTTACATCTATATATAGTCTTACGAAGTGTCTTTCGTTTTACCTATATAAATAACACGGTTGGAGATTAAGCCTAAAGGTTAAACCTGTCCTATATATATATCATAGCTGTTTATCCTGCAGTACGGAAATAAAATTATACAATAAAATCGACGTGTTTTCTCATTTATATATGTTCAGTTAAATGATATGCGGAAAATAATCTATGTTCCCAAAATCGTCTCGAAGAAAACCATATTTTGCCAATTTCTATATTTGCTTACAGTAGACAGTGGACAGCTTACAGTGATTCAAGTGACATCAGAGCTCTTCGATGTGCATCCAGTGTTCATAGTGACATCAGAGCGCTAAGATGCGTATTCAGTGTTCATAGTGACATCAGAACACTTAGATGCGTATCCAGTGTTTATAGTGACATCAGAACACTTAGATGCGTATCCAGTGTTTAGAATGACATCAGAGCGCTAAGATGCGTATCGAGTGTTCATATTGACATGAGAGCGCTTAGATGCGTATTCAGTGTTTATAGTGACATCAGAGCGCTTAGAAGCGTATTCAGTGTTTATAGTGACATCAGAGCACTTAGATGCGTATCCAGTGTTTAGAATGACATGAGAGCGCTAAGATGCGTATCCAGTGTTCATATTGACATGAGAGCGCTTAGATGCGTATTCAGTGTTTATAGTGACATCAGAGCGCTTATATGCGTATTCAGTGTTCAAAGTGACAAGAGAGTGCTTAGATGCGTATCCTGTGTTTAGAGTGACATCAGAGCGCTTAGATGCGTATCCAGTGTATAGAGTGACATCAGAGCGCTTATATGCGTATTCAGTGTTCATAGGGACATGAGAGCGCTTAGATGCGTATCCAGTGTTCATAGTGACACCAGAGTGCTTAGTTGCGTATCCAGTGTTCACAGTGACACCAGAGCGCTTAGATGCGTATCCAGTGTTCATAGTTACATCAGAGCGCTTAGATGCGTATCCAGTGTTTAAAGTGACACCAGAGCGCTTAGATGCGTATCCAGTGTTAAGAGTGGCATTAGAGCGCGTATATGCGTAATCAGTGTTCATAATGACATGAGAGTGTTTTGATGCGTATCCAGTGTTCATAGTGACATGAGAGCGCTTAGATGCGTATCCAGTGTTCATAGTGACTTGAGAGCGCTCGGATGCGTATCCAGTGTTCATAGTGACATAAGAGCGCTTAGATGCGTATCCAGTGTTCATAGTGACATCAGAACACTTAGAAGAGTATCCAGTTTTATAGTGACATCAGTGCGCTTAGATGCGTATCCAGTGTTTATAATAACATCAGAACACTTAGACGAGTTTTCAGTGTTTATAGTGACATCATAAAACTTAGATGCGTATCTAGTGTTTAAAGTGACATCAGAGCGCTTCGATGTGTATCCAGTGTTCATAGTGACATCAGTGCGCTTAGATGCGTATCCAGTGTTTAGAGTGCCATTAGAGCGCGCTTATACATGCGTTTCCAGTGTTTATAGCATCATAAGAGCGTTTAGATGCGTATCCAGTGTTCTTAGTGACATCATAGCGCTTATATGCGTATCCAGTGTTCATAGTGACATCAGAGCGCTTAGATGCGTATCCAGTGTTTAGAGTGCCATCAGAGCGCTTAGATGCGTATCCAGCGTTGATAGTGTCATAAGAGCGCTTAGATGCGTATCCAATTTTCATAGTGACATGATAGCGTTTAGATGCGTATCCAGTGTTCATAGTGACATCAGAGCGCTTAGATGCGTATCCAGTGTTTAGAGTGCCATCAGAGCGCTTAGATGCGTATCCAGTGTTGATAGTGTCATAAGAGCGCTTAGATGCGTATCCAATTTTCATAGTGACATGATAGCGTTTAGATGCGTATCTAGTGTTCATAGTGACATCAGAGCGCTTAGATGCGTATTCAGTGTTCATAGTGACATCAGAACACTTAGATGAGTATCCAATTTTTATAGTGACATCAGAACATTTAGATGAGTATCCAGTGTTTATAATAACATAAGAACACTTCAACGAGTTTCCAGTGTTTATAGTGACATCATAACACTTAGATGAGTATCAAGTGTTTATAGTAACACCAGAGCGCTTAGATGCGTATCCAGTGTTAATAAAGACATCAGAACACTTAGATTAGTTTCCAGTGTTTATAGTGACATCATAACACTTAGATGCGTATCCAGTGTTTAGAGTGCCATCAAAGCGCGCTTATAGATGCGTTTCCAGTGTTGATAGCGTCATCAGAGCTCTTAGATGCGTATCCAGTTTTCATAGGGACATCAGAGCGCTTAGATGCGTATCCAGTGTTCATAGTGACATCAGTGCAGTTAGATACGTATCCAGAGTTCATAGCGACATCAGAACACTTAGATGCGTATCCAGTGTTCATAGTGACATCAGAGCAGTTAGATACGTATCCAGTGTTTAGAGTGCCATCAGAGCGCTTAGATGCGTATCCAGTGTTGATAGTGTCATAAGAGCGCTTAGATGCGTATCCAATTTTCATAGTGACATGATAGCGTTTATATGCGTATCCAGTGTTCATAGTGACATCAGAGCACTTAGAAGCGTATCGAGTGTTCATAGTGACATCAGAGCGCTTAGATGAGTATCCAGTATTTATAATGACATTAGAACACTCAGATGAGTATCCAGTGTTTATAATGACATCAGGACACTTATATGAGTATCAAGTGTTCATAGTGACATCAGAGCGTTTATATGAATATCCAGTGTTCATAGTGACATCAGTGCGCTTAGGTGCGTATCCAGTGTTTAGAGTGCCATCAGAGCGCGCTTATAGATGCGTTTCCAGTGTTGATAGCGTCATAAGAGCGTTTAGATGCGTATCCAGTGTTCATAGTGACATCATAGCGCTTAGATGCGTATCCAGTGTTCATAGTGACATCAGAACACTTAGAAGAGTATCCAATTTTTATAGTGACATCAGAACCCTTAGATGCGTATCCAGTGTTTATAATAACATCAGAACACTTAGAAGAGTATCCAAGTTTTATAGTGACATCAGACCACTTAGATGCGTATCCAGTGTTTATAATAACATCAGAACACTTAGACGAGTTTCCAGTGTTTATAGTGACATCATAACACTTATATGAGTATCAAGTGTTTATAGTGACATCAGAGCGCTTCGATGTGCATCCAGTGTCCATAGTGACATCAGTGCGCTTAGGTGCGTATCCAGTGTTTAGAGTGCCATCAGAGCGCGCTTATAGATGCGTTTCCAGTGTTGATAGCGTCATAAGAGCGTTTAGATGCGTATCCAGTGTTCTTAGTGACATCAGAGCGATTAGATGCGTATCCAGTGTTCATAGTGACATCAGAGCGCTTAGATGCGTATCCAGTGTTCATAGTGACATCAGTGCAGTTAGATCCGTATCCAGAGTTCATAGCGACATTAGAGCGCTTAGAAGCGTATCCAGTGTTGATAGTGCCATCAGAGCAGTTAGATACGTATCCAATGTTTAGAGTGCCATCAGAGCGCTTAGATGCGTATCCAGTGTTGATAGTGTCATAAGAGCGCTTAGATGCGTATCCAATTTTCATAGTGACATGATAGCGTTTAGATGCGTATCCAGTGTTCATAGTGACATCAGAGCGCTTAGATGCGTATTCAGTGTTCATAGTGACATCAGAACACTTAGATGAGTATCCATTATTTATAATGACATTAGAACACTAAGATGAGTATCCAGTGTTTATAATGACATCAGGACACTTAGATGCGTATCCAGTGTTCATAGTGACATCAGAACACTTAGAAGAGTATCCAATTTTTATAGTGACATCAGAACACTTAGATGAGTATCCAGTGTTTATAATAACATCAGAACACTTAGACGAGTTTCCAGTGTTTATAGTGACATCATAACACTTAGATGAGTATCAAGTGTTTATAGTGACATCAGAGCACTTCGATGTGCACCCAGTGTTCATAGTGACATCAGTGCACTTAGGTGCGTATCCAGTGTTTAGAGTGCCATCAGAGCGCGCTTATAGATGCGTTTCCAGTGTTGATAGTGTCATAAGAGCGTTTAGATGCGTGTCCAGTGTTCTTAGTGACATCAGAGCGCTTAGATGCGTATCCAGTCTTTATAATAACATCAGAACACTTAGACGAGTTTCCAGTGTTTATAGTGACATCATAACACTTAGATGAGTATCAAGTGTTAATAGTGACATCAGAGCGCTTAGATGCGTATCTAGTGTTTAAAGTGGCATCAGAGCGCTTCGATATGCATCCAGTGTTCATAGTGACATCAGTGCGCTTAGATGCGTATTCAGTGTTGATAATGACATCAGAACACTTAGATGAGTTTCCAGTGTTTATAGTGACATCATAACACTTAGATGAGTATCAAGTGTTTATAGTGACACCAGAGCGCTTAGATGCGTATCTAGTGTTTAAAGTGACATGAGAGCGCTTCGATATGCATCCAGTGTTCAGTGACATCATAACACTTAGATGAGTATCAAGTGTTATGATAATGACATCAGAACACTTAGATGAGTTTCCAGTGTTTATAGTGACATCATAACACTTAGATGAGTATCAAGTGTTTATAGTGACATCAGAGCGCTTAGATGCGTATCTAGTGTTTAAAGTGACATGAGAGCGCTTCGATGTGCATCCAGTGTTCATAGTGACATCAGTGGGCTTAGATGCGTATCCAGTGTTTAGAGTGCCATCAGAGCGCGCTTATAGATGCGTTTCCAGTGTTGATAGTGTCATAAGAGTGTTTAGATGCGTATCCAGTGTTCATAGTGACATCAGGACACTTAGATGAGTATCCAGTGTTTATAGTGACATCAGAACACTAAGATGAGTATCCAGTGTTCATAGTGACATCAGAGCGCTGAGATGTGTATCGAGTGTTCATAGTGACATCAGAGCTCTTATATGCGTATTCAGTGTTTATAGTGACATCAGAGCGCTTAGATGCGTATCCAGTGTTTAGAGTGTCATAGTGACATCAGAGCTCTTATATGCGTATTCAGTGTTTATAGTGACATCAGAGCGCTTAGATGCGTATCTATTCAGTGTTCATAGTGACATCAGAACACTTAGATGAGTATCCAGTATTTATAATGACATTAGAACACTAAGATGAGTATCCAGTGTTTATAATGACATCAGAACACTTAGATGAGTATCCAGTGTTCATAGTGACATCAGAGCGCTAAGATGCGTATTCAGTGTTCATAGTGACATCAGAACACTTAGATGCGTATCCAGTGTTTATAGTGACATAAGAGCGCTTAGATGCGTATCCAGTGTTCATAGTGACATCAGAGCGCTTAGATGCGTATTCAGTGTTCATAGTGACATCAGAACACTTAGATGAGTATCCAGTGTTTATAATAACATCAGAACACTTAGACGAGTTTCCAGTGTTTATAGTGACATCATAACACTTAGTTGAGTATCAAGTGTTTATAGTGACATCAGAGCACTTCGATGTGCACCCAGTGTTCATAGTGACATCAGTGCACTTAGGTGCGTATCCAGTGTTTAGAGTGCCATCAGAGCACTTAGATGCGTATCCAGCGTTGATAGTGTCATAAGAGCGCTTAGATGCGTATCCAATTTTCATAGTGACATAGTGTTGATAGTGTCATAAGAGTGTTTAGATGCGTATCCAGTGTTCATAGTGACATCATAGCACTTAGATGCGTATCCAGTGTTCATAGTGACATCAGAACACTTAGATGAGTATAGATGAGTATCCAGTGTTTATAATGACATCAGAACACTTAGATGAGTATCCAGTGTTTATAATAACATCAGAACACTTAGACGAGTTTCCAGTGTTTATAGTGACATCATAACACTTAGATGAGTATCAAGTGTTAATAGTGACATCAGAGCGCTTAGATGCGTATCCAGTGTTTATTGTGACATCAGAGCCCTTAGATGCGTATCCTGTGTGCATAGTGACATGATAGTGCTTAGAGGCGCATCCAGTGTTCATAGTGACATGATAGTGCTTAGATGCGTATCCAGTGTTTATAGTGACATAAGAGCGCTTAGATGCGTATCCAGTGTTCATAGTGACTTGAGATGAGTTTCCAGTGTTTATAGTGACATCATAACACTTAGTTGAGTATCAAGTGTTTATAGTGACATCAGAGCACTTCGATGTGCACCCAGTGTTCATAGTGACATCAGTGCACTTAGGTGCGTATCCAGTGTTTAGAGTGCCATCAGAGCGCGCTTATAGATGCGTTTCCAGTGTTGATAGCGTCATAAGAGCGTTTAGAAGCGTATCCAGTGTTCATAGTGACATCATAGCGCTTAGATGCGTATCCAGTGTTCATAGTGACTTGAGAGCGCTCGGATGCGTATCCAGTGTTCATAGTGACATAAGAGCGCTTAGATGCGTATCCAGTGTTTAAAGTGACACCAGAGCGCTTAGATGCGTATCCAGTGTTAAGAGTGGCATTAGAGCGCGTATATGCGTAATCAGTGTTCATAATGACATGAGTGTTTTGATGCGTATCCAGTGTTCATAGTGACATGAGAGCGCTTAGATGCGTATCCAGTGTTCATAGTTACATCAGAGCGCTTAGATGCGTATCCAGTGTTTAAAGTGACACCAGAGCGCTTAGATGCGTATCCAGTGTTCATAGTTACATCAGAGCGCTTAGATGCGTATCCAGTGTTTATTGTGACATCAGAGCGCTTAGATGCGTATCCTGTGTGCATAGTGACATGATAGTGCTTAGAGGCGTATCCAGTGTTCATAGTGACATGATAGTGCTTAGATGCGTATCCAGTGTTTATAGTGACATCAGAGCGCATAGATGCGTATCCAGTGTTTATAGTGACACGAGAGCGCTTAGATGCGTATCCAGTGTTTATTGTGACATCAGAGCGCTTAGATGCGTATCCAGTGTTTATTGTGACATCAGAGCGCTTATAATCGTATCCAGTGTTTATAGTGACATAATAACACTTAGATACGTATCAAGTGTCCATGGTGACGTCAGAGCGCTTTGGAATCGTATCCTATGTTCATACTGACATAAGAGCGCTTAGATGCGTATCCAGTGTTTAAAGTGACATCAGAACACTTAGATGAGTATTCAGTGTTTAGAGTGACATCAGAGCGCTTAGATGAGTATCCAGTGTTCAGATATGGGTAAATAGTATTTTATCAGCCATAGTAACAATAACTTGGTTAACTTGGTATGAATCAATTCACGGATATCAAATCTTCATTTTGCCATTGTGACAGCAATATGGTTATGTGGGCATGCATTGTTTATTTGACCATAGTGAAAACATGACGGTTATATTGGTATATAGAATTTATTCGACCATAGCGAAAACATGAATTATCTTAAAGGCACAAAAATGATTGAACATACTATAATTGGACCTGAATTCCTTTTTTTTCCATCACTTATAAATATTCCTATAATTATTCCTTCTAACATGATTAATCCCGGTATTTTAAAAGACAATAACAATTCTATGCTCAACACACTTTTCCTTTTTTCACTTCACTAAGATATATTATATATTATGTTCTAGTTCGCTCCTCTTAAACGAACATAAATTATTTATCATATAAGCCCAAACTCATTACTTGGAGTTCGTCCGCCTAGCTAAACGAGTCCCGAACTTTATATTCCTGTCTTCATCTCCATCTGGTTTTGAATTGTTAAGAACATCCATGATGTGCTCGGCCATTAAAGATTCTGCAATCACAAAATGAAAGACACAGAAACATGCTTTTTCGAAAAGGGGCGGGTGGGTGGGAAAGTCCATATCGTTCACATATCGCACGTGCCTGTAATGCGGCACGTGCTGAACTCTGACCCGGACTTTTCCATGCACTCATTTACATAACTATGATAAATGTATTCATATTCATGTCCCTTCATTGTTACTATGGCGAGTATACGTCATCCAAGTCTTCTATGTTTGGTTGGCGTAACCTCGATGACCACAATTATCTCTTTACAGCAATACACGGTTAATAATGTAACAATTTACTTATTAGTCATTCCTATAATATGATCAAATAATTAAGGGGTTTTATACACATTCCCTTTTGTTTCAACAGTAGTTTAGTGTTATTTAGATTTCAACCGTTTGGTCCCTAACAACACAGGGGCCGCGGTGTCCAAGTGGTTAATGCGTCTTACATTCTATACTACCACTAGCCCTTCACCACTGGGTCGCGGGTTCGAAGCCTATGTGGGGCAGACGCCATGTACTGACCGTAGCTAGGTCGGTGGGGTTTTTTCCGGAAACTCCGGCTTTCCTCCACCACCAAAACCGGGCACGTCCTTAAATGGTCAAAGCTGAAAATAGGGCGTAAAACACAAACAAACCAAAACCTAGCAACACCGATGAGTCCCAGAAGGACAAAACGTGCAGTGCAATTCATTTTTGTCATACCGTATCTATGACCAAACTTTACAGGTGAAGTCAGACGGGGAATATCTTACATTTATCTTTAAATTATAAGAACTAATTTTTTTTCTATGTAAACAGGAACGGTTCACGAATCTGTGTAGAAATACATCAACAGGACTTAATCAATGACAATAGTTGATTACAGCGAGATATAACTCACTTTCATGATATTTAAAAACTCCGCTACACCTTCTTAATGTCACGGGCCCGTTTAATAATAATTTACACTGGCGCATATCAGATAATTGTTGTAGATTGAATTTTATTTTTGAAATTACATCGGTCTCCGGTACTGGTACGCGAAACACGAACCATTTACAAGATTAGAGAATTCAATTATTGTAAACTTGGAATTTCGAAATCGTTTATGAGAAGAAATTCTATTTCATATACGCTGTCAAACAGTGCCCAAGAATAGTTTTTTTTTTATGGTTGTGTAAGAGTTCGACGTGTAAAGGCATGCAAATGACATCTTGCACGTGTTGGTGAGCGTTAGTTATTTTGTAGGCTATGCTTTAATTATGTATAATCAAGTTTAAATGATCGATGCGCCGAAAGACTAAAAGTAATACTAGGGTTCCTAGAATATCCCATTCTTCCTCTGATGCTGTCGACAATTTCTAACACTGCCGACTTCGATAGGAAAATGGCACTACTGTATGTCTGAACGAGATCATTTAGAAAACGCATTTTTTTTACTTCCTCCTGAAATTGATGATCAATTTTTAGAAAACTCATTATGTCGAGTATTTCCGTCAAACTACCGAAGATAAGATCTTAAATAATCTGTAATGTGTGAATATTATGAACCATGCCACTACGTTGAAGAGATAACTGTTGCCAACAAGGATACGGCGAACCTTGTTGAATCTTTCTGATTTTGCTGGAAAATCGTTCCCACTGTAACTGTAAAACAAAGGGAGTTTTGTCTCAAATGTAGACATGTGTGCTGATTGTAACGCTATAGCTTTTGATTGTTTTTGTGAAACCTGCTGATTATATTCTATCTAAAGAAAGTAAATATTATAATATGGGATATGCCACCCCCAAATTGGATACCACTATAAGTTAGAAGTCGCGTTGTGTGCAAACCATACATAATTGTATTTATCTCTCAAAACAACGGTACTAAAATGTTATGTTTACGAAGACTTATTGCACTGATTGAGAACTCCCTAATTGGTAAATAAGCTTAAGGTCATCTGTCGACAATGACTAATCATGATAGTGGTGGTGCATACTCATCATATAAGGTGCCTGCAGCATCAGTAGCCAGTACTGTACCGCAGCACAGTTCAGGTTCGGAGAAGCTACGTCTGCTATGACGTAGGTAAACAGACAGTGTTTCCGTAAATTACCCGCAGGTAACTATACTTTACTAGCGTTGTCCCAGTTGTCGGGACACCAACATGTGACTTAACTAGTCCGCTAGTCACCACTCAGAGCTGGTTGCTCTTGTCGGTCGACACAATGATTAACGTTTCTGGCACCCTGACCCTTCCGTACAGTCCACAAAATCCCTCCTGTGGCTGACCTAATATCAACATTGGTCCTGAAGCCCAAGTCGTCTATGCAGACAGGGTCCTGATACGTGCAGGAATATCAATCCGTCATGGAAAGCTTTAACAAATAAAATCGATACAATATATTTCCCCCCTTCTCTTCATACAACGTTCATACAATAACATCCTACTTGAAAATTAGCCAAATGCAATAAATAGCCCTGGCACATATTCTATATATATATTCTACACAATATTCATCTATATTAACAGTTCTTCAACGTGTCGGTCCATTTATATCATCAAACATGATTAAATATTCAATTCAAATATGCCGACTCAAGACTGCCGTACTTTTTTACATGGACAATACTGACTGGTCAGAATGACATTTATATGGACAATTAAACTCATTGTACATATTGTATCAGACTATTATGAACAATATGCATTATACATTACATTCTGATATAACTATATCAATATATACATCGAAATACAAACATATTAGCATGATGTAAACAATCCATATACACCTATACTACACCTGCCCTATCGCTACGCATGAGTGGACCGCACGTCAAGGTATACACTAGAAATGCATTTACGGGGATCAGAGACACTCCAAGATACAAATAAGTGAAGTAAGAGTATTATATTAATTACTCACCACAGTCTGTATTCTATGCCTGAATCCATGGAATATGTCTGACACAGGTAATGTTTAGCACATTGCCATTACAACATGTACACGTCTCGCGTATGTTACCTGTGTGACGAATCCTCACCCCCGGCACGTGCACTTTCGTTCTCCAGTGTACTTACCTGAGCTTAGCACCCACGTGTTACACATACAATATTAAACATAAACAATAACAGCACAAAACATGATATAATATATAATAATTACATGCGATCGTGACATTTTCCCCAGGTTCCGAAAAAAAGTGGTTACACTTTTTCTACATCATCACTGAGCATGTAATCCCTATATTCTGGTCAAATAATCGGCTCCCACGTTGTCTGATCCCGTGATGGCGCGAATTTTGTATCGGAAAGGCTGCAGTAATAGCGCTCATCGCATCCGTCGTGCGTTCGCTGTCTTTGCCTTGCCCAAGTAGGTCAGTGGCTGGTGATCAGTCTCGAGGAGAAATTCCTTTCCGTAAATGTACGCCTCAAATTTCTGTATTCCCCATACTATCGCCAGGCATTCTTTTTCTATAACCGCATAGTTCTTCTCACGAGGAAGAAGTTTTCGACTGGCATATGCGATTGGCATCTTCTGACCCTCTTCTTGTTGCATCAGCACAACACCAAGTCCGGTGTCGGATGCATCTGTTCGCAGGATGAAATCCTGTTCCAGATCCGGAAGCTTCAGTACTGGTTTCGCTGTAAGTAGCCTCTTCAACGTATTGTTCGCCCGTTCATGGCTGTATCCTTCTTGGTCAGTTCTGTAAGCGGAACTGCAATTGCGGCAAAGTTAGGGATGAAACGACGATAAAAGCCAGCCAAACCCAAAAATGATCGTACTTGCGTCTTGGTTTCTGGTCTCGGTGCGTTAGCTATTGCGTCCACTTTGTCTTCTTCCAGTTGAAATCTCCTTGCTCCCACAATATGTCCCAGACACGACAGACTTCCAAAGCCTATCGAACACTTGCTCGGTATCGCAGTTAGTCAAGCGTTCCTCAATCGAGAAAATAGCTCAACTAGAACTTCCATGTGTTCTTCCCATGTATCGTTGTAGAAAATGATGTCATCAATGAAGTTATCCAGATGTTCCATTCCATGAAGCAGTTTTCTCATAAGGCGACTGAATGTTGCCGGCGCATTGACTAGTCCAAATGGCATCGCCCTAAATTGATACAACCCTTTTGGTGTTGTAAAAGTGGTTATCTCCTTTGCTGTAGCTGCCAATGGAACTTGCCAATAACCTTTACTAAGTTCTAACTTTGAGAAGTATCTGGCACTTCCTAGTCGCTCAAAGATGTCCTCAGTGTTGGGCATTGGTTCCGCGTCGAATATAGTCACACGATTGAGTGCACGAAAATCAATACAGAACCTGTTGGAACCGTCCTTTTTCCTTACCATAACAACAGGTGCTGAATACGGTGAGGTTGATGGCTCTATTACATTCATGTTCAGCATCTTTTCAACTTCTTCGTTGATAACCTCTTTAGTGCTGTAAGATTGGGGATATGGCTTTACTCGTATTCTGCATCGCAATCTCGCAAGTCTTTTCCATTTTCTCTCTTAAGTCCATGACATATTGGTATGTCGTTTCGACGTCATCATCTGGCAAATATTTTGTCCATAGCTCCCGCAGAATCATCATAGGTCCTCGAATCGATCGCCCGTACAACAACTCAAAAGGGGAGAACCTTAGGCTCTCTTGGGGAACCTCTCTGTAGACAAAGAGAAGGGCGTTGATGAATCGATCCCAGTCCCTTGGTCGTTCGGTGCTCATGCGCCCCAGTATCTGCCTCAGGGTGCCGTTGAATTTCTCTACTAACCCATTACACATGGGGTGGTATGGTGTAGTGGTCAACTGCCTTATCGATAAAAGTCTGCTCACTTCCCTCATCATCTCTAAAGTAAATTGAGCGCCCTGATCTGTCAGCATCTCGGAAGGAACTCCTACTCGACTGAAAATGTCAAGAGCCTCTGCCACACGTTCTGTCTCAATTCCTCGTAGAGCAACAGCTTCAGGATATCTCGTAGCATAATCCACAGCTGTCAGTATGTAACGGCTACCACGATCAGTTGCTGGTTGCAAGGGCCCCACAATGTCTACCGCTGTACGCTTGAATGGAGTGTCGATGAGAGGCATACTTCCAAGCGGGGCTTTCGCTACTCTACCCTTCGGGAATGTCCGTTGACAGGCATCACACGATATGCAAAAGCAGTGACGTCTGCCTGAACTCCTGGCCAAAAGAATTACGCCAAAACACGGTTCGACGTCCGTTTTGCTGCTAGATGACCCGCCATCACAGATTCGTGGGCAAGTTTAAAGACGGTCTGTCTAAACTTTTCAGGTACTATAACCAGCTGACGAAATATCTTTCCGTTCGCTGCCCTAGGACTGTAGAACTTCCGGTACATTAATCCCTTGTGATAGTATATCACGGAGTGTCCACCGTCATCACGTTCGTATATCTCCGATTTCTCTGCAAGCTTTCTAAATTTCGACAATGTCTCATCTTTTTCCTGTTCCACTTAAAGTTCTTCAACACTTCCAATGTCTCTCAACACTTCCAACGTCTCTCAACATATCCGGAACTTTCAATGGTTTGTAGCCCCTCTTCTCTTTCTTCTGATTTCTCGTCTCAACAACTTGTACTTGAGATTCTTCTTTGATCCAACTATCATCAGGTTGATCAGGTGGTTTAGCTCCCGCAACGTTACCAACTATCAGGTCATACAACGGTGTGTCGATAACCCAAGCTTCAGTAGTGCCTCGCAAATACGGTGTATCAACCTCTAACTGCGCAATTGGTACTTCCAACTTTTGGGTTTATCCTTCACACTTCTCTGTTCTTCTTTATCTTTATCTTTCTTTTTCCTTTCAACACCTTTCCTCTTGCTATTTCTGGGATGTTGCTGCTTGCCTTCTGCTTTGTTGCCTTCAGTAATTGTCGCCACTTTATTTGAGGATTTCTTGCTCCGGCATTCAAAAGAAAGATGGCCCAGTTTCCCACAAGAATAGCATCGTTTGTCAGTTGTAGATCCGAAGGATTTTCTCCCTGGCGTTGACTCGGTCATATTACTTCCAGATAATTTACTACCACCAACCTTTGCTGTCTTTGACGATAAGGACTGAGCTGTTGCCCCTCTGGCCTCCGCATACTGATCAGCAATTTTCGCCATATCTTTAACAGACGAAGGGGATCTCTCCTTCAGAAATAACGACAAGTCCTGACTACATCCACAAATAAACTGGTCTTTTATCATAAGATCCTTTACGCCTTCGTACGTTTTCTCAGCCCCAGCCATTTCCGTCCATCTCTCCAGATAACTTTCAAGCCGCATAACAAATTGAGCAAAGGTCTCACCTCCTTCCGGTCTAGTACTTCGGAAACTCTTCCGGAATCCAGTCTCAGTCTTCTCAAACCGTAGCAATAAGGCCTTCTTCAAGTAGTCAAAGTTCAAAGCTTGTGACACAGGTAATCGGGAAAACACTTCCAATGCTTTTCCTTTCAATAAGGCACTTAAGCTGGTTCCCCATTGGTCCCTGTTTTATCTCTGAGCTGTGGCATACACTTCAAAGCGCTGAATATATGCATCCATACTATCTTTACCCTCGTCAAAGCCTGGCAGTTTCGGACCCCTCGGTGTATTCGTTGAGACTCTAGAGGTGTCACTGGTAACATCTAAAATACCTGCCTGGTGTAGTTCCAGCTTCCGCTTATGTTCTATATCTGCTCTTTCATCTGCTCTGGCTTCTCGTTCAGCTTCTATTTTAGCTTGCTCAATCATCATGGCTTTCCTCTCTGTCTTCACCTTCAGCTCCTTGTCTCTCTCTGCTTGGTCAGCTTCCACCTCAGTCTTCCTCATCTTCCTCTCCATCTCCCGCTCATCTCTAGCTCGGTCCTGTGTTTCCTTCAAAAACTGCCGGAGCTCATCTCCCGTGTAACCAAGCTCCTTTCCAGCCGCGATTATCTCGTTAAGTGTCGTCATATTTACATTACAGGATAAAACAATGCCACAAATATTTATATTCTGTAGTATATTGTTACGACAAGAAAAATGAAACAAGATACTTATCTCCCATCAAGTACATAGCTTCCACAAGAGACAATATAATGACCCTTGTATCCCTTATAGTATAAAGCTACCACAGGGGGCTGTAGCATGATATTTGCTTCCACTGTAATACATAGCTACCACAGGGGAATAGAGCATGATCCTTGCTGCGATCCCTATAGTACATAGATAGCAAAGGAGACTGTAGCACTATCATTGCCTCCCACAAAGTATATAGCTACCAGAGGAACATTTGCTTCCCCTAAAGTAACGAGCTAGCAAAGAGAAACGCCCCATATATTACAAGTCATATATACCACAGGGGATTGTACGATATTTTTGCCATCCCTACAAAACTGTAACAGTAAACTCGAATGTGACAATTGCTTCCTATAGTTGTCACAGACGGCTGTTGCATTATCTTTTACACTTAACCGTAGTGGTCTGTAGCATACGTCTTGTCTCTCCTAAAGTACAAAGATACAGTGCCACTGGGGGCTGTAACATAATAGTTGTCTCCCCTTAAATAATGTAAATTGGCTCTCTCTCTCTCTCTCTCTCTCTCTCTCTCTCTCTCTCTCTCTCTCTCTCCGAGAAACAAAATAAAACAACAAAAAAAACACAATCTGACGCCTACCTTTAAGATATCCCGCATTCTGTGTGAAAACAATAAAAATTCAATTATTGCCATGAGAACAGTTCAATTATCAAATTTCACATTGTTGGCTATATACCTGGGACTGTCGTATTTGCACGTGTTTTTCTAGTAAAGCGTCTAGGATTAAATCAAGAAACGATGTCTCTATGGTAACTTTCTTACCTTTAATATAATAACCACATCAGCATGTTATCCTAAACACATTCCAAATACAAGCATTGCCATGGATACCTTCACATCAGAACTTAACACAACTACAACAATCGCCATGGATACCCTTACATTAGAACTTAACACAAATACAACCATTGCCATGGATACCTTCACATCAGAACTTACCACAACTACAACAATCGCAATGGTTATCTTAATTGCACAAATACAACCATCTCCATGGTTATCTGAATAACACAAATACAACCATCGCCATGGCTACCTTCACTTAACACAAATACAACAACGCCAATGGTTATCTTAGTTGTACAAATACAGCCATTGCCATTGTTACTTTTTCCCCTTAACTTAACACAAATAAACCCGTCGCCATGGTAACCGTTATACATTTTTTTTTACACAAATATCATCGTCGCTATGGGCAACCTTTACACCTCAATTTTATACAAGTAATTGTATTTCGGGCAACTGATAGATAGTCGGATGTAAAATAAGTATTTATGGCGATTATGGTATTAACGTAAAATTCAGTTTTAAAGATAACCATGGTTGTCATTTTAGTGTGTATAGCTCAGAAGTTCAGATGTAAAGTTCACCATTCTTACACTTGACATTATCTCAAATATTGTCATACTTATCATGACCTTTAATCACATCCATGATTTATTAACTTTTACATACCTGACATATACTTTCATCACATATCCCACTTTTATTCAGACACTCTATTCAACATGGTTGGCTGCATGCAACAGGGTTTTAAACAAATAATCTCAACGTTGCCCTATATTTCATCCTGCAACACTGTTAGCGTGACGGCAGTGATCTAACCATGTATTGAAAATCAATTAGGACCGTGAGACATGAATTCCTCGTAAAACAGATATATGACAAACAAAAATGCATGTGCAGCAATTCCTCAATGTCATGATTAATTAATCTTAATTGCCACGTGGCCAGCGACACCTTCCCATTGCTGCCTCGAAATACGCTAATGTTTCATTATTTAGCCAATAAGTCCTACTTTCTGAGACAAGGTGCAATAACCATGCGTGCGATTACCACACACATATCTCTTCTTCATGGCGAAATGACATAATACAATCACAATACTATAATTATCATTGATTGTCGGGACCATTAGGGAACTACATTATCGTCCTTTGAGAAATTGAATTAAGCTATCTTAAAAAAATAAGAATACCACTTATTTTCGTTCAAATTGGTTATTCTATGCGGTTTTCTTAGAAACCAGTCCGCTTTGTGATAACTGAACGGCAATGGGTGCTGTAGAATGTGTTGTTCAGGAGGACAAAGGATAAACACGGAGAAAGGTTTTCTGGGAGGACCAAGGGTATCGTGGAGAAAGGTTCTTAAGGATCAAAGAAACCACGATAGTGGGTGCTGTGGAATGTGTCTTTGAGGAAGTCAGAGGGCGACATGGGAAAAGCTTTTCTGGAAGAACCCGATGGTAGTGCGGAGATAAGTTCTTAAGGAGGACCGAGCGCTTATTTAAACATTTTTTATTTGTCATTCAACAAAAAGGATTAGGCACAAGTTATCTCAACTTAGAAACGCCCTCTCCCATACATTTCATTATATTGATTACATGACAACAACAACAAATATATTTATAATATATATGAACAAAGAAGAAAGGAAGGGAAAAGGGAAGAAAAGAAATTTAGAAGAATAAGAAAGAGAGATGATAGGATAATACTACTGACCTTAAAATCTGTTACTATTTTTAATGTAGGTTTGGACTATATGGAAGATATTTTCATTGTCTTCATCTGACAAATTTGGAGAACCGTACATAATAACATTTAGAGAAATATTACAATAACGTGAGACATCATCAATCAAAATTTGTCTTTGTCTGATATACAGCATACAATCAAAAAAGTAATGGACTGCATTTTCACACTCATTTCCACATGCACACATTGGATCACCTTCGATATTAACTCTATACAAATCATAATTTAAACTACTACATGAATGACGCAATCGTGTATGTAAAATATTTAGTTTTTGATTTCCTACATGAAAAAAAATAGGCAACAAGTAACCTTGGTTACGCTTAATCGATGCTATTGTAACGAACTCGAACAGATGACGGATTCACAGAGAAAATCTCACCTGTCTGGTACATAGTAGGAAAAATAAAATCCGCACGCGGTTGATATAATTTACGGAATACTGGTAGAATTGACGGAACGCATACCAATATGGGTTTCACTATCGTAGAAAGGGGTCCTTTGGGAAAGATAAATAAAGGTATTTTGGAGAAACAGGACGAGCAGGGAGAGTTTCCTTTTTTTCTTTCTTTCTTTCCTTCATCCAAGGAGATGTTTTTCGTCGTTTCGTTTATCTCAGGATTTTGTGTCGTAGCATCATAAAGTAATATAAAACGGTATCCAATACATAATTGGATTCATTCAAAGGTCACTATAAAGTTTCATCTCCGTGAAGTGTCATAGCTTCATTCTCCCCCATGTCACATAAAATGGTACCTCGGGAGACACCACTGATCTCAGTAGGTAAAAAAGAAAAGAAAGTACAGATAGAAGTAACAATATTAAAATGTTGTATCGGGGACAGCTTATCCATCCTAAGATCCTGCAATCAACTATAACAGGACAATCCTTCCTCGAAGGTTTTGTTCGTTAAGACTACGGGGTAAAGTTTAGAAAGCTTTCGAGGAGGAATTTTGACTAACATTGTGCGCGTAAGAAGCTAGAAAAATGAGGAAACATGTGGATGGACTGAGCGTAACGCAGGAAGAAATTATCGGATGTTTAATATTTTTTTTCAACAGATCAACGAATTCATTAGCACGATAAGAGAATTGTGCGAACGTGTCAAAGAGCGGTAGATATATCGTAGTGGGTATGGTGATGTAAGAAGAAGTGACTGTTTGCTTACACCAACACGAAAAGGGAATTTAAGGCTAGGCAAGAAAACGCTAACGTGAGTTGACTCTTTCGGTGGGACATAAGGCTTGTGTAGAGAGAGGAGTGTAGGGCGGTGAAAATGATGTACCTGATAAAGTACCTGATAAAAAGACCTGGCATTCTTAACAAAAGAACGATAGGAGACTAGGATGGTAAACTCAAGTATAAAATGGATAACATATTGTGACAGTGGCAACATCGGGGTAGGGATGTCTTCATTCAAGTACAAAGACAATCACATTGCACATAAACCACCGATCAGTTTACTCCGTATCACAAAGACAATAGGCAATGATTCATGCACAAAGTAAAGAATATTCCAATTTGACAGTTGAACAAGTAAACGGAGAGAACTAAATAAGATAATACCTAGTGGAGTGTGTAAGAAAAATATCCGATATTTGTAAAAATTACACATATTTTAGTACAATTATTTTTGCAGTAAAATTCGATTTACACATAGAGGGTGCTACTCGGTGTTCACTGATGATAGAGAAACTCAAGGACTGAAACTTCATAAACTGGGCACGATAGCATGGCATTTCACCTGGTCATATGTAACTGACAACGCAAAGAAACAGAAGGTTAATGAGTACAGAAATGAAAGAAGTCCAATTCGTTGAAACAGAATTTGTTTGTTTTGGTTTAATGTCCTCGCGACAGCTATGTTCATATGAACATGGGTGCCCAGGGAGACACCACCGGGAAGAAACAGAAGGAAAATGAGAAAGTGTTGCAAACGGCGCAGTAAATCTATTTTAGTTTCTTTAACGTCCTCTAAGCTGTAGATACAGAAGTAACCCCCTGGTTCTGCTTGTCGCCACTTACTATATCACGCAGTGGGAAACGGCTGACTTTTTGTTTTCCGGAACCTGCAGAGGTTTGCAATAGGTGCGACAGATCAGGCTTGGTCTCTTGATTCCCCCCTGATCAGAAGACACAGGAGAAACCTTCGATTCTGCAGGGGGTCCCGCATTAGCTACATCTTGAGATATCATGCAGTGGCATGCAGCTATTCTTTTCTTTTTCCAGACCCTCAGAGTTTGCAATAGGGCTAACCTATTAAACTTGGTTTCACTGCCCAACAAAAGAAAACAAAACAAAACAAAACAAAAACATCGATTCTGCGGGGAACCTCCATAGTTAACATCATACGACCTTGCAGTATCATACAACAGGTGAATCCTTTTGAAAATCACCCGAATATGTAGAAGATTCATCACCATCTGATATGGTGTGGAGGAAAATGACAAAAACGTGTAAATTCGTGTTAAAAACTCCATCACAACGCTTCATACATTTTTATCGCATGACCCGTCAGAAACGTCAGTGTCACGTCGAGCAATTAAAAAATGTCTACCACACTGTGTAGCCTAACGCTACCGCGACATTAGACTTTAAAGATAATTCAATGTGTTTACGAGGTATCGGTGCTAGGGGCTCTATCGAACTCGCGCTTTATGGGCGTAAAGCTCCAATTTTTGAGATGAATAATTTACATTTATCATATTAGAACATTTGGATTGGTGATTTACAACACTTTTCTGAACTTAAATAAAGAAAGGAAACATTTGTATATGTATGTATGTGCCGATATACATAACGGCATATATTTACACGATGACCAAAGGTTCTTCAAAACACATTACCTCTGAGTTAGATATCTCTAATTTGTCATATTTGAAAATATGTGTAATTATTTGAATTGATGTTAATTTGGCGTTTCTCAGTCATCTGTAAAAACCGCAGTCAATGATAATATTTGTTACGGAGACATAAAACTAAACAAGTTCAATCTGACATGTTAGACTCAAATCTTATTTTTGTTCCTTTGTAGGAAAAATATTTGCGGTTTGATGAACTTGTTTAGCCGAATAGTAAACCCTAGACAGACATACACTAAGACAGCAACTTCGTGAAACCACACTAAAATACCAATGTGTGTGCATTAAAGGTGTAACGGTGTAACTGTAGACCATAAGTGTAAAAGGTACCGTCACCAGCTGTGAAGAACGTCTTTCCCGAGACGGTATGACGCATGGGGATCAATAACGACCTAACGTTGACTTCTCATTTCTATTTGCGTTCTTATTAGACAATTATCTTGCGTTAAATATTTTCCTTTATCCTCTTGAGATAGATGAATCTGTAATAACAACTAAAGGTCACGACAATCATATTTGTTATCTTGTGACGTCAGTCGGTTGCTGACTGTTTGACCCAGCTGTGGCAATGGGACTTACGTGGGGGTTGTTGAGATGTACAAACTATATAAGTGATATTGATACAGTGTTTATAATAGACTCCCGTTGTTGGTGCTTGTTTGAAGAAAAATAAGTATCAATATACTTATATCAACGTCACATGTAAGATTGGGTCATTTATTGCCGTATTTAGTTCGAATCATCTGCATGTACAAGCGGGGGCCGTGGTGGCCAACTGGTTAAGGCAGCTAACATTCTGCTACAACTAGCCTTCCACTGCTGGGATGCGGGTTCGAGGCCTTCGTGGGGTAGTCGCCAGGTACTGGCCGTAGGTCGGTGTTTTTTCTCCGGGAACTCCGGCTTTCCTCCACCACCATAACCTGGCACGTCCTTAAATGACCATAGCTGTTAATAGGACGTAAAACACAAATAAACCAAAACAAAACACGTACAAGCTTGAATCTCTCTCACGAGTAAACTTGAATTAATATCAGGTATAAGCACGAGTCATTGTCACGTACAAGCTTGAGTGGTCTTCACGTACACGTTTAAGTCACATTCATGTGTCATTTCTGGTCAACTTTCATTTTGAGTCACATATCGTTTTACAGCTTAAGTCATATCCATGTACATGCTTGGGTTACGTTCACGTATAAGCTTTTATTACCTTCTCGCACGGTAGCATTGTGTTACTTTTACCTGTCAGTTAGAGTTACCTCCAATTTCAAGCTTGTATCACCTTCACATATAAGACAAAGTCACACTTATAAGCTCAAGTTCCACTCACTTGTGTAACAGGAGAAGAAAATTGCACGGACAGACCGGGATTCGAACCGGGGACCCTCTGAACTCTAGATGGACGCTTTACCAATTGAACTACCTGGTCGCCGACGATCAACTCTGTCCAGTTCCGCTACACTTGTCTTATTGAGTCGCCATCACGTGTACATGTCCGATTGGGTGCTTTAGTACAAGCTCGATGCACATACATATGTACGCTTACATCGCATTCTAGTGTACAACTGAGTTATACTCACGGGAATTCGAGTCATTCACGCAATACTTTATTCAAGTGCATTTATACACATAAAACATTAGTCATTTTTATGTGTACGCTTCAGTTATCTGATTTATATCTTTTCAATTGTGTATGCTTCCGAATTAAGTGTTAGTATTTCCATAAGTATTCGGCAATCAAATAACATTTGACCAACAATAGGGCAATCCCTATTCTGAATGTCACTAATGAGTCCATTAGTATTAAGGACATCGATACCGTTCGTCCTGAATGGTCATTTGTTGAACGTGACACGTGTATGAAATGCTAGAGGAGATAAATAACGAAGCCGCTTACAGCTTCAACTTATTTGACCGTCAAGGTTCACAACATTCGCCATTTAAAACTACGACAACTATGTAGGATTTAGATCCACAGCTATGATGGTCAGAGTTAGTGCAGCCTTTTGATGAACGGAAAGATATAACTCGCGGAGTTCCGGACGGGGAAATCCGGACGAAATATGTTTTAAACATATTTATTGCCCAATTCGAGCAGAGGATTAGGCTCAAGTTTCATCAACTTAACAACGCTTTTTCCTCTAATACAGTTCAAATTGATATTTACATGATAGCATTTAACAAGGCATACATACTATATTAAAAAGTTTCACGTGTCTTAGTACTTCTGTATTGATATCTACGGACAGATTTGCATTACCAAATAAAAATAAAAATAAATTAAATGGATATATATTCAACGAGCTTATGTTTTGAAATAGCGTAATTCGTGCTGTTTTAAAAAAACTTACGTTCTAGCATCCTCGATATCCAGGGGTTACGCTCACTTTCGCTCTCTACACCCCTGGAATATGTCATAGCAAAACTGAAGGCTCAGTATGCGCCACCTTGTTGATGCCCAAGAAGACTAGTTCGATCCCTTGATGTACATCAAAAGAATCTCGAGGTCACGTACCGGTAAAAATTGACAGGCTTTGAAGTCGGGCGTCTCTCCTTTGTAATCTTCAAAGGACAGGTATCAGCCTAGCAATTGGTCCGGTGTTTTTTTTACCTGAGACCAATCAAACAGCTATTTTCGTGCCTTCAATTTTGCTATGACTTATTCCGGGCTGTAGAGAGCGAAAGTGAGCGTAACCCCTGGATATCGACGATGACGTTCTAAGAAAAATGGACAACAACCTCACAGGAATTGTTTTTCATTTTATATAAAATATTCAACTTGCGCCTCCTCTCTGATAATGTTTCTAAAACCGTTTCAAAATATCATGAATCATTGAAGGCAGTCCTGTTATCACTCGAGCCACCTCTCTTTGTGAAAAGATCTAAGATAAACATTCGACACCTTCATCCTAATAAAGTCATCACAAAAATTAAATGAAACAGTTGATTAATGTTTAAAATTAAGATAAATATATAAACTGTTTACACCTTCTTTATCTTAGATATAATCAAGTCATCACAAAAAGGAAGAAAAAAAGGGGAAAAAATCAGCACTGTTTCAGTTTGAAAGAAAAGGTTAAATTTCTAAGTTAGATTGACTTATAATTCCATAAGCTCTGAGGTATTGCGTTTCCGTTTCCAATTCCTTCCATACCAAAATAACTAAACTGAACAGCTAGCATCACCCCTTAAATCACAGGGTTTGCAGATCTAATATCGCTGTATCGATACGACGCGAAATGTAAACATGATTACAGTTCGACTGTGTGCCGTGTCAGTTGAGTTTGTCCGATATTTTAATGTGCTTGCTCTGGATTCTATTTCAACAATAAACAGTGGAAAATCCAGCTTTAATGTTCTGCTAAAAAAATAGCACTTGTATTAAAAAGTCAGCCTGGCTGCATAGGGTTAGGGAAGCAAGCTGACTTCGTTTGTAGAGAGCAATCCCCAGAGGCAGGTCAACATCCACAAAGCCTGTCTGCAGAAGCCACAGAGCTTTACCACTGTTTGTAAATGTTATGCAACGATCTCGAAGTATTCGTTCTAGCGTATTTGGTCGTCGTCGCGTGTCGATGTATATTGAAGATGATACGTTGAGTGATGTGTAATGTGTCAGTAAACAAGTCAATCCGTAGGATAAAAGTACATGTTTTGGTCGGTTCCTGGAAACGATCGATAAGGTAATTACATTCATGTATGAAGTAAGTGTCAAGGTTTCGACTAACGACATTGTCAAGGTCATGACTAACAAGAATGTTAAGTATAAAACTAACGAATTCGAAAGCGTCAAGGTCACGAATAATAAAATTGTCAAGGTCATGACTGTCAAAACCTTAGGTGTACGAATAACGAATTCGAAATCGTCAAGGTCACGACAAACTACATGGTCAAGGTCACGAATGATGACAGTGTCAAGGTCATGACTAACGACATTGTCAATGTCGTGACACATGAAAGATTACGGCTGACGACAGTGTCAAGTTTTCGACAAACACTCGTGTCAAGGTTACGACTGACGACTGTGTCAAGGTAACAACTAACACAAGTGTCAAGGTCACGAATGACGACAGTGTCAAAGTTACGACTAACACTAGTGTCAAGGTCACTACTGACGACAGTGTCAAGGTTACAACTAACACATGTGTTAATGTCACGACTGGCGACAGTGTCAAGGTAACAACTAACACATGTGTCAAGGTGACGACTGACGACAGTGTCAAGGTTACAACTAACACATGTGTCAATGTCACGACTGGCGACAGTGTCAAGGTAACAACTAAAACATGTGTCAAGGTCACGACTGACGACAGTGTCAAGGTAACAACTAACACATGTGTCAAGGGCACGACTGACGAAAGTGTCAAGGTAACAACTAACACATGCGTCAAGGCCACGACTGACGACAGTGTCCAGGTAACAACTAACACATGTGTCAAGGCCACGACTGACGACAGTGTCCAGGTAACAACTAACACATGTGTCAAGGCCACGACTGACGAAAGTTTCAAGGAAAAAACTAACAAATTGTATCAAGGTCACGACTGACGAAAGTGTCAAAGTAACAACTAACACATGTGGCAAGGCCACGACTGACGACAGTTTCAAGGTAACAACTAACACATGTGTCAAGGCCACGACTAACGACAGTGTCAATGTAACAACTAACACATGTGTCAAGGTGACGACTGACGACAGTGTCAATGTAACAACTAACACATGTGTCAATGTGACGACTGACGACAGTGTCAAGGTTACAACTAACACATGTGTCAATGTCACGACTGGCGACAGTGTCAAGGTAATAACTAAAACATGTGTCAAGGTCACGACTGACGAAAGTGTCAAGGTAACAACTAACACATGTGTCAAGGCCACGACTAATGACAGTGTCAAGGTAACAACTAACAAATTGTATCAAGGCCACGACTAACGACAGTGTCACGCTTACGATAGTTCCAAGACCATGACTAACGGCAATCCATCTTACTTTGAGACGATTATGAATACAGAAATGGACTATTGATTGACAGTGTATACATTTCTTTGC
Organism: Mizuhopecten yessoensis; assembly: GCF_002113885.1. NCBI lineage: Eukaryota > Metazoa > Mollusca > Bivalvia > Pectinida > Pectinidae > Mizuhopecten > Mizuhopecten yessoensis. Next base: position 150,763 of record NW_018405747.1, read on the forward strand.
AGTTACATTGTTTGGCATCGGTAGCATATTATTTTTCCTCAATTTCAAAAATGCCTTCCTTTGAAACAATGAAACGCTCTTGAAACTAACCAAGTTCTAACATCTGCCTGTACCACTGGCAGGATGCAGACGTGTAACAGTGTTCCTAGGGTTGCGTAACTGACTTTGAAGCCTTGCTTGAAAACACAGAATGATTAATTCAGTGTCAGGAGGTATGGTGTGATACTCCGGGTTATTAACATTTTAAAACTGATGTGGAGGGGTTATTTCTTCACGTCTGTGAGAAGATATTTAATGATTTCTTACTTTAACAGTATTATGAATACAGATATTTATGAATTATGAACACAAGTTCTCTGCAGACACTTGGAACTTATTTTTCGTCCTCAGGTTCATATGATCTCACTCTTTTCACTGACTAAATTATCGTCTCTGTTCTGCTGTTCAACGCACCGGCAAACTTGTAAGAGATTAATCAATAATTTACGATAGAACACCTTAAAACCACTATTTATTTTCTAAATTTGCTTTATTTGGCATATAGCACGTGCGCGCGGGTCATCCAATAATAAATTAATCCGTCTGTGGTTCCTTAGAAGCACGAAATACGTGCTGAACACTTCATATGATTATGAATAATTTAAGGAAAACGTATGAATATTATTGTATTATTATCTGAAGTCGAGAATCCAGGATGATTTTAATGAGAGTGCTAAACTTTCTCTAGGAAATGGGAAAACTTTGAAAAAAATATATAAGAGAGACGTCATTTTCAATTTTTAATGAATATGACTTCTAAAAAAGGGGTCATGGTCCTAGGGACCTCCGTATCTGGATATTGGAGTATCTTATGTACCCTCCACCCCCCATCCCCGAAAAAAAGGTGTTATGTAAGAAGAAAAAAATCACACAGATAAATAGAAATAAACAAATAGAACGAAACGAAAATAAATTTATGTCAAAAATAATAGAGTTTGTATACTGTTTTTATATAGCGATTAACACAACCAAATGAATAAATAATGAAAGGCAAAAATAACGCTTAACGAAACATGATAAAAAAGGAATATTTTAGAAAATAATACCGCTTGTAAACCGTTTTTAAAATATGTTTTCTACTTAACCTTAATAATTCAGTCGTGTTCTGTGATCCACATCTCTAGCTCTCAAACCGCAGCTTCTGATGTAATTATTCCGGAGTCTTTTAGATTACACCTGTCTAGTAAATTTCATTAGAAGGCATTTATTGCCTTCTCTGAGCAGAATACACAGAAACTTTACCTTTATTACCGAAACAAGTCGAATCTAACTAAATTAGCCTCAAAGCAATACATCATCCAAAGGTCAACGTCAAAAATAAACGACGTGTTGTGCTTTTAACAACAGCAGTATAAATATATAAAGAGGACGAAACGATCTGCAAATTTATCAAATTTGATTTGTCGCTTTTCAGTATTATAATTCATGTCTTAAAGTAACACGGTGACCTTTAGATTAAATTGTAGGTGACTCATACATGGAGCAGGACATTGGCTTGGGTTAATGGCGTTTATCGCAGGAAATCAGCATTCGATACCTAAGGCGGTAATAAGTGTACACACAGGACATAAACACGTGTTACCTATGCCGGTTACACGTGTACACACAGGACATAAGCACGTGTTAACTATGGCGGTTACACGTGTACACACATGACATAAGCACTTGTTACCCATGGCGGTTACACGTGTGCATACAGGACATAAGCACGTGTTACCTATGGCGGTTATACGTGTACACACAGAAAACAAGCACTTGTGACCTATGGCGGTTATAAGTGTACACACAGGACATAAGCACTTGTTACCTATGGCGGTTACACGTGTACACACAAGGCATAAGCATTTGTTACCTATGGCGGTTACACGTCTCACACGTCTCATACTTGGGTAGCTAAACCGGTTCGCTAACACACAACTCTAACTAGTGATTTGTAGAATGTTCATAACTTCCTTAATGCCGGTTATCATGAGTTCTATTAAGACTCCCAATAACTTCCTATTTTTGCATTTGTTAAAATTAGCGATGCAATATCACTAAATTATAACGTATGCGTACCTATGAGTTATTTGTGTTTCTGGAGCTAATAACAATCAGGTGTGAATTTAATAGGCAGATTTCTACAGTGAACATTCAGTCTTGAGTTTAAAACCTTCAGGCTTCCTGCAGTCATTACCAAGCTTGGCAGGTTGTTCCAGTCATTTACAATTCTGTCGGAGAAGCAATTATTTTCTACAGTTTATCCTGCTCCTTGCTTTCTTCAGCTTCCACTGGTGTCCTCTAGTTCTGGTGTTATCCTCTTGTTCGAAAAGCTCAGATTTCTCTTCTCGATTTCCTGTACGCCTGTACCATATCATTCCGTTTCCTTCTAAATTGGAGCGTTGAGATTCCGAGATTTCGTAGTCTTTCACTGTATGTCTTGTTTCTGAGGGCTTTAACCAATTTTGTGGCCCGACGCTGCTCGTTTTCGATGGCTATGATATCCTTTTAGTAGATTGGATTCCAAAATGATATTGCGTATTCTACCTGTGGCCTGACCAATGCTTTGTAGACTGTTAGGAACGTTTCTTTGTCAAGGTGCTCAAAAGTTCGTCTGACAACGCTGATCATTTGGTTTCCTTTTGACACACATCCCGATATGTGCTTGCTGAACTTTAAGTCTTTGTCGAATGTGAACCCTAAATACTTTTTTGCCTTGACTTGTGCTATGTTGGTCGAGTTTCCGTTGATTGTTATTGAGTAGTTACTTTCCTGGTTACTCTGCCCCAGATGCATTGATATACATTTTGAGGTGTTGAATAACATCTACCATTTATCAGACGACTTTGTGAGGTTGTTCAGATCTTGTTGAATCAAATCTTTCTCTGCCACAATACCTGTCTTTCCAATGATCTTTGCGTCATCTGCAAATAGTTTAGAGGATTTAGAGGCATTGTACCCACTTTTCCTGATAATGTGCTTGTAACTTGTGTACTAGTTAGAGGTGTGCTGGTCGTAGTCAATGCCCGTTTTTCAGCCGATCTCATCAGACGTCCTACGATTTCACTTTGTTTTTGGTGGCAACTTCCTTCTTTTTGTTCTTTTGTGGTTCATTCAAACTACTGGCCGAAGTTGCACTTTTGTTAGAAATTCCTGATGGACCCGGCCTAGGTTACTGTTGTGTAACTGGTACTGGATTGGGTTGTGCCCCTTCCTTTTACGTGTTCCAAGATTCTATGGAGTAGAGTGGTTCATGCAATAGACACAGGCGGATTCTTGAGTAACCTGCAATTTTCCCAAGAATACGTGACACCTCCTGTTCGTAGAAATCATTTCCTTGCTCTATTTCCGTGTTTCTAAGCCATATGTGACCATTCTCGTCCTTTGCTGTGAGGTCGCACGCCCCTGTCCACAAGTAAATCACTATCTTTTGAGGTTTTTTTTTATATTTCCATTTCGCAGTTTCTCCTCAATCACTTTCCTGCATCTTTCAGTTGTCACCCCTTGCTGTGCAGCTGAATTATATTTTAGGGACATTTCCGTCACGTTCAAGTTTTTTGTATTTGTTGTAAAGCATCAGGCCCTTACTGTCCCCTATAACGATAGGTCTCCACACACGATTTCCCCTGTAGATCACAGGATCCCTCCTTAAGTATTTCTCTAAGGCCCTCTGTGACATACAACGTTTTTATTCACACCTGACTGCTAAGATACAATTTATTTATTTACACCACAAAACAAAATTGACTTGGACTAAACAACTTTTGGTCTCTCCCAGTCACCATATACATTGGTACGAAGACCCGACAGAAATCAGAGTTGAATATTTATCTGAATCGCAGTTCACCGTAAATGACCTTGGACTAACGACAAATGTTCTCAAAAGCAAGTAGATGCTTAATTTTACTAACGACGAGCCCATTTCAATCCCCTATGCACAAGCAATCATTGTTCAAACCTGATTTCAAAAATCCAATATGGCGGCGCCCGCGGCCCACCAAGCCAACATGGAAAACACCTATTTTCCAACTCAAGAAAATGTCCGGTCGAAAGTAAATACACAGCCCCCTCGACCGTCCCTACCAGCACTCACAGAACACAATTTTTAAAACGATAATGTCCATACATCATAAATAATCGTCATATATTCTTCTCAATGCTTTTTGATGTCTTTTTTGCGACTTGTCATCTGTGCATGCGCACACTTAGTCCTGATGGACGAACCAAAAACGTTTGTATTACATTTTTGATATCTTTTGTCTGAAAACTGATTAGTAGATCTATTGGCTGTATCCTTTTTTCAAGTAATCGGTGTGTATACTCAATGTTGACCTGGTGCATGCTCACTATTTATCTTAATTTCAAGTCCCTGTGTATTCAAGCGTTCCAAGCACTTAGATTGTGATGAGTAACATCCGTCACCTCTTTGCTTTGTTAACCATGTGTTTTGATTAAAACTGCGTGTGTGCTTGTGCACTTGTTGTGGTGTGCTTGGCCCATATTTGTCATGCAGCCATGCTCAACTGGAACCCATATATCATGTTAAGAAAACAATTCAGCAGCCTGAAGATCAACAGAAGTCCACATCTTATCAATCGACAATGGGTAATTTTAGCAGGTCTCGCACAAACTTCAAATGGAGTATATAACCTCCACTGACCCTTATGAGCTCCATTGACGTATACTATTATACCCAAGTTGGTGTAACTTGAAAGTAATTAACATACGCCGTTCGAAGCATGCATTATCGAGAAACGACAACTGGTAAGCATGAATGACCACGCTACAGCTGTCCAATAGACATGTTCCATGATTTACCAAATTGTAAACTCTATCTCGCTAAGCATGATTAAATTGTAAATTTACCTGTCTCTCCACCTGTACGTGTCAATAAAAGCCCTGTAAACTCCACTTAGCTTTCATTGTTTGTCTCGGAACTTCGTGAGCCGACACCATACAATCTACCAACGGCGGCAATACACCGGAAGACAATTTGTATCAAGTAAGTGTGAAACAAAGGCGGGGTAATAAGTCCGGATACGTCATTGAACACAAAAAATACGGTATCGCATAGTTGCCGTACAATATTTATTTTCAACACAATAGAACATTTAACATGGTTCTAAAACACAAAATAAAATGAAAAATACTTAATAATTGTGTAAAATTTAATTAATGGATAACGTTAAATAAGTGAAACTAACATTTTGTAACGCAGGTCATACTATTTTATCCACAGGATGGAACCAAAATGTAGTTGTCTTAATCACTCACAGTTTGCTTCTGAGGCTCAGAGGATGCCAGCAATAACATCTTTCGAATTTCTGCCAATAAATTTAGAAGATGTATTGTGCAGGCATTTATTTCCGAAAATCGCCTTGTCAAGACCTCAACATATCTATGTACATTGTGTGCAAAAAACTCGGAACTTAACTTTGTTCAGTCCCAAAACGAAAATGAGGAAGTTTACAACGAAGTCCATTTGATCAAAATAGTACACATGATGGAGAAAAATGTTATCTCAGAAAACTATATGAGAACTCTTACACATGCGTTCGCGCAACATTTATCTGCTATATTGTCTCCGATTGTATGGCAGCAAAGGAAAGTTATAAGGATGAACATTTTCTGAAAATGTACAACCCTTAATCCTGGCTTCATAAGCAAAATAAACTATTGGTTGTTTTTTTTACTTCAATATGTTCGGATTTTGACACTAACAATACATCACAGTGTTTAGCTATTGTGAAGGCCATCGTACAAACATATTTAGCCTCATCCTTTAACATTACGTTGCCATTGTCATTTTCATCCTCACTCATCACTTATTTTCTAACTGGGAACAAGAGTGCCGTACAAATCAATGCAGCGACATCACCATCCGGAAGCTACTCGGGTCTGTTAAACTGGATTAAATCCTACACTACCATCCCAGTTCAATGTCCCCAGAATGGTGATGTTGTAACATATTTTGATAATAATCAGGTTCTGTCTAGGAACTGGCGCGTTCGGTACGACGTAAAAGCAAGATTAAGTGTCATCACCAACATTATTCATATCATTCCTCTTGTTTCATCCTCCAACCAAAACAATCAACAATTGTCACCATTTCACTGGCTTTCCAATGGTAATGTCCAGATATTGGAAACGGTCACGCGCAATCTGGAATCCTGTCAGCAAGATGGGGATGGGTTCTCCTACGAGTATGAAGTTATTGTGATAATTGAGTATTTTGAATTTGTACCATGGTATTAAACTACCTTCAATATTTATCTACAGGTTCGCGTCTCATCAGCAAAGTCATCGTATGTCCACGATGTAGTGAACGGCTTTACTGAGAGCACACTTCTCAGACAAACACTATGAAGGCGCTCCTATCAGTAATCTTCCTATATTCCGCAAATTTAGGAACATTCTTTTGCAACCAGGTTTTGGCCATATTGAAATCAATAAGGTCAAGTGCTTATTCAAGTTCCTATGGGAGGAGGTCCTGAAAGACATTGCCAAGAGGAATGGTTACCGAAGCTCACTTGGCAGCCCATGCAGCATCTGACCAACATGCAGCTTTTAGATGGTGGAAATAGCTTTGTTTGGCATGGCCGACGAGCTTCTGTTACCATACTTTAGAGAACGTATGGCAGCTGGTGTAGGAGTGTCGGCTGCCGACTTCATGGTGTGGATGAGGGATGTTGTCAATCCAAACTTCCTGTTCATAGTTGAAATTATTTTTACGTATCTTTTGTCTGTTTATGTTTTCCGTGCTGGGATTCGACGCAACAACAGCAGTGTCATCATGAGCAGTCGCGCTTCCTTCACCGACCTTTTCTATGGGTTAAACAATACCCTTTATCAAGAGCTGGAGTTGACGGACCTAATGATTCGCGCCCAGGCACCCCCACAGGTCATACAGTTCCAAGCAGCCGCTGAATCTTTTTCAGTTTCCGGTAATGACAGCAAAGGTGAAGCTGGTGACTTCATCCTGGAAGCCAAGAACAGACGAAGCAAAATGTGGATGCCACCTGGAGTACCTACGAAACAAAGATAGTTGAGGGTGTGTAGGAACTTCGACAGATCAGAAGAGGTAATCGCTCTAAAAAACAATAAAACATCATTATTCTTCAGGTTCGTTATAAATTACTATCCTGAATACGGTGATTGTTATAAGATGTGATGTCAATAATACGTACAAAATACTATATATATTGTATAATGCAGTTACTATACAAACCTTAATACTGTATCACAATGTGTCAGTTCTAAGTACATGCGTGCACTTTGCAGTAGGTCGCGATGCTCTTTGTGGTTGTAATTGTACCTATATGACATTATAAACAATACTAAATGTTCCTTTTTAGAGTTAACAATTTAATTGTGATTTTGACACCAAAATTCAATATGTTTTAAATACTTCTTATTTTTTACATAGCTGTTGGTGCAGAAGGAATGCACCCAATACTCACGATTGGGTGCTTCACAACCAATCCAACACCATTTCCCTGTTTTTTTATCATCTATTCCACATAACTGGCAATGTGTTTTAGGGTGTTGCCCACTGCAGCACCCTGTATACCAGTCTGTGTTCCGATGGTCGTTGTGGGGGTGGTGTCATTAACTGTACTTTTTGGTGTTATCTGTGACACTTCTTCCTGATGTAATTTCTGCAAATTAACAAATGTTATGGTTACGCATTGGTCGGGGTTTCAACATGCTTTTACTATCTATATTTCAACAACCCCGGCCCGTAACAGTTTGTTTAAGAAATTATGAAGCTCAATTACACTCTGTAATCCCCCGATATATGTAACAAATTGTATATACGTTCAATACCTCAAAAAGATCCATGCGGTAATGAAGACTTTCACCGAATCTGCTCTTTGTTTGCAATGACACGTCACTTCCTGTGGCTTCAAACAAGTCCTTAGCCTAATTAACAATAAAACATCACAGCATACATTAAGTGAATTTGTTTGTTTTAAGATCCGCGCTAACCTTCTTTGTTTGATGGTTCTGGGAGAAAAAGAATGAGGTATGCAGCGTACCGATCTTACAACGGAGACCTTCCAATGGCGGTTGACATTATGTAACAATGATTATTTGTCAGCTCCGAAAGGTAACATTGTACCGGATAATTGTTAAAAAGTTTGGTATGAACCTGTATTTTCATTTTGATATGGTGAAATATCACCACCAGGTACTTGAAATGCATTAGCAGTTCTAGTATTAACACATGAAGCGTTAACTAATTTTACATTTCATATTCAATGTGATCATATTGTTCCTTCAAATATGATACAGTGAAAGTCATTAACAATCCCAATAGATTTGCAGTGTGTACATTTACCAGCTTCTTTTGCTCACTATCTGATGAATACGACAATTTATTTTCTGAAAATTGCTGAACCGGAAGTTAAACGGAATTGGCGCCTACCGGGTGGATATCGCGTTTGCCAGGACTATGCATAATTGGAGTACCACACATGCAAAACAATCCATATAACAAGTATACGATAAATAAAGAAAAACATAAGCACTTTTGTTTAATTTCAGTTACGGGAACACACACCAGCACATCCGGGGACGCGCTAGACCACGATCTCATAAACTTTAAGCGCAACGGCCAAGATAACCGAAAGGTTTACAACCAAAACATCTGTGAAGTAACCAAGGCAAAACTGAAGCCAATTTTTGTGCGACCTACCGACCGCACAAAATTTCACGATATATCGAGGTGTGTGTTCAGGAGAAGTTGCCATTTGAATAATGTATTAACCACTTTTTCATTTGTCATTTATTAGAAGTTCATTAAGTAAAAGTAAACAGTTAGTTACAAAAACCTTTCTCAAACAAGGAAAACCAAAGCGGAGTATGAAGAAATGATAATGAGCGAAATTGAGTCAACTGGGGAGGTCCTTGGATCCCAGCAAGAAAGCAAAATGAGAGCGAGGTGGGCTGCTACGAAAACACTAACAAAAGCAGAATACATCCAATTATATAAAGACGTAACTGTGTGTTTGGAAGACAGCCAACTCAATGGTAAATAGTTCCATTACACTCTCCCTTGTTCGTACATTTGAAAACAAAGTGTCCCGTCTTCTACAGTTTGATTTGGACCTTGCCTTTGGGTCTTAAGTAGGTTTGACCAACCTTTTGCCCGTATGGAAGGTTTTGCATGTTGGTAGTTGACCCGCTACATTCGCTAACGCGCTTCCTCAATTCCGAAGATGTGTTCTGTTAGAAGATAGAGAACATATGCACACCCGATGAATATGAAGACGATGACGATGATGAAGTTTAATGCTGTCGATGAATATGAAGATGGAGCTGAGTAGGAATAATAAAATAGGTAGTGTGCACTTTACTCTATGTGTTTGTCTTTATTTTTCTCCAAAAAAAATATAATAAATACAAAATGCATAATTACCATGTTATATGATGCCACCAACGTGCAAAGCTACTTTCTGTGTTCAGGAGATCCCTCGAATACCGGAAACACTGATGAGTTTATTCCACTTTGACCATTTGACGGAGAGAATATTTATATGCTTTGCCTGTTATTCTATTCAATTGACTATACAATCTTGTCAATAAAATTTGATGAAAAGAAATTACATGCATCTGTAGGATGATAAGGTTGTAGTTAGGTACAATATGGCGGCCCTCGTGGGGGTACCAGCGACTGTGACATCACTTCCGTTGTCATATGTGTGTGTGAATCGTGAAGGATGAGGTTTGCAAACTTGCTTCGATTATACTACTGCTTTACCGGGCGTTATGTGTCTGATATCCGATGCATGGCCTATGGACTACTGTAAACATCATTTAGAGTAACACTTTGGCCAATTTCCAAAAAAATAGTTTGTGCGCAATGTGTTTTCCCGTTCTATGCGGTCCGGGTTTACTTTATAAATTAGCTTCGGTGATACAGCGGTGTTTAATACTGTGTCTAGACCGTCTAATGACACTCATCAGGAAATGTATTTTACCCTCACAAGGGACCGGACAAGTGATTCGCACGGTTCATGCATTTTTTGCTACATCTCACCAAGTGGGAATTATCTACCCGGCGCCACTGTTTGTCGCGGCTAAAAGTCTACACAACACTACAACGCGGCAAGATAACGCGTGATTTAGCCACGGGAAATAGAGGAGCGCTAGCATCAGATTAATAGCGACCAAATGATAGTCCAAATCTTTGTAATTATTTCTCCCGTGTTTTAATGGAAATAATGAACATGGGTGATGTACGTACCCTCGATCTATACTTTCGGATTCGTTCCGGTTTTTTTTAAAATGCAGTAATCCGTATTTTGCATCTACATAAAGTGTCACTCAAACTAATGTCAGACGTCTAGAATAACGGTAATTCACGCGGAAATCCCGTAACGAGTGTAAACTGATATGACTTGTCTGAAGTTAAATACTGGATGTAACGTTTTTCGCTGTAATGTAACATTTTACCACAAATCGTACGGCTTTGTATGACGATCTAAAACTATAAAAAGGCCATTTACATATATGCGAATTCTCAGTTAGCAGCGTCTTTGCGACAAAAGTCTGGATATTTATCTTAATTGAGAAATGGCAAATTGTAAGTGGTCCCAGTATCCGATCACACCGCGCTCCAGACAGCCAGAACGGTGCCCACCATTTCCAAACCTATTATGGGATAGTCTGAGGATTAGAAAGAAGGTATCGTTGTTTTTCCCCACTTATGTTTTGTACAATTTGAAAATAAAATCTGTCTATAGGAATGGTTTCCTCCTTGGTGACAAGCACGTGGAATTTAAAGGCTTGAAATTTCGGATGGCGCTGGACTGGAGTGATGTAAGTTAACATGATTCCCGTCCTGTGGCGTATTCTTGTACTCCACCTTTTTCGATATACATTTAAAATGTTGTTTATGTTTGTAAATATGTTTATGCAACATGGTTGACATTGCTGTTATCCATGTCTGCCATGTTATTCGTCATTTAATAAAAGGACATTTACTGGACATGTTTTATTCTTTGTTGTTCTTGATGTATATTTATGCAAAAAGCTAGCTTCAGTGGTGATCGGATGATCGTGATGGAGATTTATAGCATAAATATACTTACGACTTCAAAAAAGTCATTACGAGTTTAAAGAGTCGAATTTAGTTTAGTGGTGTCCCAATGTTCCCTTTTCTCGCACACACTATTATTGAGTCTATTCGTGATAGGTGCTTGTTTCCAAATATCCACGTAAATATTTCCTTATTTCATAACGTATTGTAATTTATATACAATGGGAGTTGGGCACAAGTTTAACAACTTATATTAAGCCCTTTCCCTACAATATATTAATACAAATGTTCAAGGTGGCATAATACATATATATATTTACATTGGCTTNGGGGGAGACAGAGAGACACAGAGATTCGGATTAGTTGTTAAACACGAAGGAGTGCAAGAAAATATACTCAAAATCTGTAAGTATATAAAATACATTGTTGCGTCTGTTTGTCTATTAGGATGTTTTCTTGATATGACAATTCATTATTACCGTATAGTAGTAGCTGCAAGTCAAGTGGAATGAAATCGTTTAATTCGCGGTAGAGTTTAATTCTCTGATCCGCATAATTATAACAAGTAAAAAAGAAGTGATATGTATCTTCGATAGGATGTCCACATTGACAGTGATTGTTTAAGATACTAGAGTTATTTCTCATTCTGGTGTGTAAAATATTACTTTTTCGATCACCAATGATAAATATAAATGGACTTGTAACGTATTTAGCCTGCGAAGAGTATCTTTCAAAACTGTATATAAAACGCTGTGTTTTATATTAAGGTCTAACTGGTTCCAGAGTCGCATTGAGAGAGGATAAAACACAAATTTGTCGTAATTGAAGTCGTGAATTAGGTAAACAGTAATTTTCAGCAATACTGAGGTTATAGTGTGTGTTTTCTGAAACTGTAGGTGTAAGATTCTTATGGGTTTTGTAAAAGTTGTAATTTCCGCCGAGTTCTACGTTCAGATAACGTTTCTAGACCAGTTTCAAAATACAATGATTCAATACTTGAGTTAGATGGTAACCCGGTGATAATCCTTATAGTCTCAAGCTGAAGTTTTTCAAATTTGTCTGCATCACCGAGAGTGCACCCATCCCATACCTCACAACAGTATTCTAATAGAGGAAGAATGTACGATCTATACATTTTACTTAAAGTTCTTCTACTCAAAATAAATTTCAATTTACGTAAAACGCTTAACTGCTTCGATACTTTATACAAATATTTTCAATATGGGTACTCCACTTACAATATGGGTACTCCACTTACAATATGGGTACTCCGCTTACAATATGGGTACTCCACTTACAATATGGGTACTCCACTTACAATTTCCATCCAAAATTACTCCCATGTGCCTATGATTGTCAACAAAATCAACACTAACGTTATTAAATTTAAAATCGATAACATACTCTCGAGTTCAAAGTTAGAGATTAGTAAAGCTTTCGTTTTTGAAAGGTTGAATGTCACCAGCCAAATATCCGCCCAATTTTGTTTTTTTCCAAGTCACTATTTATCTTAGTTTCGATATTCTGGGGAGATGCATCAGAACATAATAAAGACGTATCGTCAGCAAATAATTTAGACAAGCTTTCAAGATTATCAGATATATCATTAATATATAAAATAAAAAGTAGAGGGCCTAACACTGATCCTTGAGGTACTCCAGCATTTGTAGTTTTAATAGAAGACTTATCATTACCAATAAAAACTTTCTGCCGTCTATTACCAACATCATAACTTAGCCAGTCTTATAACCTTCCCGATATACCATAACTAGCTAGTTTCACTTTCAGTCCCTTGTGCCACACACGATCGAACGCTTTAGATATATCACAAAAAACTAAACAGGTAGGATGTCTTTTTTTTCTAAATTTTCGCATAAAGTGTGATCAATTTCTATCATTTGATGAACAGTAGAGTGACCAGGTTGGAATTCAGATTGGAATTTATATATTAAATGAATTATCTAACAAATAATTGTTTTAATATTTTACATTCAATCGTTCAAAAACATTACCAACAGAGCTGAGTAATGCTATTGGCCTATAATTAGCAAATTCATGTTTATCCCTCTTTTTAAATAAAGGCATCACTAAAGGTTGTTTCCACTGGTTTGGAAAGATACCAGTATCCAAAGAAGATCTAAATATAACGGTAGAGGGAGAGCTACTGAACATACTGTATTTTTCAACATATTGTGGCAAATGGTGTCGCTACCCACAGCTTTACTAATATATAAAATGTCTATAATGTCATTCACGTGGAATGGTATGTCAGATAAAGTGGAGTCTGTCCGAAGTTCTACTGTCGGTACGTCAATGTTAGTATCATCGATTGTCGAGATCGAAACAAAGTATCAATTAGAGTTTTAGCTTTGACATCGTTTGCCGTTTCTAATTTTCCGGTTTTGTTTCTAAGGGGATGTATACTATTGGAATTATCTGAGGTTTTCATTAATCTGCGGACAATTTTCCAAAAAATTCTAGGGTTCTAATCAGAGTATTGATCTAAAATGCCATTAATTTCCGCTCAAAACAAATCTATTGTACTTTTCTTAAGATTATTCTCATGATTCCGTTGTTTCCGAAAATTAGTCAAGTTATTTGGAGAACGATTAGATTTAAATAAGTGCAATAGTCTGTCTCTTTTCCTGATCTCCCATCGTAAGTTAGAATTAAACCATGGTTTGTCATTAGGTCGAATCGTCACTAATTTTGTTAGTATGCACTCCCTAGCTAGGTTAAAAAAAAGTCGTTGTAAATATTACACACATATCATCCAGGGAGTGCACACGCAACAATAAGTCTGTCCAGTCTGTCTATTCTAATTTGTGGTTGAATAATTCGTATTTGCGTCACTATTTAAGCATTGAACTGTTTTTGTATGGTATTTATGATCTATTTGAATGGCATAGCTTTGCAAGCAAACAACATAATGCGTGCGGTCGTCGCTTGGTGGTCTCAAATCTCCTTGACTGTGTCTATTACGTCAGCGAAAGTAAAAACACGTGTGTTGGAGAGTAGAATAGGGTCATGCAAGGTAGAGCACGTGCGTCCGCGTAAACTAACTGTTCTTCCCACCTTCAATATTCTTCATAAAAGTCCCGCGAGGTATGGTTTTCTTTTCGGAAATGATTGACAAAACTAGATTAACTCCGGAATAAAAAGTTTCCAGTGTGAAGTTACAGTTTTTGGCAGAGGTACGAGAACCCTTAATTTGAAAAAAAAAAAAAAAAAAACAATTCTGTTCCGACTGACTACGCATGTTGTTTAAAGGAAGCAGAAGGAGAAAAACAGCTCTGTATAATGGTACGTTCTTGTTAACACAAATATGACATCTTGGACGCGTCTGTTATTTGATAGCTCGTCAGGAAATAAAATTACGGAAATATTAATTTGCTTGTAAATAGCACACAACCCGCTCCTTTGCTAGTTGACAAGGCTGCTGTGTCTGGTATGGTTCCGCTTAGATTGTGTAGATAACTACAACCATTTATATATAGATTAATGTATAAGTGTCTCTAGGGAGAGATGCCAGTCTTATTGGCTATGATATGTATGTATAGCCAGGCGAAAGGAAATGTATTTAATCAGCTTCTCTTGATAAAGTTCTTTCGTCTGAATAACTCTCATTGGCTCTACTTTGGACGCCAATTTTTCTTAATTAACAATATTCCATTTAATTTTCCAAATCTTGTACAAAATATGAACCTCTGTTACCGACGCTCCCTTTCTGTCTCTCCACACATCTGCCGTATGGGCCTGACGAGTGAACAATTAATTCACGTCTTGAAAAGAACGCTAATGATATCGGCACTCTCTTGCGGAAAATAAAGGTTCCATGCCTTTAAGGGATATTTTTTATTACCTCTTTCTCGACTAATCAGTCGAACAAATCGGCGGTCGGTATACCGTAAACTAGATGTGTTCCTGTTTAGGAGTTATAATTCAAGAGAAATCTCGCAGACGCGTCATGAGTGGCTCAAAAATACCCGAGGACACTTACACTGTATCGCTCCGCTGATTCCTGTTGTATTTATAAGAACGTGGTCTTTTTGTAAGTCTTTATTAAGATCAACAATGAACACAGTCTGAAAATACATAAATGAGAAATACTCAGATATTTACCAAATGACGTGTTGTTCCGATGATAAACATAATTAACATTTGAAACGAGACAAAAGAATAATTGACACAGTACATTAATGAACTATAAGTAAATGTAGTCAATGTAGTAACTTAATAACTGAGTATCAATGATTACTTACAAATAGTATGCTCTAAACAGGCTAGTGTTAGTGTTTCCTCAAATGGCGACCTTCCATCAAAGGGGAGTAACTCTGAAATGCCTCGACTATAAAGGGAAGTAAATATGTAATTACCATTGTCAATAAATAATAATCATGTAGTATTACAAAGCCATTATTCATACAAAGATCGAGAAGTTTGTTATCTGAGGAAAGTACAAGACAGCAGTCGATATCGTACAGGTTTTATGTTATTCGAGAATTAGTGTCTGTTAAGGTGCATCATACTCCATCTTCGATATCCATGGGTTAGCTCATTTTCGCTCACTGCACCGCTGGAATATGTCATAGCAAAATTGAAGAATCAGTGTGCGCAACCTTGTTGATGAGACAAGAAGACACTATCGATCCTTTGATATACATCAAAAGAATATCACGGTCACGTGACGGTAAAAATTGACAGGCTTTGAAGTCGGGCGTCTCTCCTTTGTAATCTTCAAAGGACAGGTATCAGACTAGCGATTGGTCAGTTTCTTTTACCTGAGACCAATCAAACAGCTATCTTCGTGCTTTCAATTTTGCTATGACATATTCCAGGGGTACAGAGAGCGAAAATGAGCGTAACTTACCCCTGGATATCGAGGATGGTCGTACTTTGTACCATTTATCCTTGCTGTACGAGGTTGGATTGGCATTAAGTCAAACTATGCAAATATTTTACTCCACCAAAGTATTCTGTACTGAGGAAGCAAATATGGTTAACGCCGCTAAGTACATGTTTAAAATAAGATTTTAAGGACGTTGAAATTGTACTGTTGTATCATTTAAAGTCATTGCATCGTTGTATGAAAAGATCGTTTGAAAACATTTCGCCAAAAATTACCAAGTCGCAGCAGCCTTTCGAACATATGGTAGACAATAAAGCATAAAATAACAATAACAATAATAATTTTTAGGTTTTTATATACCACTTCATCACAATCTAGTTCGTAGGTCGTCTCAAAGCGGTTCACAAATAATTATCCGTGGTTATAGGGCCTTTGCAACCAGTCAATATCTTTCTCAACTCCCTGGAGAGCATACAGCCGGTGCTGCCATTTCGGCGCTCACAGCTAGCATTCAACAATTCTTGCACTGCACAATCAGGTACTCATTTACAGCTGAGTAGACTGGAACAAGCGGAGTAAAGTACATTGTGTATCTTGCTCAAAGGTTCAACACAGTGCCGTGCTGTGACTCGAACCCGCAACCCTTCGGTCACGAGCCCGGCGTCCTATCACTAGACAACCGTGTCTCCAAAGACAGTGTAACACATTACCTTGCAACTTCTTAACACATTTATGATATGAAATGTTTAATTTGTTTATTTGTTTGTTTGTTTGTTTGTGTTTACGACCCGGGAATGATGGGTAACGTTTTGCATGAAATATAAAACAATTTTTGGTTTGTGATAAAAGAAAGGCCACATTTACGTGCTCATCTAACGTCTCAGCTTACACTCATTGACTGCAAAAAGATAGATATTTCATTCGTGAGATATATCCATGCGCGCAATGCACTCTTGCGATCTGAAAAGTCAGTTGAACACCTATATAATTATGTGGCACTACAATTGCATTCCCAAATGAATAGAAGGTTGGCATTTTTCGTATTCAACAGAGAGTGTAGAATTATGTTTCCATATAGTTACATGTACGGTTCATTGAGAGCTTGGACGTTTTTAAATTCGTACATATGTGACATTTTTATTAAGCAAACTTTCCACTGACTTTGTATAATATGTGCCGAAAGAGGATTTGATTATGTGTTATTGTATTGACATCAACTAATGTTTCAAGTTTGTTCCGAGAAGATAGAATCTCTTTCCCGTGACGTCACTTCCGCTCTTCTAATTTACGTAGACTTTCAATACACACTTTAGTTGTATATATTACAGTATTTCCCAGTTGAGAAGATCCTGGTGAAGCTTTTAATGTTGCAATAATGCGGGATATTACAAAAAGTCATGGCTTTCCGAATAATTGTTGAAGACATTGTTTTTTCCACCGAAAGCCGATGTCGCCATTTCCAGTTTACTCCCAAATAAAAGCTCTGTTTTATTATAAATATTGTCCCTTTATTCTCAAAAGCCCAAGAGTCACTGTCAGTTATGGTAAACGTGTATCGGAACCGTTTATGTGCCTTGAAGCTTTTAGTTTCAATATTTCTAAATCATTTATTGTTCTATTTATTCCGCCCTGTCGTTCACTTCGATAGAATAGAAAGATGGTATTTTTATGTATTCAACAGGGAATGTAGAATTATATGTTTCCATATAGTTACGGTTCATTGAGAGCTTGTACAATGAATGAATGAATAAATGAATGAATGAGTGAGTGCGTAATGAATGAATGAATGAATGAATGAGGGAGTGCGTAATGAATGAATAAATGAGTGAACGAGTGAATGAATGAGTTAATGAGTTAATGAGTTAATGAATAAATAAATGAACGATTAAGTGAGTGAGTTAGTGAGTGAGTCAGTGAGTCAGTAATTCAGTCAGTCAGTCAGTCAACCAATGCCGATAAGGATACATTTAAATCTGTTTAAAAAATATGCCAAAATAACGTCTCTTCGCGCATAAAGCAATTTACCAAAATCTTCAAAAACAGATGATATCTTCATTTTATTGCCGAAAGCCCCTTTGAGCCCAATAAAAACGTACCTTATATTAGAATGGTGTTCCGGAACATATGTAGACTGTCTGTAAAGGTGTAGCGCAGTTAAATTAAAAAAAAACCATTGTGATATTCTCTCTACGTGATAACAAACGAAAAAACTACATATTATATATATATTGCATATTATACATATTTTACTTTATTGTCCGGATTGTTTATAATTTCCTATGCACAAAACGCATGTCTTGAATGTATTATACACACATCACGTGACCACCCTTGTCAACAACATTCTATACTTACAAACGTCTCCAAATACCAGTATTATTGCTGTGACAATAAACACCAGAAAACATTGATGTTAATTCAACATAAGAAACCTCTCCTGTAAAATTAAAATATAGGTGGGAGGGAATGAAGAGACTTAAAGCTAAATACTATTTCAAGTTTTACGCTTGACTTTTTGATCGTTTGACATGACTTAAGTGAGTTACAAGAAAGTTGTTTTGAGTACAAAGTCAATGCTTGAACATGAGAAAGCTTTCATGAATACGGGCCCAGTCCTTTTTCTATCACATGTCGTACAAATATATATATGGAATGTCATTCTTTAAAAAGGGTCTCAAACGATATTTCTAATTGTGATGAAGATATAAACCGCTGAGGTTTTCATTTACGTATCCCATTAAGTATCACCTTTCAATGTGCATTCAACATTCTGAAATGTCATAAGTTATCAAAAAAACGTTTTTATCTGACATTTACTATGCATATCGTCAATGAAACGATCACAACGGAGCAGCAAGCCAGCAATATGAGTCAATTGAGCGATTGACTCAAAGCTATTTACTGTGTTATTTGAAGCGGACTGCCAAGCGTCACATTGACAAATATCAAAATGGTGGCATAAACAGATCCACGTATTAATATGTTGTATTCATCGTTCTACGAAAGTTATTTCCATTTGTTAGGAAAAGAATTTGTATGAACATACGAATATGCAGGAGGCCACACATTTGCCGAACTACAAAACTGCGGCTTTACCACTTTGAATGGTGATATGGAGCGACCCAAAAAGGAAGAATCTACCTCTGATAAGATTTTTTTTGTGTTTAAAATATGAATGATGTAGCTATCTAGTTGCGTCATAAAGTCATTATTTGTGGGAGTTTTTAACTGCAGCGAGTTTACTTTACAAATGACGCTCCATAATCGGACGAAAACGTTCAGAAATCGTCATTGCATGAAACCAATATTCAAAGAGTCATGAATTCATTGCTAGTCGTCAGAAATGGCGAAGTCTTGTAGTAAACTCTATATTCACAATTCAATGTCAACACATGATAAACGGTCAGTGCCCATTGATTCTAATGAGGTTATTGACCAATAAAAGTTGTATTGTTGCGGAAATGACGTCATATTTGTAGTTCCTCCGTTGTCGTGTCAGGATCATATGCCAGTTCCGTTGCTATGGAGTTTGTACTGGCACATTCCTCCTTTCGCTGTAGGCTGTATACTTTCTGTCTCAACGAAAATTTAAAGTTTACGAATTGTTTGGACGAATCTTTGGTATATTCGAAAGTAAATCCTCCGAGCATTCCGCCAAGTATCGGGCCCACCCAATAAACCTGTAACAATATAAATTAAAATTTGAATATTTACAATCGGCATTTGTTTTGGTATTTTCATATTTTTGCTTATAAATCTGCATGTTCTCCATCATAGAGCTCATATTAAATATGCGCATGTTCAAATCCGTTAATAAATGTATACAGCGATGTTATAATCTCTTCAAATACAACATAATGTATACTTAAGTAACAGTCTACGTATGTGCGTGTATCATGGTAGAATACATGTATATAACGAGAGTGAGGTTTGGTTTGATTGGTTTGGTTTAATTTTCTTTAACGTCCTATTAACAGCTAAGGTGATTTAAGGCCGTGCCTCGATGTGTGTAGTGTATGCGTGCTTGCGTGTGTGTATGCATGAGACAGTGTATGTTGGTGTGATTGCCTCCTTGCGACAGCGCGGATCCGATGCCGACTTTATAGTGCTATCTCACTGAAATACTGTTGTGAAAATGCACTATAAAGTGGCCGAACCGACTTGTCTGTATGCTCAGCGAGCAAGTCGACTCGCCCGAATGTGTTGAGCTGCCGTGCGTGACAATATCGAATGTAGTCTACACTTTGTCAAGCCGCTATACGGACGTATTTCGCGTACTGTTGGTGCAGGATAATCTTATAACTCGCATTCATATTACTTGTAGCTTCTTACTACAATACCATGCCGAAGCCACCCAACACAGCATTCCGCCCGGTAGAAATGTTGGAAAAAAAATAACAAATGCCGCTTACGGCCCAAGTTTAATATTTTCCTAACATTTTCGAATCCCTATTATATTTTAATCATAAAATACAAACAGTTGCTGATTGTATCTATTCTTCCTAGTAATATGGAAATAAGGTCTTTTTCACGTTTACCTCAGTGTCCATACACCCATGATAAGCAAGGTGCCCAAAATAATCTAATTATCTAAATAAGCTGTTCTTTTACGTGTGCAAACATTTATTTACTCGTGACTTATGCAAATTATGAAATAGAGAATAATTACAGCTTAGAAATGAAATTTTGTCATTGAAATGGACCAGTTCGCCAGTTTATTTTAAAATATCCTGTCGTTTATAAGGCCATATTTAACGAGGTTTCTGTAAATAATATTACAATGTAAAATGATACTTCATTTGTTCTTTTAATACTATAATGTCACTCATAAATTGCGGTATGATCTCATAAGAGGATCCTGCCATTACGGAGTTGGATCCGGCATGGTACGAAATTGGTTCAGGGCAAGGTCATTTTGTGTTTCATCTTAGCGTTGGATATGTACAAATCTTAACTTTTGAGAAGGATATTGCGTCTCCTCCCTAAAACCATACGAGTACTTCGTGACACTATCTTTTGTTCTTGTACCATTGATGATATTAATATTATCAAAATCTAATTCCGGACGTTGCAATGAAATTGACATCATTTGCGATTGTGTCGTCATGCCTTATTGTGCAAGGGGTGGAAAAGGAGTGTCAAAATAATGTTGTAGTTTTTTTGTGCAAGTAAACACTGTAGAAATGTGAGAAATATATTAAATAATTATGATCGATTGATTTATTGCAGGACGTTGCAACATCCCGATATTAATTCTGACTCACGACTCGATTCAAATTTGTAACAGCATCATGTCGCTCCCCGGTTTAGAATAATTGACATCGACCGTCAACAGGTAAATATATCAATAGCACGTTTACAAGAACAATTCAAATGATCAATTAAGTGCAATCTGCCACAGCGACTACGTTATTGTTAAGATATGATAATGTATAGGCTTTGGTAGTATGTGGAATAAAGGCGTATTTATATAAACCTTGTTGAATCGGTTGGCTTCGATATAGAAACACAGAAATGAAAACCAATACACCCGTGCACAACAATCAATAAAATCTCAGCGGTATTCCAAATTCAATTAAGTGCATTAGGTTATTCTGACGGTATTATTTACAAATAATTGAAATGATATTATTCATGCATTGAAGAATTGTTTTCACGCTCCGATAGATTGAAAACTACGCGAAACAATGCGAATGTTGTGCAAATAAATTACCACTTGGATAATGTTTAAACTGCTGGGTTTGCGCGAACAAAAAGCAGTTCCGGGGCTTTGGTTTATTAGGAAAAAATCGAAGAATTGGATTTGAGTATTTGTTATGCAAACAAAGAAAATAAAAAAAACCTAATTGTTCATATGTGTATTTTCACTCGCACAAGAGCGCACAAACGCACGCATATTAAGCATGTAGCTGCTTACACATGGCATTCACAGGCAATATGAATGCCATCTGGACCAAGGCAAAGTCAATGCAGCGTGTCAGCGCTTTATGCTGGACTTTCCTTTTCCCATTTGACATTAATATTACCTATGAATAATAATAAATACAGCTCAAACTTACATTTATCATTTGATATTATGATTCCGTTTTGTGAGTTGTTCCTACAGTGTATAATTGTTATCTAAATTCTTTGTAAACTTTTTTGAACAGTCAAAAGCCAAACTGGAAACAACGGTGATCGCGTCAACAATCTACCCATGGCGTTCAAAGCTGATATGAATGCCTCGACTTTTCAGAGATGTATAGTGGTACATGTAATGATGTGATAAATTGAAGACAATCACGGATTGCATGTACCCCCATACACATATATGATTGTTTATCAGGAGAAAGAGAAACGCAACGGCCAGACCGGGATTCGAGCCCGGGACCCTCCGAACTCTAGACGGATGCTCTACTAGTCGCCGACGACCGACCCAGACCAGTTCTACTACAATTGTATCTAAACACTAATTTCCAGCAATTATTATATGTCCTTCCCTGAAAAAGGTGAGATGAAATTACATTTTGCTTTTTTGACACAAATTTTCCATGACATCACCAGCTTTGGTCTTTAAATGTTTAATTACAACTTTCGATTTCAAGACAATCGTAATCGGAATGTTTTGGTATTTAGCTAAAGGAAATGTACATTTAATTTGAAAAATGCCAAGCATTTAAACAGGAAATTGTTGGCTAAAAACTGTCATGTGTTGTTATTGAACCGTTTCCTTCAGGAAAGGAATGTTTAAACGAACCATTGATGAATGGGGGCGACATCAATGTAGGATTACCAACGGATGATTACGTGGTGTTAACAGAGTATTTGGTTATTCGTGTCAAGCAAATTGAGAAGGGGGAGCGGTGAAGGAGGTGAATGAGAAATCAATCGATTTGGATGAGGAGGGGGAGGGAAGGAGGGGTTAGAGGGGAGGAGGAGGAGGAGGAACATGGCCGCGACATCGAGCGTTAACAAGAGACACGGTGATTTCTCATTTATGCCTGGGGTTTCTCACATTAGTCGCCTCGTACGATACATGCAGTGGGTAACAGCAGGTGTATTCTTCTTGATCCCCGGCCTGGAGGGAAGAGTTTCGTTTATGAAACTATTAACAAAGCTGACTTTTTGGTGGTAAAAAGTATCTGCCTTATACACTGCATGTATTAACTCATTCACCTCTGAAGACACATTTGAACTCTTCCAATTCAAAGGTTGGACTAGATCATTATGAAATTTCAGGGGTGAACGAACGAGTTAATGACGTCTGATCTCTGCGGAGAGGTTCAACATAAGTACAATCTGGATAAGCAATACAGTTATTTCGACTCTTTACTGTGTTCAAACGTTCTGAAAGACTTATGTGTGACTTGTGACGACCGGTGTGGCCTGTGTTTCCTGTCTCAAAATTCGTATGAAAAACGAATAAATTAAAACAAGGTAACATATCACTGTCTGTTTAACTTTAATGAAAATAGTTTTAGTATGAGTTTCACTTACATTCTAAAACTGTACATAGATTAACTCCTAAAGTATTTTATAGTACGAAACTTTCACTGTGAATTATTTGTTTTCAAGTTGGTTTGGTTTTAGTTTGTTTATGTTTTACGTCCTAGTAACAGCTATGGTCATTTAAGGACGTGCCAGTTTTGGTGGTAGAGGAAAGCCGGAGTTC
The DNA here is from genome assembly GCF_002113885.1 of Mizuhopecten yessoensis. Classification (NCBI taxonomy): domain Eukaryota; kingdom Metazoa; phylum Mollusca; class Bivalvia; order Pectinida; family Pectinidae; genus Mizuhopecten; species Mizuhopecten yessoensis. Next base: position 174,325 of record NW_018405747.1, read on the forward strand.
CTGGAGAAAAACCACCGATCTACCACCAGTACCTGGCGACTGCCCCACGTAGGTATCGAACCCGCGACCCAGTGGTGGAGGGTTTGTGGTAGCAGAATGTCAGACTCCTTAATCACTTGGCCACCATTGGGAATGCGAAGATCACAACTGCGAATTCAGGCATATTTAAATTACATTATATTATATGAACAAAATAATTTGTATTGTTGTAACCCAACCTGTAAATGCCATTACCTATCTATTTTTGTCGGCATTTCCGGTGGCGTTGTAGCGCTGGAACATAGTAAAAGGGAAGTCGGAGCTACGCCGGATTTATGCATTACACTTTATAAACGGTAAATCATTGATGATGACGTGATATACCTACCCAGTGGTCCGTCCAAATGTTCATGATGAGGGCGGGACCCAGTGACCGAGCGGGATTGATGCTAGCCCCTGTATATCTTATCTGTTGAAATATAATAAGGACAAAAGGTCAAACAGTTGCAAAATAAGAACACTGTCAAAGTTAAAACGCACTATAATATCGCAATACACCACAATACACTGATATTACAATACACCACAATATATTGAGATTACAATACACCACATTTAACTAAGATTACAATACACTACAATACACTAAGATTACAATATATTGAGATTACAATACACCACAATACACTGAGATTACAATACACAACAATACAATAAGATTACGATACATCACAATACACTGAGATTGCAATACACCACAATATACTAAGATAACAATACACCACAATACACTAAGATATTAATATATTGAGATTACAATACACCACAATACACTGAGATTATAATGCACCACAATACATTAAGAGCACAATATACCACAATACATTAAGCTTACAATACACAACAACACACTAAGATTACAATACACCGAAATACACTAAGATTACACTACACCACAATACACTAAAATCACACTACATTGAGATTACAATACACCACAATACACTGAGATTACAATACACCACAATACACTAAGAGCACAATATACCACAATACACTAAGATTACAATACACAACAACACACTAAGATTACAATACACTACAATACACTAAGATTACAATACACCGAAATACACTGAGATTACAATACACCACAATACACTGAGATTACAATACACCACAATACACTAAGAGTACAATATACCACAATACACTAAGATTACAATACACAACAACACACTAAGATTACAATACACTAAGATTACAATACACCGAAATACACTAAGATTACAATACACCACAATACAATGAGATTACAATACACCACAATACACTGAGATTACAATACACCACAATACACTAAGATTACAATACACCACAATACACTAAAATTACACTACATTGAGATTACAATACACCGAAATACACTAAGATTACAATACACCACAATACATTGAGATTACAATACACCACAATACACTGAGATTACAATACACCACATTACACTAAGATTACAATACACCACAATACACTGAGATTACAATACACCACAATACACTAAGAGTACAATAAACCACAATACACTGAGATTACAATACACCACAATACACTAAGATTGCAATACACCACAATACACTAAGATTACAATACACCACAATACACTAAGATCGCAATACACCTTATATATATATATGAACCTGAGAATGTGAGATTGACAGAGACGAAATCGAAGTTAATGTCACTTTTTCAGGTCCATATAACCACATCGTCTTGGTTAATGTATTTTTTTTCTAATCCATATAACTACATATTCACCGAATTGAAAGTCTTCACTGTTATACAAATGTAGTAGATGCTAAGTAATGTTTAAATCGTTAAAAGAAGGATAACATTTATGGAAATTGTACAGAGGAAAGTACTGCATTTGTCAGAGAGTATTGTGACGTTACAATTGAACTGACGTCACAATTTGAATATTGACTTGCTGCTTCTAGAAAAAAGTATGTTCGCGTCATTTATATAAGCACTCTGCGTATGCCAAGCTCTTCATATTACAAATAAATTTAAGCCGACAGCTCACACCGGGATGGCAGTATTTAAAAAATAGATACGTGTTCAATCCGGATATTTACACTATGAAAGAAATAGCCACAAGTGATGGATTTAAAGAACTTGTTCGTAGATAATTAATGTGTATTGTGTTTGCTTATTGTCGATGTAATATATTGAATGCGCAACACTTAAAAAAGCCTCGTCATTTCATCGACGCAACGTTGCATGCGGCGAAGCGTCAAACATCAAATTGAGTGATATTGTTTTATATATATGTTATAACTGATAAGTCAACCGACTTAAAATAATAAAGAACTTGAACTTTGCATTAAAAACGCGATCAAGCATTAACGCACTACATGCCACATTTATGTAACCGAACGTCATTCATGATTTCATGAACGCAAATTGAATGCAGTTCAATGTTAAATAATGTAATTTGGTAAAATAGGTTCGTTGATTGAGTAAATAAAAGCTAATAAAATTCAAATGTTATTGTATTATGCAATGCGGAGTGTGCCGGGGATTCAGTTGTTCAGGGTTATATACGCATTGACAACTTGTTGCCGACACGTCTGGAATATAATTGGTAAATAATTGCTGAAAAGAAATCCTTATCTTGCGGATCTTTCTATGAAACAATAATAAAGATAAAAACACATTTTTTTCTGAATTCATAACTGATACGGGATCAGACCAGGGACTGCCTTCATTTAACCCTTCCCTGCTTTATCATGGATCGTGTGGTCCAATCAACTTGCTTGTTACTCGCTTAAATCACGCGATACGGGCATTCAGTCAAGTGTACACATTTAAAACAGTTTTCGGCTTTAATCTTCAATTTTTTTCCCTAATCAAATTAATAAAACGTATGTTTTTTTAATTAGTTTATCGTCGGAAACATAAATTAGGCTTAGACGCATACTCTAAGCTCGAGCGCGAACACGGTCTCATGAATATGGGCAAGGATTCGAATTCGGATTAAGGGGAGACTACTGTGTGCACGAAAACAAACCAGGAACTCTCTAGTGTTTTGGACACACAGTAACATCACTGATAATTCTTCTGGTTTTGGCTACTATGTTGAAATCACTGAAAGTATATTTGAGGAACGAGTTGTGAGACGCCATGTTTGATGATAAATATACATTCTGAGTGGATCAATGGAAATTATCTGATAGAAAAGCAACAGGAGCATATAGATACTATTCTTCATTGAGTTGGTTCCGGTAAATGTTTTCCAAACGATATAATAATAAGTATAATGCCCTTATCGTTTTTTGTCGATGTCGCTATTATCCCTTTGTTTGACACAATAATCTAATGTTTCCATTTTCCTTATAAATTGATTAGGCCTTCAATGTTTTTCAATTATACATAGTTAGATTATCGGCGGAATGAAAGAAGTTGACCGATATTAGAAAAACACAAAAATACGTTACTCGTGTAAGGTTTGCTTCATTGTGAGTGTTTACAGTTATCGACTTTCGTGTTTCGAGTTTCTGCCGTAAAAGTGTCAAAGCCTAACACAAGACAGGTTTTACTCGCATGGCGGTGTTAGAGGCGGTAATCGAATTGTCGCGCGCTATCTAGAAAGAGAAGCAATAATTACACCTCACATTACGTCTATTACAGAGACAGAGACATCCTCTCGTGAGACTAGAAAAAACTGTAAACACCATGTGAAGTACACTTACTAGATATAGACTGAAGTTCAAACACTATACACTACATGTACTCTTACAAATGAAATTTAAGGATCCCCGTACTAAAGCTAAAAACTACAACTACACATTAGAAACGCATTTTTTCCCGGCATGACTATAGCTTTGATAAATCATTTGTGAAAAAAACTAACCCTGCTGGACTTTTATGAAAAAAATAAAGAATAATGAAAAAAATAATTAAAATGAACTAAGCAAAATATAATTAACAACAGCGTTCAGAGCGTAAAAATTCAGCGTTACTATACCTAGATTCGAACCCTGAACTACCCGGTCAACGGAAGTGTCCTGGCCAAACACTGCTTCAGTTATATCTTAAAGGAGCACAAGGGACGCAATGTGACTGTGTATACAGAAAATCACAGTGCAGTGGAACAGGGATCCTTAATTTAAAAGTACGGCTACTCTGTTTGCAAAATTGCTTCTCAAACATTGCACACTTTCGAATGGTGTTCAAAAACCACAATGAAGGCATTTTCGTGAAAACAACCAACTAACTAATAGACTATTGACTTATAATTTTGCAAACAATAAAGTTAAAATATAAAACTTGATATTTAATCAAGTATATTTTTGTGAACGTTGTATAAAAAATACTAATTACATATATAGATACACATTTTATATGTAATTTAGTGTTTTAAGTCCTTTCCGGATATGCACAACCGCCACTCATAAACAATTAGTATCGCCACATGAAAACGTTCCGGAATCCGGCACCCGCCATACCCATCTTTGTTTATACTAGTATACCGCAAGTGTTAATAGCCACTAACCCTGTACTGACAACTTTTGAAATATTGGATTTCCGTCAAATGATACATTTTTTTTATAAATGGTTGAAGCATCATCAGCAAACATAGTTAACAATTAATATTTATTTAACATTTTTATAAACAATGAACTTTTTTATCAGACATGACTTGTGTCCAACTCCCATTGTATATAAATTACAATAAAATATGTTTGCAACAAAAGATCACACTCAAAACACTGAATCTCTGTCAGACAATTTAAAAAGAGGTTTATCAATAATGAACCTCAACCTGAAAATTATGTAATCAGCGGACATCTTTCAGAAGTCAATATTAATTGATAACATCTCTTCGAAAAAAAACATCATGTCATAAACTCTATATTGTCGCTCAAATTTGCTTAATTTTGCATCACGTACCATTGAGAACATTTAACATCAATTGATTATTCATATGCCATGCATGCAATATTAATACGAATAAAGAATGCAGCTTGTATTTCTGTAGTCATCAAACACCATACATGGGTTCCTGTACGCCAAACGAAAGTTATGGTCACTGAACACCATACATGGGGCCCTCTACGTCAAACGAAAGTTTAAGTCATCAAACACCATACAAGGGGCCCTCTGCGTCAAACGAAAGCTTAAGTCACCAACCACTATGCATGGGGGCTTCTGCGGCAAACAAACGCTTAAGTCACCAACCACTATACATGGGGGCTTATGCGGCAAACAAACGCTTAAGTCACCAACCACTATAAATGGGGTCTTATGCGGCAAACAAACGCTTAAGTCACCAACCACTATGCATGGGTGCTTCTGCGGCAAACAAACGCTTAATTCACCAACCACTATAAATGGGGGCTTATGCGGCAAACAAACGCTTAAGTCACCAACCACTATGCATGGGGGCTTCTGCGGCAAACAAACGCTTTAGTCAGAAAACACCATAATATGGGGCCCTCTGCGTCAAACGAAAGCTTAAGTCACCTAACACTATACATGGAACACTCTGCGTCAAACGAAAGCTTAACTCACCAAACACTATACATGGGGGCCTCCGCGGCAAACAAACGCTTAAGTTACAAAACACCATAACATGGGGCCCTCTGGGAGAAACGAATGCTGAAGTCATCAAATACTATACATAGGCCCTCTACTGCTCACGAATGCTATAATCATGAAACACCATACATGGGGCCCTGTGCGGCAAACAAATGCTTAATAGCAATTTTTGAATACGTATTATAAAATAATCTTTATCTTTATATATTTTCTGTATCATCGTCTCCCCAAAAAGTATTTAAAATATGTAAAGCTTCCGTTAAAGTGATGACAAAGTAGCTCCTCCTTGCGGTGTAATGTGTACCGTACACATTCTATATCGATGCATCCGAAACACGCGCTCCGGGCTTTCCTCGCCCAAAACGGTTTAATTAGTTGTACTTTTATCCTAATAACTTAAGATAACATAAATGAAATATTTATTTCATCCGATGCTCAAGATCCTTTTTGGAGGAAATTAGTTTTTCCGTGTAAGGAGTAATGAAAGCATATTGATCGATTTCAGCTAGAACTAGCAGACTTGGGCAGGGTGTGCATGTCCTACACTAGACTGAGCCATATATATTAGACATATTTTTGTACTGACGAAACTTTGATGTTGGAAATAAATCTATTTAGCGCGACTAATTATCGATGATACCAGTTCATTTTAATTGGTTATTTTCAAATGTGGTAAATGTGGGGAACAGTAGGTCTTGAATAAATTGCGATAACTGCGGAAGGTAATAATATGCAATGATGGAAGGGTTTTGTTTGTTTGTACTTTTCGTATGTCGTATTACTAGCAATGGTAATTTAAGGTTTTGGCAATGGAGGAAAACCGGAGTACCCGGAGAAATACCACCGACCTGCGACCAGCACCTCGCGACTACCCGTCGTAAGCGACGAACCCGCAACCTAGTAGTGGGGATCTAGTGATTATATATATAAAAACGCCTTAACCACTCTGTCACCGCGGCTAGCTACAGTTATGGATTCCATGTGCCCTGGAGCGGACGTGCTCAATAGAATATGTCCGTTGCAAACTGCGTTCATACCTGCGCTCTATAAAAGATAGTTTTTGCCAACTGCGTTCGTTTTACCGTAAACGCCTTGTGTACGCGCATTGTCACACTGCTGGAGTAGTGACGCGGTCTAATGTTTCAGAACGAAACCGCCATTGCTAATTTTACAGACAAGTAAAGGGCCTGTTTCCAGTAATGTTAATTCTCCATAGGAGCCTGCCCCCGTATAATTTCTTATCTACCATCATTTATTTTTGACCATCATTTGATTAGATTTTCATTAATATTTTACATAACATGCACATTTTATCAACACTTAGACAGCTTCTGAAAGGTACAACTTTGAGGAGCCATAAAAAACAAACCAAGTGACCTAAATCTTTATACTTTATAGATTTGTGACCACAACGGCATGGGCAATGCACCACCAACAGGAAATTTGAATCAGAGAAGGGGCCGTTTTGGAAACCGGCCCTTTGAACGTGCATTTCATAGCGCTCCGTTGTTGTATACTTAGAGATGATAGATCTCTGAGGAACCAAGCAAGGGCTGTCATCGGTCTGCTATCACGTTTAACCGTGGAGTAAACATAGAAGTAGTCCGTTTGGAGGGTAACGGGTTCGAATTCCGGCATGGTCGCTGCATTTCTCTTTCTCCTGTTACATATAAAATAGTATTTAGAACAGACGAGTCTACCAACAAGCGGTGTCGCAGACTGTCAGGAAATACAAATACCACTAATAATAACAATCCACTTACAATAGGGAATTATTATGGAGTTAAAAGAGCCCAAAATACCCGGATGACAGCCTTAATCAACGGCTATAACAATACCAAGCGCAAGTTAAATACAAACACGAGACCATCAACATCACAGAGACTGATTTAACAATGTTCAAACGTTTCATAACTCTCGCTAATAAATACACATGCCCAAAATGTTATTCATACACGGCTCTCAATCACATTTCCTTGTGTGCCGATATTTAGAGTGTCTCATTGAAGTTCACACCATCAAATATGCAAATGCTTTCATGCTTGCGATAAAGTCAACAGGCCATCTATGAAACTTTATCGTATCGTATGGTTTTTTGATACATTTCGGCTCACATTGTTGATAAAGTTCATGTTAAACCCATTTTTGTCACACACTCCGGAACACCTCGACCGATTCGGTCGTCTTCGATGGAAGGAACTATACAGTGATTGGTCTTTTCAAGACGTTTGCTGGATCAACCAGTGCCCGTGTGGTTTGTTTGTTTGTTTGAGTGATTTTACGTCCGTTTCACTACCGAGTAGTTCGGTTATATTTATCCAGGAGGTGATCCCGTGTGGTCACAGCATGTTCTATGTATATATGCCTGTATTTATGTAAGGATAATTATATATTTTCAAATACCATTTCGGACATATAAAACACTCCCTTTTCATTGGTTCATATAATTGCGTAATGGTTTAATTATCACTAGGGTGCAATTCAAGTAAGTTATAATATATCTGTTTGTATGCTTTCAGCGGGCCGGTAACCTCCGTGTCATAACCAGCAGTTTCTCATGTTTATTAGACAGGATTAATGTCGGGAGCCCTTTTAGTCTGACAGTCTGAGATAGCTGTAATCGCTATCCACGAAGCGTGCAAATAAAGATGATACCACAACAGCAGATTTGTTTGTCTGTTTGATCCATTCGTTTCTATATATGTATAGAAGAAATTGTTATTATCGAAAATAATTGTCGAGTGAAGTATCGAGGCGCGCGTTACCGGAAGTCAATTCCTCGAGTGAAGTATCGAGGCGCGCGTTACCGGAAGTCAATTCCTCGAGTGAAGTATCGAGGCGCGCGTTACCGGAAGTCATTTCCGTGGGACTGGCTATTACGACGTTCCAGTGCTAACATAAATAATTGCTTTTATCAGACAAATGTTTAAAAATACGACCTAACTGCAAGCGCAGTGATATCCTGGCACTATTCCATACTTTCAACTATTCAACAGTTCGTCACGTCCCGTGCTTTGTGGCTTTCTTCTTTTCATTCCATCCTTTCTCGAAAATTCGTTTCTACCGCACTGGCTGTAACTGAATGGCCCATCACATGCCTATATTACATACATTCAAGCACACGCACACTTCTTGCATTCACGCTCTCGTGCACTTAAAAGAAAGTTAAACATTACAGAGGATTACTAAAATAATAAGGAACACACAAGTGCACGTTATGCCATGTAATACGGACACAAGCTAAGAAATGAATATGAAAGATAATGAGGACTGTTGGAGAGCAGACAGAAGAACGTGACCAAATTTAAAACCTGCGAGTACTCGATACATACTGTTGGACATATATAAATACATTTTGAGGACTTAAGCATACTTACTTGTGACAAAAGACATAGATAGCAAGCCTCCCATCGACTTGGATGTAAGTGTTTAATTAGCAGTTCTGATTTCCTTTTTATATAAAATTTAAATTAGCATTGCGGTATTAAGTTGTACAATATACGCTTCCATAAAATACTGCTGATAATCATTGAATATTTTCAGCGTTTTGATTCCCAAAAATAAAAGTCGTCTATGAATTCTTGTAAGGGCTAAATAACGAGAAGTGGCAGAAACGCAACTGCGATGTCGCAAAATTGATACGGCATGAAAAGAAAGGTTCAAAAATATGAATCGTTTGCATAACTTCATCTTGTTGATTCCTTTGAAAACAAAACTCTATAATAGACTTATAACATTTTTTTCACCATCGCCATTTTCATAGCGTATGCAAGTTTATGCGATGTAAATGTATTGTACATCACCATCTATATCAGTTACGTCTGGATGTGAAATGCGAGCGTTGTTGACCGTAACTCAAATCTCGTTGCAGTTGTCGTCCCCACGAGATTACAAAACTGTCTTGATTTCCCTGGATGCTGAAGTTTTGTGAAGTGCTATATATAATCTCTGAGAGAATGCGTGAGGGTTATTACGTCTTGGGATCATTATGGCACACAATAGAATGTCACCTCTCCCAGACGTTATAAAGTATTGTTTGGAATCCCGCACCGATTCTCGCGTAATGATATTTAGGTGTGCTTTTAGCATCACTCAGCCACACGTTGAATTGTTTCACACTTGACTACAGTTGACAGAAATGCTTATATACAACGGCAATTACGGTCGAATATGTTTTCAGAACCTGAGCGATAGGTCATAAGGGTTTTTTTTCACCTTCTTCTTATCAAACCTATGAGAAAAGTTGTGAGATGTGTCGGGGATTTCATTGCATTCAATGGAAGTTAAGTGAATTCAAACAATATTTGAGGGAATAATTCACTTAAATGATTCGTTCATACAATTGTCAAAACAAATCGCAAAATATAAAAAGTCAATTATTCATATGTAAATATATACTATATTAAAAACGAACATAGGCTAAAACTTACCAAAAACATTGTGTCAAACTTTGACGTGTCTGTTATTAATGTATATAACTAAACGTGTTATTCGTGCTTGGCGCATGCGTAACCGGAACGGGAAGTAACTATAAGAAGCGTCAGCAAAAAAAACCCACTTGCAACCAGCGGTGAATGATAGAAAATAGGCTTGGGTCCGAAGGGAGGAGGCATAAATAAGCAAGTCACGCACGGTTGCCATTGATATAATTAAAGTCTCACTTGGTTAGAGAGACTAGTCCACAATCGATTACGAATGAACGTTTATGGGGTAACATCTTCGTAACAGCTATATAATTATTTGACTATGTATGTTATACAGAATTGCAAGATGGGCCACTCAATGACCGTTTTTACTTCATTGTTAACCCCTGCAGGGTTGGGGAGAGAATGCACCTGATGTATCCTTCTGCGTGTTAGCGTTAGAGGCGACTAATGTGGATCATACTACAAGCAGGAATCGGCAATTTGTTTCAAGCGAATTGGTCTCCTTCTCCCACTGTATCACTTGAGATCTAAATTGCTTTTTTCTGTCTTCCATATTTTGTGTAGATGTCTCCCCAGGCACCCGTCGTCGTATATCCGTAGCTGTTGGTTGCATGGGCGTTAAAAGTGGAACACACCTGTATGCTTAAATCTTAAATGTCCCAAGTACGTATGACACGCAACTTGAATTTAAGGAGGAAAATATCAATGAAAGGAAAGAATAGAGAGGAGGAAAAGAATAAGACAGTGGTCAATGGGGCGGGGATGTTGGACAGGAGGTTCAAATGCGCTCCTCGACTTTTTCTCAATTTACAGAACAAAGAAGGAACCCCGTAATTCTGCATTAATTGCCTCATTCGATCGTGTTGTCTCATGTGTACCGAACAGCAGGACAGCACCCCTCCTCTACCGCGGACCCTACATTCCCTACCACTGGTATAATTTGCATAAGTATATTCTCAAAGTTATTGTAATGTACACACATTCCCTACACGTGAAGAATACACACGAATGATTCCCTATCCTGATATATGTGCATTAATACTAGTATAATTTTCAAAAATGCATTCCTTACACTGCTGTTATGCATAAACGGTACCATTTGTTGTTATTGTAATACACAACAATATAAGTAAACAGGGACGTATACATATGGAGATGTAGATATGAGTAGGGACACTGATGAGAAATCGATGTGCCCCAGGCGTCAGATAGACGTTTGTTTATTGACGGTTGTTTATTGTGGGATTGCGTGAAACACACAGACGTAAGAACACTAAATCACAACTTCTACCATAACTACAGACATATCCTATACAGGTATCTATATTTGGGGGCTTAGCTATTATCGATACTGTATCGTTACCAGTTTTCCAGCGGTAGGTCAAGGATTTAGAGTAAGGGTGGACGATATGTTCTGTTAATATGAAGTTTTTTTTAACCAGAACACCTTCAGATAGACTCAGCAATTTTTGTAGTTGAACACTTTTTAATGTGTGTGTTAGAGGTGGGTTCTCTGTGGGCGGTCACAATAAATAACTTATCAATCACGTTAATGATTGTAATTTCCGGTTTGCGTTAGTGGACTTTGTGTGATCCTTTATGCGAAGTCCCTCTAGATTATTCTAGTTTTACCAACTTCCTGAAATTCTACCTCCTCCTTTACTTTTAACCTCCTCCTTAACCTTTACCCTCCTCCATAACTTTACTCTCTTCCTGAACTTTTACCCTTCTCTTTAACTTTACCCTCATCATTAATTTTACCATCCTCCTTAACTTTTACCCTCCTCCTTAATTTTTACCCTCCTCCTTAACTTTTACCCTCCTCCATAACTTTTACTCTCCACTTTAACTTTTACCCTGTTTTTTAACTTTACCCTCCTCCTTAATTTTAGTCTCCTTAACTTTTACCCTCCTCCTTAACTTTTACCCTCCTTCTTAACTTTTACCCTCCTTCTTAACTTTTACCCTTGTTTTTTTTTAACCTAAACCTCCTCCTTAATTTTACTCTCCTTAACCTTTACCCTTTTCCTTAAATGTTATCCTCCTGCTGAACTTTTACTCTCCTGTTAAACTTTTACCCTCCTCTTGAGATAACGAGGTAGAGCGAAATTATCTGTGGGGTCTAATTTTTTTATTATGATACATGATTATTGAGTTCTATAGTATGCAGTCTTTTAAATGAGCGGTACCATTAACATATCGCGGCCTCCTAAGTCACACACGCATACACTACACACACGCATACACTACACACATGCATCTTGCAGACAGCTCCCCTGTGCTATTGATAGGAGGTTAAACAATACTAAACCAAACCAAAACCAGACGGTAACATTTGACGTCATACAAATGTAGTTGTCTCCCTTTTGAAAATTCTGGTTGGAACTTTGGCTTTCTGGTAGGAAATATGAGGACAAGGGAAGTTCTTTTAACTGGGAGAAGAAGTTTAGAACAAAGGAATAAAGTGTAATTAAGTATTGTTTATGTGTAATAAAGTGTTGTTCCTGTTTAATAAAGTATTGTTTATGTGTTATTGAACGTTTTTCCTGTGTAATAAAGTATTGTTTCTGTGTTATTGAACGTTGTTCCTGTGTAATAAAGTATTGTTTATGTGTTATTGAACGTTGTTCCTGTGTAATAAAGTATTGTTTCTCTGTAATAAAGTATTGTTTTTGTGTAATAAAGTATTGTTTCTGTGTAATTAAGTATTGTTTCTGTGTAATTAAGTATTGTTTCTGTGTTATTGAACGTTGTTCCTGTGTAATAAAGCATTTTCTGTGTTATTAAACGTTGTTCCTGTGTAATAAAGTATTGTTTCTGTGTTATTGAACGTTGTTCCTGTGTAATAAAGTTTTGTTTCTGTGTTATTGAACGCTGTTCCTGTGTAATAAAGTATTGTTTCTGTGTAATAAAGTATTGTTTATGTGTAATAAAGTGTTGTTCCTGTGTAATAAAGTATTGTTTCTGTGTTATTGAACGTTGTTCCTGTGTAATAAAGTATTGTTTCTGTGTTATTGAACGGTGTGCCTGTGTAATAAAGTATTGTTTCTGTGTAATAAAGTATTGTTTCTGTGTAATAAAGTATTGTTCCTGTGTAATAAAGTATTGTTTCTGTGTAATAAAGTATTGTTTCTCTGTAATAAAGTATTGTTTTTGTGTAATAAAGTGTTGTTTCTGTGTAATAAAGTGTTGTTTCTGTGTAATAAAGTGTTGTTTCTGTGTAAATATGTGTTGTTTCTGTATTATTGAGCGTTGTTGCTGTGTAATAAATTGTGTACAATAAAGGTTTATTTTTGTACTACGAAGTGTAGTTTCTCTGTAACAGTGTGTTGCTTCTTTAAAGTTTTGTTACTGTACAATAAAGTGTTGTTTCCGTGCACAAATATGCTGTTTTTGTTCATTTAAATGCTGTTCCTATGTTATAAAGTCTTTTTTTTGGTATTAAAATGCAGGTCCTAAACAACAGGTATCAGTGTTGTTTCTGAACAATCCAGTGTTGTTTCTGTAGAATAGGGTCGATTGTCTGTGAAATATAATATTGTTTCTATTAAATAAAATAAAATATAAGATAGAATTGTTTCTAGTAATAAAGTGTTGTTTCTGTACAATACAGTGTTGTTTCCGTATGATAAAGTGTTGTTTCTGTGTAAATAAGTGTTCTTACTGAACATAAAGTGTTTTTTTCTGTACAATACAGTGTTGTTTCCGTGTAAGAAAGTGTTGTTTCTGTGTAATAAAGTGTTGTTTATGTTTAATACAACGTTGCTTCCGTATAATAAAAAGTTTTTCCTGTGTTAAAAAAATGTTTATTCTGTATAATAAAGTGTTGTTTCTCTGTTATAAAGTGTTGTTTCTGAACATAAAGTGTTTTTTCTGTATAAAACAGTGTTGTTTCCGCATAATAATGTGTTGTTTCTGTGTAATAAAGTGCTGTTTCTGAACAATTAAGTGTTTTTTCTGTGTAAGATAGAGTCTTATTCTCTGTATCAAAGTGCTGTTTAGTAAAGTAAAGTGTGGTTACCTTAGAATCAGGTATTGCTTGTGTAATATAAAATAGTTTCTAGTAATGAAGTGTGGTTTCTGTACAATACAGTGTTGTTTTCGTATGATAAAGTGTTGTTTCTGTGTAAATAAGTGTTTTTTATGTTTAATACAACGTTGCTTCCGTATAATAAAAAGTTTTTCCTGTGTTAAAAAAATGTTGTTTTTGTGTAATAAAGTGTTGTTTCTCTGTTATAAAGTGTTGTTTCTGAACATAAAGTGTTTTTTCTGTATAAAACAGTGTTGTTTCCGCATAATAATGTGTTGTTTCTGTGTAATAAAATGCTCTTTCTGAACAATTAAGTGTTTTTTTCTGTGTAAGATAGAGTCTTTTTCTCTGTATCAAAGTGCTGTTTAGTAAAGTAAAGTATTGTTACCGTAGAATCAGGTATTGCCTGTGTAATATAAAATAGTTTCTAGTAATGAAGTGTGGTTTTCGTGTAATTTAGTGTTGCTTATGGTAAAAAAGTTGTTTCTGTGTAATATAGCATTATTTCCATGTATAAAGTGTTGTTTCCATGTATTATGTACCATAAATTATTGTTTCCGTGTATAAAGTGTTTTTTTCTGGTAAAATAAGTGTTTTTTTCCGTGTATAAAGTGTTGTTTCCATATTTTCAGTGTTGTTTGTGTTCAATAAAGTATCGATTCTGTGTAATATAGTATCGCTTCTTGTAAAAAGAAATGCTCCTTCTGTTTGAGAATGTTAGGTTCGTGCTTTTGCATGTCTGTGACAAATCAATGTTGCCATGCACAGATGAATGTTAAAATGGAATTTATTGAATAATGCTATCAAAACCGCAAGTTTGATTTTTATATATCGTGACTTTCGAAATAGAACAGATTTTCACTGATAGGCTACTGTGTGCACTTGGGGATGCCAAGTCGATCAATTCCAACGTTAAAATTTAAAAAAAAAAGTGATAAAAATGGCTAAAAAAATATGCAGATTTCAAACATAAAATATATCATTTCCTGAAACGTTACGTTTCTTTTGCTTCCAAGGGGTTGACGGAGCGGTTATGATAAATGACTGGTCATAACAATTCTGCAGTATAAAACACACACACTGTTATCTTGTGGCTCAGCGACTGGGTTGACGGTAATTAGCCAGACAATCATATATACAATGTATCATACTTTATCACTGCACAGCGCAGTTCCCCCTTCTAACAATACAGTACGAGATCACCATACACCACATACACCATCTGTACCAAAAAACTATACAACATTAAATAAGATGGGATTCACTATGATACATTATGATATCGTAAAACTACAATACGCTATGGTACCTCGGTGACAAAATACACCGTAATACACTGAGATATCGCAATACACTAAGATTACAATACACTGCAGAACACTGAGATCGCAATACAGTACAATACACTCAGATTGCAATACACTTCTAAACACTCTGAAATCCTGATACACTAGAATACACTGAGATACACTACAATACACTACAAAATCGCGATACACTACGATTCACTGAGATCGCAAGACACTACATGTACAATACACTAAGATTACAATACACTGCAGAACACTGAGATCGCAATACAGTACAATACACTCAGATTGCAATACAATTCTAAACACTCTGAAATCCTGATACACTAGAATACACTGAGATACACTACAATACACTACGGAATCGCGATACACTACAATTCACTGAGATCGCAACACACTACAATACACTACGAAATCGCGATTCACTACAATTCACTGAGATCGCAACACACTACAATACACTACGAAATCGCGATACACTACAATTCATTGAGATCGCAAGACACTACAATACACTACAAAATCGCGATACACTACGATTCACTGAGATCGCAAGACACTACAATACACTACGAAATCGCGATACACTACAATTCACTGAGATCGAAAGACACTACAATACACTACGAAATCGCGATACACTACAATTCACTGAGATCGCAATACACTACAATACACTAAGATTGCAATACACTAGGATACAATGAGAAATCGCGATACACTTTAAAATAATGTGAGATTTAAAAATCGTCACAATACACTGAGATATCATAATACACTTCAATACAATATTATATCGAAAGCAATACAATATTAGATCGAAAGATAAGTCCTGGCATCGCGGTAATGACCGTATTGGAAGTGAAACAGATCCCAATTCGATACAATAGCCAGCGCAAAAATTCAATGTCATTCAACGTATATATATATACTTTTGATGAATGATAATGTTACTGATACTTCTTCTGAAACTCGGTCTCCAAAGGAGAATGAGACTACAATACATGACGATATTACGGTTCTCGTCTTTTTCCCGTCTCGCGGAGGAAATAAAACTGGAGCTCACCATAATTTTACGGTCGTTTAGTAACCCCTGTCTCGGAGGGGGAATGAGACCACAATACACTACAGTGTTATGAGGAGGTTTTCTTTCAGTTGAGTTTCGAGGGAACATTTTCTAGTTTCGAGTCAATGCTTTTGAGTTACATGTGATTATTTTCGAGTTCCGAGTTTACTTTTTCGTAACTCGAAACCAAAAAAGTTGGCTAGAAGCGCGAAAATGATATTCAAAACTCGAAACTGTTGACGCGAAACTCGACAATGTTGACGCGAAACTCAAACAAGTTGACGCGAAACTCGAACCTCGACAAAGTTGACACGAAACTCCAAATTCGATTTAAGTCACTTTTTTATTATCAGGCGGCATCTCTGCTTATGGTAAAGGCCTGAAGATAGCTATACGTTACGGCGTATGTCTATATGGGAGAGAGCAGTGTTTTCCACGGTGTCAGAATAGCTACAACAAGACTGCAGCGTATCGGTCCCGGGATCGCGGGCTTGGTGCCAAAATGTGTCATTTTAGTAGCGTACAGGAGGAATAAATTTTACCTTATCGGGATTTCCTCTTGTTTTGTTGTCGTAGATAAGTTAACATTTTTAAGCCCAAGTAAACATGGGCAGGTTACATACTTTCCAAGAATTTAATATTTAAACGAGCTTTTAGAAAGAAGGAAATAAAGACATTCAACGATTCTTTTTAACGTTGGTATCTATTTACACTGAGAAAGGGCTTAAAGGGGCGATTTGTTATTCCCATGCACATTTTTAGAGTAAAGGAGACATAGAACGATTTTTTTAATCAACAGTGCTCACTTTTGTTCCGATTATTATTTCATGCTCTAATGGAATGTGCAATAGTCGTAATTTACGCTTGAAATCGATTTTAATTTACTATTCATTTTTTTCAAAAGTAAGATAAAGTTATTAACATATTTGCAATATACCCCAAACATCTTATGCCGTTTTAGAAGATTTCCCTTGTCAACAGGGTAGCATTATGAATCACCTTGTTAACATATTCATTACAATGCGGACGTCAGAAAATTTGTAAATAATAATCATTTCAATAGCTTGTTCATTATTTCTTTGAGGGTATATGCCGAATCAGGGGCAGAGAGCGCATTCGCCTCTTATTAAGACAGTCGGGGTTCGATTCCCCGATCGGACGTGAAAAGGTTTGTTTCACCTGCCCGATGACTCGGGTTTTCTTCGGGTACTCCGGTTTCCATCCGCATTAAGACCCCATTTGCACTAACACCCGGGCGAACAAGAGTGATAAGTATAAGTTATATAACGTATTGCATCATTATTGTTAATAAAATAATTACAGTTTATTTATATAGATAATTAAAAAAAGAATGTAAATTAAAATGCTGAATGTTTAAAATATTTCCTGAAATGTTGTTGCGATCACCCGACTGTATTAATTTTGGGAGTAAGACGGTAATACTTCGAATTATTTGAATTTAACCAGCTGTCATATTTTTTGAAATTCATATAGTGAAGGGATTTTAAGCATCTACTTTTCTGTTTCAACTGTAGTTTGAATTTCCACGTTTTGGACCTGATCAACACAGATTAGTACCAGAAGGATGAAACAGCTGTATGGTGCCATGTTTTTTTGTTGTTTTTTTGGGGTTTTTTTTTTTCATTTTTTTTGCAAGACGAGACAAAACATATGGAATTGTCCATTAGTACATGATTGCTTAGTACATGATTGTTCATACATATTATAACAAAGGTATCTTTAAAGTTTTAAATAGTTTTGTAAACTTTTTTTTACACTCCTCCTCATCATCATTCATCAACATCATCATCATCATCATCATCATCATCATCATCATCATCATCATCATCATCATCATCATCATCATCATCATCTGTCATCATCATCACAATCACCATCATCCTGACATTATGTCACAATGTTAATATAATTCATTTTTGTCAAACTGCAACTATCATGATTTTTTTAAAGATGTAATCACATGTATGTTGCCTACGTTTATCTTGTATAGTAATTAGGAGGTTGGCACAATAAAGGCCTTTTGAAATCAATAATTCTAAAATGAGCAATTGCATAAAATTCGACGAAAGGTTTTGAAAAGTGATTTCAAATTACACTTTTCATTCAATCTTTTATCTTTGGTAATATTGTGTTTCTTTTTGAAGTCTTTTATATGTTACATAACCTGTTTTTGTTTTGTTTTGTTCTGAGTGATGTATTATTCATTGTAATATATTTCATGCTATCTTTCATGTTATGCAAATCTATTGTAGAGCGGGCCTTTGAAATGTTGAAATAAATGTTACCTATTTACGGAATAAAACTTGTTTAAATCAAACGACCGATATTCATTAATTTGCCAGCTTTTTATCTTTATAAACAATTTGCACATATCTCTTTTTAGATATAATTTTACACTGAGTTGCAAAAGTTCACGTTTTTCATGTGTTTGATTTACTAAAGTGTACTTCTGCAACTTTGGGTTTGGTCTCGAATTAAAATCACATTGAAATATACACGTATTTTATTTTATCGATTTCAGATATCATTTTGATTCCCAACACACCTTGTTTTTAGTTATGAATCACCATTTTTAAGATAATGCATAAAAAAAAATGTGTTCTAGTCTTCATACTTAAACAGTCATAACACTCATCGGATGTATGACTATATGTTTAAGGCGTACAGTCCCACAAATTTTCCACTATATCCCGGCCTTGAAAAGTTATTTTCCTGTTATTTTGTGTTATTTCTCCTTTCCATTATAGGAAATTTAACAAAACATTTTGTAATTATTCCCAGTAATTTGTTCAGAAAACTATTAACTCATTCACCCCTGAAATTTCATAATGAACTATTCCAACCTTTGAATTGGAAGGGTTCAAATTTGTATTCAGGGGTGAATGCATGAGTTAACATGGAAAATTATCATTAACGGAAGCGTCCTGCTTTATAATTAAGATATCCGAAGATCGAATTAATTTGTTCTGGTTGAAAAAAAGGCATTACAATGAATATATTTTCTTCGTATATAAACTATTGTAAATGGACAAGGCACTCCAAACCAGAGCATACAAAGAAAAATATTGGAACTCTTTTTCGTTGGAGATTCAAAACAGAACGCTAAGACATTCTACCTTAAACGTTCTATGGGAAGACGGTCAATATGATTTTGTTTGGGTTAATGGTTTTGACACGATTCCACGTTGGATCGGAAACATTAAAGTCAAACTTTGAGCCGAGGTCTAAACAGCAAATTACTATCTTGAGTTATCGACGAAACTCCTTGTTACACACGAACAATCGGACGGTATGGAGATTGCCGTAAGTCGCTGAACATCGTTTGATTAGCCAGAGCAATGACGTACCCTAACAGTCGACGGTAGGTGTTTCACCAAAGTGATAACAGACAGCATTTCGACGGAGAGATGCAGTGATTACATTTCGTTTGGAAATGTATTAAAAACATTTAAGGTAGTTACAAGCGTAGTCCTCGCTTTAAGGCGTCCCTTAACGCATCTTTGCATACAGGCAAAGAAGCAGGATAATTCCATTGTTTTCTTTTACATAGAATAACCTCCTCTTGAATTTGTTTTGGATATAACTGTAATAACTAATACTAACTCGAGGTTCTTATATACCCCTTTATTACAACCTAGTTCGTAGGTCGTCTCAAAGCGGTTCACAAATGATTATCCGTGTGCAACCAGCCAATACTTTTCTCAACTCCCTGGGAAACATACAGCCGGAGCTGCCTTTTCGGCGCTAATAGCTAGCATTCAACAGTTCTAGCACTGCCCAACCACGTACTCATTTACAGCTAAGTAGACTGGAACAAGCGGAGTAAAGTATCTTGCTCAAAGATACAACACAGTGCCGTGACTCGAACACGCGACCCTTCTGTCACGAGCCCGGCGTTCTACCACTAGACTACCGTGTCTCCTAACTGTACTTGGAATTGGCCAGTGATCTACCGCTGATTAGATAGGTCATTTGGTTAGAGGCACCGTACTGTAATGGGCGGACCAGGGTTTGAATCCAAAGCTGGCCTTTTTGCATTTTTACTCCCAGAACACTGTTGTTTATTTTTCTTTAATTATTATTTCATCTTTATTATTTTCCATAAATGGTACGCGAGAGATGGGATTCTTTTCAGATAGGAATTATTAAAACTATTGTCATGACGGTCAACGAGTTTCCATTTCCAATTCATATACACAATTTTGGCAGTGGTACGGGGTCCTTTTTTAAAAGAATTGAGAACGAATGTTATGCTAAATACAATACATAATAATTAGGATCCTAAACATAGGTAATTACATGGTACTAATTAGATATTTTACCAAAATGTCTGTTTAGCTCAACGGAAAATTGATTATTTTTGGATTAATTAATAAATTAAATTCAAAACTTAATTACAAGTCTAGAGATTCAAAAATATCATCTAAAGACATGAAACAGAACGTGTTTGTAAAATTTCAGATATTTCTCAATCGCATAATTAAACTTTGCGTTAACGAATCCCTAACTGAATCAGGCTTCGAACAAATAAGTCGTTGCTACAAGATACTTGTTCGTTTATCAATGGTGTAAATATATAGAATACTCACAGATATTTACCTTAAATAGATAAAAAAAAACAAAAAAACCAGTTCAATTTTAGTAATCTTCCGTTAATTTCCAAATGACCACATATTAAAATGAGATAAAAGAAATGTATACCTACTGCAAATATCTGAGAAAGGCACACCGCTAGTCCGCACGTGAGCGCCTTCGGCACAAGTACATCCTTTTTAAGTTCCAGTGTAGAAAAATAACAAAACACCACGACAAAGGTAGCGAGAAATTCGAACCCGAAGGCCTGACCCTTGTCGACGTCTCTGTGTGGCACTGTCACCCCGAGGGTCCCTTGGTACATGGCCGGGGTCAGTCCGTACAAGATTCCTGCCCCTGCCGATGCCCCGATCATCTGGACCAGCAGATAGGTCAAGGCCTTAACGATGGTTATGTAGCGTGCACACAGCATGGCGATTGTGATAGAGGGATTAAAATGACCGCCACTCCCGTGGCCAAAGGACTGGACAAGAACAGATTCGGACAGTCCGAAAGAAACAGCAGTCTTAGTTTCGTACGAATAGTAGTAGTCAGCTTCGATAGGGTGATTCCGGAGAATGGCGGCCCCACAACCAAACACAACGTACAAAAGAGTTCCAAGAAGCTCACATCTTACACCCTTCCAGAAACCCTTTGTCTGTACCTCGGCTTTTGTCTTCTCCCATTGGTCCTTTAAGCCCATATTACACAATTGTTTCATGCATGCCTCACCTGTGAAGGGTTATCCTGAAATGCATGTGCAGAGCGATAAACCTTTGACCGGAAATGTACTTTCAAAGTTAGAACCTACACGGGCGCAAACTTTGTGCAAATATTTCACGTCCAATGCGCCTGGTACCGTTACTCCAGGGACGAAGTGCTAGTGATGCTAACGTTTTACTGGCTGAGGTATTTGAATAAAATCCATTTAAATTTAATAAATGACATTAAAATTTATAAAAGTTATATATCCCCTGAAAAGTTTTATTTATCTTATTACTACCGGATGATGGCATTGTGCGTTCCTTCCATTTACCATTGTCTATATGCAAAATGTTATTAGCCTTTAGATCCAATGTATCTCTTGGCCTGCCCCACAAGGTCGAACATGCGTCATTAACGACACCGCGGGAAAGAGGCTTATTCCAGAGGTCCTGAGAGATCGGCGATACTAGACATTTGTGATCTAGGAAATTCATCAACGCGTTGTCGTTATGCAATAATAATATGGCTGGTTTCTCTACTGTTAGACATATCGATAAATATTGCATAACCAACAGGCTGATTACAAGGATAATGTCAGCGAACCATCGATTGGTGTTACGAAAGAAGGACACCTTTTCTTATCACAATCCTCAAACTATTCCATTGATCTAAAAATTACCAAAATGTCTTACAAAACGTTCGAATCTGACACGTTGTTGAGCGATATTAAGAATGACTGTAATTCTCGCTATGCATCAGACAGAATTACAAAACTCGGTAATTTCGTGACCCCCTGCTGAGCTGTCAACTTGTGGAGAAACGCTCGATCAAAAATTGAATAGCCCAATAACGGCAGTTGTCAATGAATCGATAAGCAATTGTATCAAGTTTATCTGTAACAGGTTGCTTACACGAAAACAGGATGCTTGATGTGCCCGTTTTCTCTATAGTTCCGCATATCACAGCACGCGCTCCACAGTATCCCATGGCGACGGATGGGATGCGCGTTCACCAATGTCCAAACTGTTGGTACTCCGGAGCGCTAGAGCTATAGCTGGCACCTCTTAAAATCGGTGCGCCAAACTTTGGTGGGAGCTTATCCTGTGTATCACTGCGGTTCCTGGAATTCCAGGAATCGATATCAAACACCGGTACATATCTCCGCGGTATCATCATCAACCGGCTTCTTAACTTACTCGATGTAAATAGTCGTTGACTTGCACAACATTACGCGGCCTCTATTCGGCTCCCTTTTCAAACCAACTTGCTTGTTATTGGAATTAGTGATTTATATACGAAACGGGTTTAATCTAAACCAGTAAGCCGTTACTACCTTCGACCTTCAAGTCAATACGTTGTTTTGCTGTAAAATGGCACGACAAACATTGACTCACTGCCTTGGTGCGTCCTATTGGCGTCATGTATATCTCACGTGTGGTAATTTTCTCGTTAAATTGTACGCAGCTTCGTTTCCTTTCGCTAATAGGGAGTTTAATCTGTGACGAAAGGTATAAGCGAGGATGAAAATACTGTCTACAGCTTTGGTTTCACGTAATACTATTTTGGATTTTTACTTTTTTAGGGTTAAATGTATCTTTTTGGCTTATGATGGTTTGTCACCTTGCTCAAATTGAACATATACCAAAGATATAATAGCGCATAGTGAACGTATTTTTGAAAAGTTAGTGTATGTAGTGTTACTTAACAATAGAACATTGCCCTTGGATCGGTTTGGTTATCTTTTGTTTAAACGTCATTTTAACAAATTTATTGCCGGGTTTTCTTCGCGTGCCGCACAAACTGCGAAAATAATATTAGTCCTGTAAGATGCATATGATGACAAGCTTTCTTAATTACAGCTAACCGTTATATTCCGTGAATTTAATATATAGTTAACGTCTTTTAAAACACCTCCTAATGATTTGCAAGTAATGGTAAGGAAAAGTTTACACAAGTTCTGTTATTATATATACCAGATTATTCCTCGAAATGCCATTGACGGGATTCTATAAACGAGACAAGTTGTAAAAAAAATCATGAAAGCTGGTTTTCCGATGATTTTTGTTAGATGAATAAATATTTAAAAGTCTTTTGATGTGTGTTGTAATCTTTAAACATTATTGTATTGTTCAGCGTGCTCACTTTTCTTAGCCAAGAGGAATGATTTGAAACATGGAGAAAATCTCGCATCGAAACTTTCTTCTCCAAAACGTGTATTCATTTCTTAATCCATCAAAAAAGTCCATAACTGTATATTATTAAATACTATTGTCATTAAATCCAAACGTTTTAGATCAAAACATAAAATGAAAATAGACTTGAAAATTATTCCAACAGAAAATTTTTCAGCAGATTAAATCATTCAATATCAATTGAAATTAAAACAAATTATATAATTGACATCAAATTCCAAAAGAAATTCCAAAAGGCATTAAGAGTTTAGTTCGTTCGAGTTAAGTTTCTCCAGCACTTTTTGGAACCCCATCAAATACGGCTAATATGGAAAATTACCTATTTAACAATAATAATAAAAAATAATAATATACAACATTTATATAGCGCCGTATATAATTTGTAAAATTACTCTAAGGCGCTTTACAACATATGGATAATAGTAATGGTTATAATTGTGAAAACAAACAACGAAGGCTTGCAATCACTTTCATACATTTAACAAGCAATGTGCACATAATTGAATAAATAAAAGGATGGTATTTACATGACGTCTTTGCAAAGATTCTAAAATGCAGACGAAAAAGGGGTGAGTTTTTATGTCCCTCTTGAACTTGGTCAGGGTATTTGACTTCCTAATAGCAGATGGTAAGCTATTCCACAACGTAGCCGAAACCCTCCCAAAGCACCTGTTTCTGTAGGTCACACTACGAGATTTTGGGACACACAACACAGATTCTGACTCCGACCGCAGTGATCTTGACGGCTGATACAGGGTAACAAGCTCCTGTAGGTACTGAGGAGCTGTTCCATTCAGTGCCTTGTATGTGTATACCAGAATTTTGTACTGCGACCTATATCGTACAGGTAACCAGTGCAACGAATAAAGCGCAGGTGTGATGTGCTCTCTCTTTCGAGTACGAGTAACTAGCCGTGCTGCAGTTTTCTGGACCCTCTGCAGACGACTAGATAGTTTGTCAGACATACCACAGAGCAGGGCGTTACCATAATCCAACCGAGAGGTAACAAGTGAATGCACCAGAATGCATGCATCTGCAGTTAGAAACTGCCGAATACAGCTGATGTTCCTGATCTGGTAATAACAGGATTTGGCGATAGCGTTCACTTGTTTCTCCATGTTCAGGGAACTGTCAAAGTATACCCCTAGGTTTTTAACAGCTGGAACAGTCTCAATAGTTCTGGCACCAACCTTGAGCTGGAGAGCCATTGTTTGCTGACACTTTGGGGAAAAGACGATTAGTTCCGTCTTTTCCTGATTAAGTTTAAGCATGTTGGCGTTCATCCAGATACTGAATGTTGGCATTCATAGGCAATATTAAGACAAGCTTCTAGACTTTCTGAGACTATTCCAACTGTCCTGTGGTTTTATGACCATGTAAATTTGTGTGTCATCGGCATAGCAATGATAGCGAAGGCTATGGCGACGACAAATCTCTCTTAAACTATGTTTAACAATAGTCAATGACCCATGAAATATATAAGTCAAGCTCAGCATCCGCAGCTAAGAATGTAATACAGAGTGTCATCTGTAACAACGATCCCGGTATATTTACCATCGTATGGCATTGCCACTCTATAACCCTACCAAATTCAGTTTGCATTCATATTGGCTATGAAGGCCATGGACGTCATCATTATTATTACGTCAGAATTGTTACGTCGGACACCACTAACACTCCCAAGGCAGTGGCTGTTCTATTCATTTAACAAACATACATGATACATACATTATTTGAACTAAATGCTGAATAATTATAAGTGTTATTGAATTTTCTATGAGATTAACAGATTAAAAAGAATGGTTGATATAAGTATTGAACTGCCTTGAGTTGGCATTCATAGGCAATATTAATTCAAACTGGACGAAAGAAAATCCAACGCGCTTTATTGAATTTGCCTTTGACAAATTGACATTCATATTGCCTTTGAATGCCACCTGAAAGCAGTTCAATGCTTAAATTAATAACCTATCATATTTACCTCTTTGGCTCCGCCGCCGCCGCCGTCGCCGAAAAAACAAAACATTGTTTTGATTCCACTCCATCATTTTACTAGACAATATTCAATTAATCAGGAGATTTTGTTCTTCCAAATATTTTTCATTCAGAAAATACTAAAACAAGGAAGCTTACAGCGCGCTGGTAAAAACCAAGTCAATTGTTGGGGAATTTATCATCCAAAATTACTTTTCAACAGAAAATCACAGTACGTAAATGCCTTCGCTCCCCGGTAAGGAATACCATTGCCCACATACTGAGACAGTTCTATTTTAAGTCTTTTTTCAATTATTTTCGGCGTGTTTATAACCAATGGCTATGTATATTTAAAGATGTTTTAGAGAAAATAAGGTATCGGTGCCGTAAACTAGAATCGATTTTCAGCCGGATGTGTTAAGCCTATGTTCATTGAATACGTTATGTGTTAATTGCTCTCAGCATTGAGTAAGTCTCTCCTATACGGAAACGACCTGATAGGTTGGCAAATATTTTGCCATAGCTTATGTTTAAAACGTGTTAAAAGCACCGAGTAAGGAATTTATTGCCTAATCTAATGAATATTAATTACTTCGACGAATATTGAAGCCGCACCTGTTATTTGAATATTTATTGTGTGAATGAATTTGAATATTTAAATACTTGGTAGTATATTGCTTATGATGATAATATCCATTTTAAAAAAACAACAACACTATTTTACAACAATTTTGAAACAAGTTCCATTAGCTTATGTAGGCCAAATAAAAAATCAATCTTGTGTTTCCGCTTACCCTACCTAGCCTTGTTTTTTGTGTTTACCCTGAAGTTTTTATTGGCATTTAGTGCTATGCACCAAGGTCAGAACTCATGCTCTATATTAGTATAGTAAAACTATTTTCAAAATTAAAACAAACTTACCTACATACATACCAAACCTTTTTCTCAGGATGATAGCGGACGTACAAGTTGTTTTCCCTTTATAATACTATATGAATCACTCTTGTTGGCCCGGGTGGTAGCGCGCTGGCGGTCTTAATACTCTCCATTAAACGCTTATGTTGAACATTGTGTTGGGTTTCTTTTACAAAACATTTTGCGTATAACTGACAATTGTTGTATTTTCAGAATGCGACTAAAATGCATCTGTGCATATTAACACTTTATTGTCAGTCGAATGATCAGAGACGCTTAATTGAATTGTTAGAACAAAATGATATTCATTGATCGTAGACGCTCTTGATCTATTAAATATTCGCTAAAGAGACAGTTTAACGAAGATCGGAGACGCTCTATTGAACGGTTGGTAAGGAGACACTATCAGACGATCGAAGACGCTCTATAAAATAGTCCACAAGGTTTGGTTTGGTTTAATATTGTTTAAGAACCTATTTACAGCTAATGTCATTTAAGTACGTGCCTCCCTGTGTGTAGTATATGCGTGCTTGCGTGTGTGTATGCAGGATACAGGGTATGTTGGTGTGCTTGCCTCCTTGTGATAGCGCAGATCTGATGCAGACTTTATAGTGCTATCTCACTGAAATGCCATGCTGAAGGCTACCAGTACAGCATTCTGCCCGGTCACATAATACTGACAACGGGTGAACCAGTTGTTGCCATTCCCCTAAATGCTGAACGTTAAGCAAGGAATAGCAACTACCATTTTAAGGACTTTGGTATGTTTCGGCCTGGAGACAGAACCCATTGCCTTCCTCACCTGGGCGAACACTCAACAGTCGAGCCAAAAGTGAGGTATTGCCAAGCGAGGCGCTTGAAAATAAAAAGAAGTTAGAAATTAAAAAAAAAGATAAAGATCCCAAATATTGTAATGGGCGCAGCAGATTTATTTTGGTCGCTTTTGTGTCCCTAAAAAGAAGAAACTAAAGCAAATCCCCAATTCTGCAGGGGGTTCCCCATTAGTCGCCTCCTACGATACATGCAGTGGGTAACAGCAGGTGTATTTTTTCCCGATCCCCCACCTGCAGGGGTGAGTCGACAAGGAGACGCTATCGAACGATTTAAGACGCTCTATCGAATGGTCGTTAAGGGGAGACTATCCAAAGATCTAAGCCACTTCATTCAATTGTCGCTCAGGATAAACTATCAAACGATCTAAGACGCTATATTGAATGATCTAAGACGCTATATTGAACGGTCGCTAAGGAGGTACTATTAAACAATCTAAGACATCTTATTCAATTGTCGCTAGGGAGATACTATCAAATGATCTAAGAAGCTTTATTGAATGGTCGCTAAGAAGATACTATAAAAAAAACCGATCTAAGACGCTTTATTGAATGGTCAGGAATGAGACACTGTCAAATGATCTGAGACGCTTTATTGAATGGTCGCTAAGGAAAACTTTCAAACGATCTAAGACGCTTTATTGAATGGTCA
The DNA here is from genome assembly GCF_002113885.1 of Mizuhopecten yessoensis. NCBI lineage: Eukaryota > Metazoa > Mollusca > Bivalvia > Pectinida > Pectinidae > Mizuhopecten > Mizuhopecten yessoensis. Next base: position 202,599 of record NW_018405747.1, read on the forward strand.
GGAATGAGACATTGTCAAATGATCTGAGACGCTTTATTGAATGGTCGCTAAGGAAAACTTTCAAACGATCTAAGACGCTTTATTGAATGGTCGCTAAGAAGATACAATTAAACTATATAAGACGCTGTATTGAACGGTCGTTAATGAGACACCATCAAACGACCAGAAATGCTTTATTTAATAGTCGGCAAGGAGACACTATCGAACAATTGGAGACGCTTTATTGAATGGTGGTATTGGAGACACTATCAAAAGATCTAAGACGCTCTATTGAATTGTTGTTAAGGAGACATTATTAAGAGATCTGAGACGCTTTATTAATGTTCAGAAAGAAGACAATACCGAACGTTTGGAGACACTTTATTGAATGGTCGGATATAAGACTATCGAAGGATCGAAGACGCTTGATTGCATAGTAGGAATGGAGACACTATCTAACGACCGGAGACGCTTAATTCAATATTCGTTAAACAAACTTTATCGAACGATCAGAAAAGCTTTATTGCGTGGTCAGGAAGAGGACGATATCGAACAATTGGAGATGCTTCATTGAATTGTCGAAAAGGAGACATTATCGAACGATCTGGGACGTTATATTTTATGGTCGGGAATGAAACACCATCACACGTTTGGAGACGCATTTTCGAACCGTCGATAGGGAAAAGGTCGTTCACACCACGTACAATACAATTGTTACATAAAAGTCAGCCTTATATGACCAGTGTTTATCATAAGTGCTTTGTTGATTCTAACGAAAGGTTTATAATATATGAAAATATTGTTAATCCGAAATGCGATAATCTTGGAAAATCAATTTCCGGATGTTTAAATATTCAGGCTCTGTACGGATCACAGGAAGCGATATTGACGAAAGATAGTCCGTCAATGTGGAAGAATAAACATCCAATTCCGCATCACATTTAGCTGAAATTGGACTTCTGGTCCCAGAATCATGAAACAGTGGTAGACCTAACGTTGAAGACCAAATTGTCGTTCAAATAGATGTTTCACTCGAGTACAGCCAATAAGCACGTGTTGGTAAGTTTGCATTTTGACATTTAACTGAAATATTAGATGACATTTAAAGGATAGAAGTCTAGAATCTTTCATGATCGTAGAATCTAGTTTTAAAGAGGAATTTGTTCGAAAATGTATGAATTTCAAATCACTAATTTTGTATAAAATGTGTACATTAGTACATTATAATATTCAATATATACATTGCATATTGTATAAATTATATGAACATGATATATAATTTTATAGAAAATATTATATATATAATTGGTTTCGAAGGTTCCGATAGATTTAAAGTTTGCAAATAATTCATATTGCATTTATTGCATTTGGATAAGGATGTGAGAAAGTACAGATTCCTTTTCAGGGCGCACTTATTTGTGTGTAAATTTTCATAAAATCACTAAAAAATTAAATTCGTGAATTATCGCCATGTTTGCTTCAACTTTCTTCGAAAAGTCAAGATAAATTTCTTTATTAAATATAGAATAGATATCTATATAAAAAGTTATATTCCAGTTTTTTTTATCGAAAATCTTTCTGGTTTTTATATATATATTTTTCAATTAGCACTACTGCCCGGGACCATTGGAGTTCTCAAACCTGTTCAAGGAGATAATATGAAGTAACGAAGTCAACTAAGACAAAATCACGTCACTTTGTTCACGAACTTGATATGTCTTGATCACGTGATATTCCGACCCAATCTGGTACACTGTACCTATATAGGTCTAAAATATAATCTTTCGCACAATCGTCTGTTTTTGACATACATTGTACATAGAATTAGTTATTGATCAAACATGCCGTATTTGTTATTAAGGTTAAGGGTACCACCGCAACAGTTATTATCGCGAAGAAGAGTTCCATTCGGGTTCTCTTTTACTTTGAGTATTCTCTCTTCTTTATAGAGGATAAGACAACCGAAAGGAGTTTTTCTGGTTTAGAGTAACTTCCCTTATCAAGTTTTTCATATGTTTTGCGGCCTATAACTTGAACACTCATTTCGATGTTGTGCCTTTATAATTCTGTTTGGAAACATTGGTAAATTGTAGGCTTTGTAATATAAAGGTCAGGTGTTCGACCCCTGCGGTTTTCTTTTCTCATTGCTATTCCAAAGATGAACGTAACATACACACAGGTGATTGTACCTATAAAATATGGTAATAGATGAAGCCAAAAAATGAATAACACGGCATCGTACAGCAGTTTTGTCCTTTCGGGACTTCGAATTTCGAACAAATGCAATTCTGAAAAAATATCATTGCAATAAGTGGTTTTTATGAAATGCTTCTGTTGAAAAGGACTCGCAAATACTTCTCAGTAGTAACAAAGGTAATAATATATTTTAATTTGTTGGTGTCCTTTACTTTAAGTACGTTTTCTCACAGTATCTGTTGTAAGTATTGTTTGATGAACATGATCTTTAACCAGACAACACCTCAGCGTTAAGCACCTTGCACAAGTCAAAGTTTGGATCTCACACATTACGCACGGTCCCATACAGGTCGGGTGTACTTGTTTGCTGATATTTCAATAACTCTCCACTAATTATCTGAGAAGGCAATGGCGGGCGCTCCTTTGACATTTAATAGTACTTACGCGTGCCCCGCATGTGGGCCATGACGGTCCATAAGAGTACTCAAATGTTCATTCCACGGTTTGACGTTCCCCAGTAATTGTTCATTACCTCTAACAAGCTTATTTAGTCATTTCTTCGTCTTCTTCTTCCCAATAAAAACACCCAAGCAACAAATCAATATTCCCGCCAAAATTGGCGCTGTGCTGCAGCAGCTGGTGGGTCGCGGCCTTGCGGTGCCGTGCGAGTATATTGGGGGTCTTCATAACGTCGCCTTAACTGGCCGTTTACTCAGCCAATCTGGGGATCACGCCTTCTCGCTCTCGTGTCTATATGCTACAAACTCACATCAATCTGTCTTATTAGGGTCTTTCTATCCCGATAGCGAATTCGAATCTAGAATTGACCGGACAATGCCCATCATAAATTACTGGACATCGCCCTTCGCGTGGAATTTATTGTCGCGATATTGTCGGTGTAGAGGACTGGAGAACAGGTTATCTGGACAGTAAATTCGATCGACTTCTGTCAAGTGTAGAATGGTTATTAGGATAGGGAAAGCATACTGGATGTCGTGAACATTTGATTATAGGTTTTAATAAACACTAGAGGAAATCATTTCGCTTTCTTGGTTCCATAGATGTTATACTCCAAAGAGCTAATTTGATCCCCCAGCGTCTGTTCAATCACCATGAACGGGAATGGTATAAAAGACAATGACGGATATCTCCGGGCACGTAGTCTGAGGAACAATTACCAGAACGATTCAACACTGTAGAACGGTACGATCAGCTTCAACTGGAGTTGGAATGGTAATGAGACTAGATTCCCTGCTTTTCCTCTTGTTTCTTTGCTTGATTTCCTGCTAATTTATCTTTCTGTTTGCTTGTTCGCTCCAATGTTTGCATTCCGTTGATTGTAACATACATTGCCCAATTGCTTCATTGAATTCTTGGTTCCAAACATTCTCAATATGTTGATTTGGTTGTATTTATTATTGTTACTAGGGGAAAACAACATGTAAATCGATTTGATCATTGCAAAAAAAAAGACAGAAATACTTCATCGTGATCAAAAATGCGGTATCCAAGACTGTGATATATGTAAACCTATGAGGTGATAGATCCTGTTGCGTGTTCATTGGTAATATATTGCTTCATTTAAGTGCCCTTGAGCGTTTGCCATACCACGGTGGCCGTCGTCCGTCCGTCGGTCCGTCTTTTTTCCGGACCAGAGCTCTGCAACCGTTCAAGATAACTACTCAAAACTTTGTACAATTACCAAGCTACTACTCTAGTAGTACCTTTTGCTATGTAGAAGTTCCCCATTTAAATACTTATTCTGTTACCATGGAAACAGATAGGCCAAATTACATATTTTCCGTTGTATGGATCATGACTCCAAAACCGTTCAAGATAATTACCTGAAACTTTGTATAACTATCAAGCTAGCATTCTGATAGTGCCTTTTACTATGGAGAGTTCTCATGTTTTTGAAAAAAAATAAAGTTACCATGGAAACAGATATGCAAAACTACAAATTTTGCTGTTTCCTGAGTAAAATATCAAAACCTTTCAAGATAACTACATGTACCTGAAACTTTGTCCACTTATCATCCTATCACTCTAGTTAGGCAAAATTACAAATTTCACGGTTTCCAAAGCATGGCAACAAAATTGTTCAAGAACTGCCTGAAACTGTGTACACTTTGTACAAGCTAGCACTCGCTTGGTGCATTTTGCTACTGGAGGAGTTCTGATTTTGGATATTTTTTTCTTTTTCTGTTGCCATAGAAAAAGGCAAAAATACGAAATTTGAGGTTTCTGAAGCATGATCTCAAAACCATTAAAAACAACGAATTGAAATTTCACTTGTACACTTATCAACCTAGCACTCTATTGGAGCCGTTTGCATTCAAGATGTAAACAGGAAGTTTTGTACACTTATGAAGCTAATGCTCTTATCAAGCCTTTTTTGATGGGGAAGTCATCAGTGTTTTGTAAAAGATGATCTACATCAAAATATCAGTAACAGTGGTGGAATGGAGTTAATACCTTTTATTGTAATATTAATATATATATATATATATATTCTCGTGATTTGGTAGTTAGGTGGACAGAAAGAAAACACGGGAGTTGAGTAAAATATGCAGGTTATTGAGAAGAATATTGTTAGAGGTTTTATATATCTTGGACGCATTTTTAATTACATGTATATTAATTTTTACAAAAAGGAGTTTAGTGGACATTTTTGTGTCGGTAAATACGGGTACTTTTTCATAGGGACCCTCTTTTCGGAGATCAAATTAAAGAGTTTTTGCTTCACAACACAAATCATGTTTATTTTGTACATAAAGCAATACTCAGTCATAAAAATCAAATCTTAGGTCGGCAGCTCTGTAACTTTAAATAGCCACTTGCCATCCTGTCTTCTACTTCTAAATGGTAATGACCAACTCCAACAAGTTGAAGATAATGTCATGAGGGAGAAAGAGATTTAGTCGATTCCGAGAAAGCCAAAATGATATATACATGTATGTAGATTTGATTTTGAGGGTACAGTGACAGGAGAGCAGATTTAAAAGATCCAGTAGTAGAACAGGAGGATATGATATCTGGTGGGATCTTACTCCACTCAGGTATTGATCGTGGAAAGAAGGATTGTTTTCTGAACTGGGTTCTGCAGTGTGGTATTTGGAAGGATTGGTGATGGGCATGCCTTGATTGCCTGGTTGCTGGTATAAGTCTAGTGTGTTTACTAATAGCTACCTGATTATTCACAATTTTGAACATCATGCATAGGCTTGTGTCTGCGTCTGTCGGCAAGGGATCGCCATTTAAGATAGTTCAACATATTAGAGTCGCTGGATATTCTATGAGTGTAGACGTTTTTGTTTAGTACGTAACGAGCAGCCCTGCATTTTACCATTTCAATCTTATTGATGTTATCCTGGGTATATGGCTCCCAAACAGGTCAGGCATACTCTAGAGATGGACGGACTTAAGAGTTGTATGCCTGTGCCTTTACTGATGTTGAACCTATTTTTAAGTTTCGACGGAGGAAGCCAAGTGTGGAATTTGCTTTGTTGGTAATATTATTAATGTGGGAGTCCCATTTTAAGTTAGATTAGATTGTAACACCCAGGTATTTTGCTTGGTCTACGTGTTCTAGCGTTTGCCCATGTAATTATGGATAATGGGGTTTTCCCCCTTGTTCACTTACAACATATTACACCTGCTCGGGTGGAAGGCCATCTTCCATGTCTTTTCCCAGAGCGCCAGTTTGTCCAAGTCTTGATGTAGAGTTTCAGCATCACTGTTATACTTGACAACTAGATAAGCGATAGTGTCGTCTGCGAGCAAGCGGATGGTCGCGTTTAGGCCCACAGGGATGTCGTTGATGAAATAAAGAAATAAACTTGGTCCGAGGACCGATCCCTGGGGCACACCAGAATGGACGTTGACGAAGTCAGACATTTCCCCGTCCACAACTACAGATTGCTTTCTGCCAAAATGGAAATTCTCAATCCAGTTTACTACCTTTCCTTTTACACCATAGTACTTTAGTTTGTGGATGAGTAGGGAATGGCTGACTTTGTCGAAAGCCTTAGCGAAGTCCATGATGAGAATATCTCTTTGGCTTCCTTTGTCAAGGCTTCTGGATATGTCATCGATGAATTCGATCAACTGACTTTCTCATGATCGAAATTTGCGAAAGCCATGTTGGAAAGGATACAAGATGTTGTTTGTATCAGCATGCGTCATGATGTTAGAAACGACGATGTGCTCCATTACTTTACTGCAAATGCATGTCAGTGAAATTGATCTATAATTTTCTGGATTAATTTTTTGTCCTTTTTTATAAATGGGGGATATATTTGCCAATTTCCAATCAATGAGGACTTTTGAGAAGTTTTAATATACCATTTTCATGGATCTCAATATCAGGCATGGTTGGAAGTTGGTGGTCAAGAGGCATGTTCCACCTGAGAGTAAACTGGCGATAATTGAGGGTTTCAGGTAGAGTGAAAACACATTGAAACTATGCGCTTTGCCAACAGGATTATGTACTAATTTGCCTCTTTGCTTTAGTGGGGAAATGCCGCAGTGATCGGATCGTTTGGCTTTAATGTAAGACCAGAACCGTTTCATGCCAGAGTATTTGTTATTGATTTTTGGACTATTGGTATTTATTATATCTTCAATATGTTCCAAGAAAGACGTGCGGAGTTTCTTTTGGACTAGATGTTTTATGTCTTTAAATTTTGATTTTAATGAAGAATCCCCAGATTTTTTAGATTTTATGTATAGACTATCACGTTTTCTTATGAGCTTTTTTATTTCGTGGGTAACCCATGGTAGGCCAGTTTTTGGTTTTATAGTTTTCTGAGGGATGTGTTCTTTGACAAGTTTTGTGAGTTCCATTTTAAAATATTCCCACATTGAATTTGCGTCCCACTCGTTGTTTGTTAACATATAGTTATACACATTGCCCCGACGAGAATTTATGGTATGCCACTCAGCATTTTTATACAGAGGGATTTTTCTTAATTTTTGTACAAGTTTTATGGGTGTTAGGTTAAGTTCAATAAAAACGATATTATGGTCAGATAGGCCTGGAATGATTTCAGTAAGGGCCACTTGGTTTGGAGAATTTGTTATGACCAAATCCAAGACATTGTCATTTCGAGTTGGTTCTTCGACAACTTGGGTTAAACCAGTGTCGTGCAGTGGGTTTGAAAAGTCATAATGGGTTTTGGTATGACTTGTTTTGGGTTTCAGAACTTTGTTCTTCCAGTCCCAGATGGGAAGGTTGAAGTCTCCACCTATCATAGGGGCTGCATTTTTCATTTTGGGGGCCTCATTTATTGCCTCCTTAAAAGATTGCATGCTCTTTTCGTCAGAGAATTTTGGGTGGTCTTGAGCCCATCGTGAATATGTCGTCAATTAAATATGATCATATTTCTGTAAAACAAAATGGTACTATTCGATGGATGGCAAAGCTTGACATGTATTTTGATTAAATTAATTCGTAAATTGACTTTCTTTCCTTACGACTTGGATTCTATCAGCGACTACTTTTCACCGGAAGTAATTTTGCGGAAGTCTCCTTCAACCACACGCTTGGGTGAGGACAAAATCGGAATGCACTCAGGCGTGAAGAGTTTTTTGTTGAAATTTTGTATATACATTTGTATTAGGCCGTATCTCACTAAATACGTCATGGATTGTTATTCGAAAACCAATCCCGGAAAAATAATTTTATACCTGTTACAATTATATAAGTGATGCTTACCATTATTTAATATTGGAAGTGAAAGTGGTGGCCGGAATGAACCAATATGAAATAAATATGGCAATATTTTCCACTGTTTTCGTTCTATTAAATACTCATATCTTGAAAAATACTTAATCGATTATTGTTGTTCGGAGACAACTCTGGTCAAGAGAATGTTGCATTTCTTAATATGGTACCTACTTTTAAAACACATTTTACATATTATTTGCAAAAATGAATGAATCGAAGACGTTTGAAAAATGACGAAAAAAGTCAAACTTTCTGGTAAATTTCTGTCTCTATTTACCCTCTACTCGTTAATTACAGAACCGATTTTTGTTCGGTGACCACTCTAAGCAATCTCATTTTATAATCTTTAAGCTGATATAACTTTTATTAATACACATCACAAACTGGTGGCCGGAATGAACCATTAGGAATGTAAATTTCTACATGCTCGGGTATTCTAAATGCAATGCAAGGGAAGTAACTCGAAATGAAAAACGAATTACCTGTAGAACTTTTAGCCATTCTTAAAGAATGTTACCAGGCTCTGCGACGAGGACGCAGTTCTACATAAGAGCCCTTTTTTTATTCTTAATGTTTTTTTGTTTTTTTTTAATTTTTGAATACTTTCAATTTACCTCACAGAATATTTATTTTCAAAACCTACGATGTTCGGAACATAATCAATCTTCTTTCGAATCATCAATATTTGCACATCCTATATGTTTCCATGTTTTATAATTAATCCTACCTGTGCTTCAATCACAACCAATCATCTCATCCATCCAATCGGGTAACCCACAGGAACAGCTACAATTGATAGTTATATTGTTGTTATTTGCCTTTTTTTATTTGTGATGCTATTTTAACAAATTGTGAAAACAGTCTAAAGTGCCCCTTTTCTAAACACCTAATCAAATGTTCCCGCATTTGGTTTTCATTGAAGTTTGTTTTTTGCTTGAATGGATTTCTGTAAAAATTAAATTCTACCATATTTGCTATTGCAAAAAGTCCACAGTCGTAACCATTATTTTGTTCCTGTACATCCAAAATTTTGACTGGAATACTACCTTTATCATGGCCGTAAAAGCTATACAGCTGAAGTTCGATCGAGGGAGTATTTACTGTATGATTTTCTATAGATCTGAAATTGTCTAGAACAGATATTTCGCCATTGCTTGTTTGGAAACTAGTAACCCAGTGATCTCCTCCATTATGATGAATTTGGACAGAAGGTGAATTGACAGATTGTCTAATTGAAATCTGAGTTTATTTTTTGAGCCTGCATCTTATTTTACAGAGTTAAATGATTTTTCTTTTTTAATCGATTGCTTGTTAGGAGTCTTTGATTGATCTTTTTTGTGTATATTTTGGCGTTTTAGGTGGCGTAATATCTACCATTACTGTATCATTATCTTGGTTTACCCTGACTGAATCGGGTGACGCAATTACCTCCCTGTCATAATCGTTACATATAGGTTTTTCTCTACCTGACTTTTCATCAATTCTTTTTAAACTGTTCTAAGATAACCTTTTTAAACTAACGATTCTTTTACTTTCTACAGTTTCGTTCCCCATTTTCATTCTAGTGGCCATGATGTGATAACAAGTTCCCGTAGGCGGACATTGACTAGTTTCCTTTAACTTTTGAAAATCTCCGGATAAACCATTAGCAATAAATGTACACCATGGAAGCACCGACTTAGGGAGACAATATTGAATAAATATATCTTATTTTGATCACCGAGAATGTTTTGGAGGTTTTTGTTGAAAATCGCTTGGTATAGCCTTTTGTCATTCCATTTAAAAGCATAGATAGGAAAAACAACTAAATAGTGTTGGTTGCTGCCAAAATTGACGTCGATTATCAAAACACAAAATTAGGCAGACAATGAGGATTGAAGCGTGAATTCGTTGTCCTCTGAACAACTTCCTTTCCATTGCTCTTTTGCATATTAAAATATCTGGAAACATGCTTTTAATTTTGACTTTAGTAAACGTAATCAGATGGTAATGGTATTTTAAAGACAACTACGTCAATCAATGTATATCATGACTGCGAATCCTAAATGCAACAATGATTAATTAACAATGTCGTCTTTTATCAAACATTTCTTATTTTAATCTATAAAAAGTTAAGGAGTGTACGATAACAGCGGAAACTTTGCTTAAATATTTTGTTATTAAATAGTGTTGATATTGCAGTCTCTAAACCAATTCTCACTCCGTCCATGATAATGCAAACTTAGGGAGAAAAGAAAAAAATATAGGCGCTATCCGTTGATCTCTGAACAATGTCTTCTCTTCAATATCTGGTAACATGCTCTTAATTTTTGACTTTAGTTAACGTAATCAGATGGTAATGGTATTTTAAAGACACCTACATCAATAACCGTTTACCATGACTGCGACTCCAAAATGCAACAATGATTAATAAACAAGGTCGTCTTTTATCGCACAATGTCTACTTTTTTAGTTCTTATTCTAATTTTTAAAAGATAATGTAAACTTAGAGACACAAGAAAAAAATATAGGCGCTATCCGTTGATCTCAGATCAATGTCGTTTCTACAGTTTTCAGTCGCATCTTTCAATAATCTGACAACAGGGAATATTTATATCTGCCTTATGTAACAGGAAGCCATCTAAACTTTCCGAATAAACCATTAGCAATAAATGTACACCATGGAAGCACCGACTTAGGGAGACATTATTGATTAATCATGTCTCTTTTTTTCTTTGTTACTAAGAACGCTTTGTAGGTGTTGTTGAAAGTCGCCTGATATAGCCTTTTGCCATGTTTTTTGAAAGCAAAGATAGAAACAATAACGAATTAGATTTGGTTCCTTTGGAAATGGACACCAAATATTAAAACACAAACTAAGATTGATAAAGAGGATTGATAGCCTAGTTCGTTCTTCTTTGAACAACGCGTTTCTTATTGTTCATAAGCATATTTCAACATCTGTGAACAGGCGGTTTGTATTTTTTGACATTTTGTTAATGTACTCAAATGATATTTGTATTTTAAAAAGACAACTACATTGATAACTGTACACCATGATTGCGACTCCTCAATGGTACAAAGAATATTGAAGAAAGTCGTCTTTTATCGAACAATGTCTCATTTTATATTTCTTTTTCTCGTCAATAAAATGTTAAGGGGTGTAAGATGACAACGGATACTTTGCTTCAAGATTTTTAATTAAATAGGACCAAGATTATTGAAAAAAGTCGTCTTTTATCGAACAATGTCTGATTTTATATTTCTTTTTCTCGTCAATAAAATGTTAAGGGGTGTAGGATGACAACGGATACTTTGCTTAAAGATTTTTTTAATTAAATGGGACCATGATTATTGAAGAAAGTCGTCTTTTATCGAACAATGTCTTTGTTTATCTTATTTTCATCAATACAATGTAAAGGAGTGTAGGATAAGAACGGATACTTTGCTTAAACATTTTGTAATTAAAAGGTGTTGATGGTGCAGACTCTAAATCAATACTCCCTTTGAGGGGAGGTTACTATTGGTTTCCCTTTAAGGGGAATGTGATATTGGTTTCCCTTTGAGGGGGAAGGCTTCCTCCTCAAAGGGAAACCAAGGTGATATTGGTTTCCAATTGGTTATTGGATTAATAATGTACATGTATTATTTACATATTTTTGTGAGGTTGGTTTTATTCATTACTTATTTTGCCATGTTCCAGAACGACATCTGTCATTGCCTTTGGGATATACTGGCTACAACATTTCGTGTCCAGGAAGTGGCTTTTACAGCACCACAAAGTGACATATAAGGACTCGAAATGGCCGGACGTCGTGTTGGCTCTCAACAACAGGTGCGCCCTAGAAACGGCATCTGGCATGTTCATATATATATATATATATATATATACACAGAAGAGATGTACTAAAGACTCGTTGTTGAGAATTTTTCTTTTTATAATATTTCTTTGTCCGTAAGGATCGTTTTTCTGCTTTTATAATATATATATATTTATGTGAATTAAATATCTATTTCCTTCCGATTCCGGTATAAGATCATCTGCTTAGTATGACGTAAATCTTTTCTAAATTACTTATAAATTAGACAATCAATTCACCTAGGTTTCAACAAACGGTAGTTTAACTGTTTGTTATAATTTATCAACATAACAATATCAACAAAAGAAGCTGGGCTTAACAGGATAAGGTAAGGCATTGTTTGCAGTATTTCAATGTGTGAATGCAATACCTCTTAATAATAAACACAAAGAAATGGAGCTTCAGATTAGAAATAAAATGCGTTTGAACAAAATGTTTCAACCTATAGCCATTTAATGAAAACAAAATAATTAGCCCCCATCTAACTGACTGAAAATATTAATTACTACTTGTAATTTACATGAGACTAATCATAGATAACTGGTACATACGACATGTGGCGTTTGTGTCGTTATATTAAGGGTTATGGATTTACGCTTTTTCTATTGTAGAAAAGCCTACCCCGACATGGCGTATTTCGTGTTCTTCTACTACATATTCATCAGTATGGTCCGCTGTCTTATGAAGATTTTTAAATCCGTTTTTCTGGGTTTAGTCTTTTTTGGAAGAATAGACAGAAGCGGTCTCATGAATGGTTTTGAGACTTGGGATACAGGTAAAGGAGATAGACCGTTCCGCTAAATACCTAAAGAAATCAATTATGATATGATTTTTTCAATCTTTGTTAGACATTAACCTGTAATACAGGTGGGAGTACAGGTTTGTATTCCGTCTATCAGCCTGTCAGTCAGCTGGTCACTGCTGCCTTGGCATCTCATCCATTTACACTGTCACTGATTGTCTTGACGAGTTTCTAGACGAAATACAGACAGAGTTATGTCTCTTTGTATACTATGCATCCTTGCGTCCACATTCTCGAAAGTCCAGAGTTTGCGCTCACTAACGCTATAATCAAATGTGTCATCATAATATCGTAGGCTCTGAATGTGCCATCTTGTGAATGATACATGTTAAATAGTTTGATCCTTTATATCGGGTTATATCGATGTTTGTGTAAAGGTTGTCCACTGTCGTTTGCTCGCTGTAACTTCTCTTGTTTTATATCGGTCTAAAATAACAATAATCACTAAAAAAGAATGTATTAAGCTGTTTTTGCACGTGTTTTGTAGGTTACATGGCGTACGTAAGTTTCCTTCAAATGGAGCTGGTCCACTGTCATCCTGTATTGGTAGTGTTTTGTGACCTGTACTGTCACAGGTTGTCGGGCAACATCCATGTCTCGATGCACCACACCACGTCATCACTCCATGACACAACAAGGTCCGGGGACACGTCGATATCGACGACATTGCCTGTGAGGTTACAGAACGGTAGCTAAAAGTACCGCCATCAGTCCGGTACCTAAGTACAATCAGAGGATACATAAACGCTGGCTTAAAGTCTATACTCTGCTGAGGGATCCCTCTTTGGCTGTCAAATAGTGATAAAACAAATTGTTTACTTACGCTTGACACACTTGTTTACCTGTGGTTATATGTTATTTTTCATGATGCGATTCTTTTTATCTTTTTAGGAAAATATTTTTACATGCTGCCTTAAATAGGTTTCAATGTCTGTTTAAGTTTGACGTGGCTACAAATGTACCGATATTGGACCATAAAACACAATTATAGCTGTGGGGTCGGCTTCGTTTCACTTTTATGGCACTTGGGTGCATTTGGCCTGCTGTAATTATTTTTCTTTAAACAATTGATTTTATCATTACAAACTACAATAGCATATTGCTAATACATGACGCTATTATAATTTTTTTTTTTACATATTGCTCATATATAAATTTTAACCATTACAAACTACATTTACATATTGCTCATACATGTCGCTATCGTTTCGAATTACATTAACATATTGATCATACCTGACGCTATAGTTACAAACTACATTTACATATTGCTCATACATGACGATATCGTTACAAACAATATGTTCATATTACTCATACATGACGCTATCGTTTCGAATTACATTAACATATTGCACATACATGTACATGACGCTATCGTTACAAAGTACATTTACATATTGCTCATACATGACGTTATCGTTAAAAACTACATTTATATATTGCTCATACATGACGTTATCATTACAAACTACATTTACATATTGCTCATACATGACGTTATCGTTACAAACTACATTTACATATTGCTCATGCATGACGTTATCGTTACAAACTACATTTACATATGGCTCATACATGACGCTATCGTTACAAACTACATTTATATATTACTAATACCTGACGCTATCACTACAAACTACATTTGCATATTGCTCATACCTGACGTTATCATTACAAACTACATTTATATATTGCTCATACATAACGCTTTTATTACAAACTAATTTTCATTTTATATATATATATATATATAAAAAATGTATTTGGTGTTTTTTTGTATATTTTTTTGTATTTTTTGTATTTTTGTATTTATTTTAATGCATGCTTCACATTATGTCTTCCATGTACATATTTTCTATCAAAAGTAACATCATTATCTTTCAATATTTTGCTTGATGTTTCGTAAGACTAATTTGTGTTTTGACATTTTACTGCGAAATGTTTTGTATAAATTGCGTGTGCACGTTTTATTGAAAAAGTGAATAGTTCTGTCATTTTTTTTCTCTTGTTTTGGTATTTTATCATTTTTCGTTCTTTCCATATAACTCATTTAGCTATGAAAACAATGAAGTTACACGTAATGTTTGTAGTATAATTTTCTAACGAAAACACCAGCAAAATATCGATTCCATTTGTATTAAAAGCTTTGTCGTTACAGTAAGGCAAGCTTTGTCTCATGAAAGAGAAAACTTAAACCATAATTCCTGTATATTTGGACATGGCCAGAGTTAGTGATTCAGAGTTTCTAAATCATCATTGCAAAAGTGACATTTGCCTTCTGATTTTCTCATTGTTAGTAGTCTACTTTCCGTATACATATTGTTGTGTATGCCTTTCCAGTTAAGCTCTTTTATTTTGTTTGTGATGGGTGTGTTATGCAGGTTTTCCGATATAAGTGTCCATGGTATATCTTTCCCGAAGTAGACTTCCCACTTTGACTGAACTTTCAGGACTATTTTAGAGATTATTTTTCCTTGAAATGCCTTAGTTTAAGTTTGTCACATGTTATCACTTTGTCAGTTTCGTCTAGTATTTCTAAATGTTGCATATGGTGTAGTTTTGTTGTTGATATATTATTTTCACTATCAATATTTATATTTCGTTTTAACTTTTGCATTGCAGATGCTAGTTTTGCCCTTTGTTATATCAAGTAACTCTTATTTAGTTTATGGAAGATGTATTCCTCACATTTAAACGTCGCTAACTTTCCTGATACCACTATCTGCGAAGGATTGATAGAAAAACGTTTTTTGTTTAAATAACATGTTTTGATTTCCAAACTTTTTTTTTTCATTGGCAACAGCTTTTTATGCTTCTACTGTAAATTGTTTTATCTATGTTTTTCCATGCTTTAAGGGCGATATCATAGAATGTTGATACATATCCAATATTTGATCCATCAATATTAGTATACTTGCATAAAAAATATTCCTCTTGGTATTTCTGATCGTATTTACACAACCAATGCTTCCCTATGACATTCCAGCTTTCTTCTTTTGAATGAATTATTCTATATATTGTCTATATATACTTTGCCATAACAAATGTCTCTATGTCAATCAGGCCCATACCTCCTTCGATGTTTTTGAGACAGCATGCTTTTCTATCTATTTGATTGGTTTTGTTATTCCAAATGAAGTTCCAAATAATTAGGTTTATTTCCTTTAAATAAGTAGTAGGTATTCCTCTCATCTCTTTTTCAAACCCGATCATTGATAAAATATGTGATTTAATTATAAGCGTTTTCCCATTAAATGTCAAATCTCTACTTTTCCAGACTTGCTAGCAATTTTTTATTTTCTTAATAAGTTATCTCCATTTATTACATACTTACTAATAAATACGGGTTTTTTGTATATATGATACGACACAATTGCTCTAACCCATATCAGCCCTCGCCGTATCACACCCCAAAACCCGTATCAGCCCCCGCCGTATCACACCCCGAAACACATATCAGCCCGCAAAACCCATATCACACCCCATTTGGAAAAAAAATCGTTTTTCAATACTTCAAAAATGAAAATAAATCATAAGATAGTAGTTTTTATTAGTAAGTATGTAATAAACAGAATAAAACACGCCTTTTTCCATATCACATCCAGTATCAACCCTCGACCAGTATCAGCCCGCGGGCCTTCGGCCCTTGGGCTGATATTGCAGTCTCGGGTTGATACTGGGTGTGATATGGAAAAAGGCATGTATTAATCTCTATATAACATCTTTATCTATATTGTAGCCATGGTGTATTCCTAAGCTTTTTACTGCTACCTTTTTTCAAGAGATTTGCCTAAAGTCTGGTTCTTTATATTTCAACCTTCTTATATATAATCCTTTTGTCACTTCATAATTATTTTTTGAACCCGACGCTTTTTCATATTTTGAGTGTACTTTGAAAGCTTCATGAATTGATTTTTCAGATCTAACAAACAATTGACTGTCATCTGCAAACATAGTTAAGTTAGATTCTTTTATATTCCTCCCTGGGGAAGATAGCACCTTTTCAATTTGTGTATTCATCCTAATTAAGCATGCCAAAGGCTCTGCATTCTATTATGTAAATTAATGGCGTTGCAGGACATCACTGCCTTGCACATTTGCTTATATTGAAAAATTAAGACATATACCCATTAGTAATTAAACACGTTTTTGCTTTAAAATTTAACATTTAAATCCTATTTCTTAACTTGTTACCGAGGTGAAAGCGAGCTTAGCATACATCTACCCTGTTCCATTCGACCCTATCAGAAGCCTTCTGTTGGTCTAAACAAATTATTGCTCCTTCGTTATTTTCTGAATCTGTATAATTAATTAAATCTTGTATTTGTCTGTTCGCATTCTGTATATTTCCACCAGGAACGAATCCTTTGTGGGGTTGACTTTAGTTATAACATGCTGTTCAATAAGTAAAGAAACATGTTACAGATATTTCGCAAACATATAAAACTGGCATTTTAATGGAAGAAAAAAACATAGACATTCCTCAATTTTACGCACCATTGTGTGGCGAAGAACGTTCAGGACATTTGTAACAACATTTTGTTAGATTTCATTCATAAAATATCATGATAAATATAATTGCACGAAAAACATTTATGAATACAATTGGGGAACATCCAAATATATACTAAACCCGTCATTTATTGATGCGATTTGATGGTTATTTTCCTGTCGCATATCACCATTCTAGGCAAATGAACATTCACATAATAACAGTATCTAACATTACGGATGTTTTCTTAATCAACCGTTTCTGATTTTAAAATTTAATTCTATTCATATTGAACAAGTTACGATATTATACCTAGTCTAGATACGTCCATGGATGGTTATGCACTTTGGCATTTTTTCACTTCGGAAAGATAATTACGATGCAAATCGTGGATAAATTCATAACGTTAAGTCAATGTGAGATGTTAAACACGACACATACTGCCGTTTATTTCTCTTTAGTTATATATTGCTGTAATGTTTTGTAGAAAATTGGCTGTGTGGTACTTTCACTTTAACCGCAGTAGTCATCTACCTAGGTGATGTTATAACTTATACTATTGAGATTTCTACCGACATAGTATACATAAACGTGATTATTCCTACTAGTCCTCTTCCAAAGCTGATAAAATTGTATGTGTACCTGGTAGAACTATAACGAGATATTGTACCTGTAAGATATCCCCAATACATGTATGTATATAGTAATGTTTGAACGAATTGGCCGACTTTCACTTTATTGAGTACATAACGTAATGTAATTAAGGACAAAATCAGGAAGATATCCGATACATACTCTAAAGCCACTCGGCAGCCATTCCGATACATACATGTTTTTTTTGTTGATCTATATACTGATATCTTCGCAGCATACCAGCGTATCTGTTTTGTTCACTAAATACTTTCCCCATTTAATTGATCCCACACAAACAACGTGGGCTTCATATACAAATTGTATCACGATGTTGGTATTACGCAACGAAACACGTTCAGAAATAAAATCGATGACGTCTTAAAATTCTGCAAATATGATCTGTATATAATAAAAATATTTAGTAAAATGCAATGTCATAGGAGTCTTATATTGTAATAGAGATTAATTTACAAATACACAAAGTCTATTATTATTGCCAAAGTCACTAAACAGTGTATTTATCTGTAATACACGTAGTAACATATTCACTTAAACAACACCTGACTGTGTAGGCTGAGTGTATTTTTATCTGTGTTTATTACTGTTAGGCTTGTTCATGATAGCTCACCACTATTTACTGTCTGTTTTAATGTATTTCCGGAGTATATGTTCTATATCTTCTATTATAGCATTGCATGCCAAGACACAGCATGCTAACAACATTTCTTCTACCTGAGCGATACTATACATCAGTAATAAATACACTACATATGTACAACATTTACGTATTTTATAACATTATAATATGAATGATGATGATAATTATGGAAGGGGATCACCGCCATAATTATTTTTTATAGAATTAGTTACTTCTGGTTTGGAAACTAATTCTATGTGCACTTGTATTATTTCCCTAGTTGATAAGTTATAGAATTAGTTACTTCTGGTTTGGAATCTAATAATTCTATGTACATTTGTATTATTTCCCTAGTTGATAAGTTATATAATTAGTTACTTCTGGGTTTGAATCTAATTCTATGTACATTTGTATTATTTCTCTAGTTGATAAGTGTCTAGTTTTCATGCTAACAGTTATGTTCATTTGGTTACTTCTGGGTTTGAATCTATCTATTGCGTGTTCATTCCATTCTATGCCACTTTTCATTCCATGCTATGCTAGTTTTACCGATCGCGATTTCGTGTTAAATGATAAAAGTTCGAAGCTAATGTTTATGATGGAGCGCCGCTTGTCGTCTTAATGAAGAACTAAGAATTTATTCATTTTTTTTTAGTTCTCATTAAGACAACAGCCGGCGCTTAAATCGCCAACGAAATTCGCGGAAAATAATGCTCGCTCCCTTAAACCGGAAACAACCCCGATTGTGGCAGTAAATTTTGGAAAATGCAGTCGACAGTGCGGTAAGTCTTGGTTATGACAGCAATTGAACTGTAATCTATTTAGGTTTGAGCCAAAATTGTTTAAAGCGTAAAAGAAAATCGTCATATTCATAGTTAGGATGTCGTAGCCATAACGAAATCCCACATAAGTATTTGGTAACTGGCAAAATGTTAACCCTGCACACAGAGGTTCGTTACAAATGCGTCTGAAATACAGAAATGATATTGGTGCTGTCATAGCTTGACAAAGGGACAAGTCGGTCTTGGAAGGTTGCGACACGTTTAATACGTTGTGTAGAAATATAAACTTTGATATCAAGTATCCACTCACAAGTGTTTGAAATTCTGACTGTAAATTGAGATAAAAATCATATAAAAATAAGGGTATTACTACAAAAGAGGTAGCAATACCCTTATGTTTTATATAATTTTTATCTCAATATTTACTGAAATCTCAATTACGTAATTGTTGTAGGTCTGGTTCGGTCAGCATGAAGTGTTATGAAGTGCCAATTTGCCAACCTGATCACTGGTTTTTGACAGCAAACCGTCTACTTTCTGGATACCTACATTCCTACATTTCCTGAACAATGGAGGTAGTACATATAAAAATGTATCATGTGTCACAATGTTTGAAACTGTTTACATGCTGGTATGTGTAAATTATTATTAGGTCACCTACCGAACCGGGGAATGAATCTTTTTAAGCATGGTAAGCATCATCCTTGGTGTCAACTTGTCTTGAAGTCGAAAGGCTCAGTTGATTTAGACTCCATTTGGCCTGGAGTTCGAATATCCTTGGTCAAAGGGGACCCAATTTTGTATAAACAGAGGGTGTGACCCTCCTGGGGGGAAGAGGAGCAGGGTCCAATAGGGGGGAAATATTGATAAGTGTTTTAATTATTCTCTTTCAATATGCTGAGAGACAGAGCCTATAGTTCCATTACATGATGTATATAATCAGAATATGTTCCCGTGGTTGTTTAAATATCCAGTTGAGGGGTTCATGCCCTCTAGGTCTCTTGTTTGTGTCTTTATTTGTTTTACATCTAACTAGTAACTAGTGATGGGCCAATAATTGATAATATAACTCAAAATTGATCAGCTTGCCTTTTTCAATTATTGATTACGGGTACAAATTCCATAATTTGATCTGGTTATTACTGAACTCAAGTGTCAAATGTAGATTGTAAGTCTGAGCCATTGTTAAAGGATTAACAAATAAAAATCAGGTTGGCTTCCTGTTACATGTTAAAAAAATGGTTCCTTGAAATTTTACCAAAATAATAGGTAGGCATAAAAATAGGATGGTTTCCTGTTACATGTCTGAACAAAAATAGGAATTAGGGTTGGGTACATGTAGTTAATGGGTTTTTTTCTTTTTTCACAACGCTTATGTAGGAAGTGATCCTGACTCTAACAGTGCTTCCTTGAAATTTGACAAAAAATAGAAGAGGCACAAATCATTAGGGAGGGTAACTGGAAACAAACAACATTTCTTGTTTGGCTCAATATTTATTATATGATTGATGTTATAGTTAATTATGTAAAATACTGAAGCAGGAATATCATGGTTCATGAACTTCAGGTACACTTTTACGCTCCTTTGGTACAAACTGTCATAATCTTATGGTATAGTGAAGTGTCTGTCATGAGTCTGTCTGTCAACTTTTTCTTTAAATTACTTTTTTAAATTGAAAAGCACAGGGCCCTTATATTTGGTCAGCATGTACCTGGGATAAATATTTTAAAGTTTCATCATTTAGATTACCTTGACCTTCTTGCAAGGTCACAGGTGTCAAAAACAGGCATCAGTTTCTTAAAAACTGGTCTTGAGTCATGATATTTCATGATGATTACATTTTATTCAGTATTCCTTTGCATTGCCTTTTTTACCAAAAAAAAAAAAAAAAAAATTGTTCCATCAAATATATGTACATGTATGTAAATATATGTAATGACAGCATACGTGTTGATAACTTTGTCATAATGATTGTTATGTTAACTTTTATGCATATTTATATATTTTTATGAAATTAAATCATTGACTGCTGGCTTACTCGTTTACTAGTTGACTAGTTAACTATTTCTGAATTAAAAGTTACTTCGAGTTTTTGTTTTTACAAAAATGACGAAAGCTTCAGATCAACCGATAGAATTTACTGATTATATACATCACGTGAGTCTGGAATGGATTGAATACTACAAGCTAACACGAAATCGTGATCGGTAAAACTAGCATAGCATGGAATGAAAACTAGCATAGCATGGAATGAACACGCAATAAATTTGTAAACGAGTGCAACAACACAAATGTACATAGAATGGAAAAAGACACTTAGGGAATTAAAACAAATGAACGTAGAATTAGATTCCAAACCAGAAGTAACTAATTATATAAAAAATAATAATGGCGGTGATCAAACTTATCAACTAGGGAAATAATACAAATTTACATAGAATAAGATTCCAAATCAGAAGTAACTAATTATGTAAAAAATAATTATGGCGGTGATCAAACTTATCAATTAGGGAAATAATACAAATGTACATAGAATAAGATTCCAAATCAGAAGTAACTAATTATGTAAAAAATAATTATGGCGGTGATCCCCTTCCATAGATAATATCTGTATCAATCGGTCTTAATAATAGCATGAATGTAATCTAGTTTGGTTGGAAGCGTATCTTTGAAATCAATCACAGAATCCTATCAAAACCTTTATCCCAGCCTGTTGATTCTTATTGTACGTTTTCTGCCAAAGGTCACATCAAGGAAAAGAGTAATTAAATTCGCTAACGAAAGTTAATTCTAACAAACCATGCAGTATGGCATGGTAAGGTTTAATGAAGTATTTATTGTCTGGTGAAGGGCTGTTATATATTGCGTTGTATTATAGTGGTGTTGTATTTGGACGTGCCCTGTATTATATCAAATGTTATGTACTGTTGAAGAGTGACAAGATTGAACTACATAAGCGTTGTCTATTTCTCAATAGTGACCACATCAGAATATCGTGTTGATTCATTGTATTTTATAATGGCCCTTTGCGTACATTATGTAAATTGAAGATTGGCTACAGTTTACTACAATTGAATTTATTAATGTCGTGTAGTGTTTTGTGGTGGTCACATTGGGATCTTTTGGTGCTGTATTGTTGTGAAGCGTTGCATTGTATACGTATTATAATGTTATGTTATTTGAGATGATCTTGTTGCTTATTAAACTATACTAATAAATAGTATCTTGATATTGTTAATGTATGTAAAATGTTGTTAAGGTCATATACATCATCGAAGTACTGCTGGTGAATCGATCGCACAAAAGGCACTAGTACAACGACGCTACGAAGACAACGTTACGATCATCGCCGTCGTTTATAATCGACACATCGCTTCACGGAAGATAGTGTTAGATGTTTTGTGTTACCCTACCCGATTCAAATCTACGGTATGTAACCTTGAAAGACAGAATTAACTTGACGTGACGTTGTCGTTAACTATCTACCAAACAAAGCTCAATGTGTGTGTTAAGCGTGCGTATGTTGTACGTACTCTATAAGGCACGTGCCCATGCACTAGCAGCACCATCCACTTAACAACCTCTTCGTTTTGTTAAGATCGCTCGGAACGGACTTTTTTATCATCAGTTCGTCTATTTTGATTCAAATAACCACAAATATTGAAATGAGTTTAATCTATATACCGTGAGCGCGTGGCATTAATCATGCCTTCAGGGCACGCGCATTCCTGTCCTGCTCATTCCTTACAATACTTTCCTTAGCTGATAACTGAAGGGCTGGGATCACGCCTACATTTATGTTGGCATATCTTTGATTTCACTATGTATATAGATCAAGGCAGCATTCTGTATTTATGTATTTATAAGATATATAAGAAAACAGATAGCACTTACTTGCATGGGACGAGAAAATACATTCATGTGTATTTTAAGTCGCCTTCATTATTTGTTTTACAATTTACACTGACAAAGAAAATCAATTCTGGATAATTCTGGATAAATACGTGAGATAGAAATAAGTTGAAACGGTTTCGTCTGGTGCTACGGGAACACATGGACATAACATCGTAACATGCATTAATTGGGAGGGTCGCTATAAGAACGGCACATAGGAGAACAGTTCATTTACATAGGTTTTAAGCTTGCTTAATAATCACTGTACTTCCCCTTGCAAGTGTTTATACCGTTTGAAATCCAACGTGAACTATATTTATATAATCGTCATCTCAAGTAACAATATAGCATTTATAAGAACGTTGCATAATAGGCAGATATTAACATTTGAAAGATGTAGACAAACATACCAATTCAAAATTGTGTTATTTATTTAGGATTTTTTTTAACAAGAATCGAGACATACGATTGACGTAATCATCAGAAATTCCATCATTTGTTAAACCGCATGCTAAAACGTAACAGGAAACCCTAAAAATGATAACGTTACAGTTTCTTTGCTGTAAGGAATATTTAAACATAAATTGTATATATATATATATACATCATCTTTTATGTATGTATGTACACAAAGAAACATATAGTTTTTTAGTAATTCCCTAGTGCTTTCACTTTTTAAGAGGCTTATCAGGAGTTATATACGGGTTTTTTCCGTGGACATGTAACATTTATAACGGCCTTTCATATGACAAATCCTTGTTGTACCAGTATGTATAGTATGTATGAAAAGCGAATTATAAAAGACAAAAATGATATAAAAAACGGTATAAAAAAACAATAGAATGTATTCTTCGGCTACTGAGTCGCTAACTAACTGAAATAAACATTAAACGTTTGGACGTTGTCATAGCAACGGGAAATGTTTTGTAACGTGTTCCTAACTAAATGAACGTCAAATATGGCTTTACTGAATGCCCGTCGAAATACAGTTAGGAATGCATCGTTGTTATGGCTTTAAACTGAATGGACGTCAAAAAACAGATTTAACGTCTATATAAAGTTCAGTATACATCTTTATTACGGTTTTAATGAATTAACGTCTATATAAAGTTCGGAACAGATCTTTATGACAGCTTTACTGATTTAACGTCAATATAAAAATCGGAATAGATCTTTATGACGGCTTTACTGAATTAACGTCAATATAAAATTCGGAATAGATCTTTATGACAGCTTTACTGATTTAACGTCAATTATACACTATAATTGTGACTTTTTTATGAAACTTGACCCATGCAGTAATATAGTTCAGGATATCTCATCTCTGTAGAAACTAGAAATATTTATGTGGAGAGTTATAGCTCAGGTCAACGTATCATACATGCGTTTATTCAATACCAACCAGCTTTTAGTACTTATATTAAAAAAATACAGGTTTCCATCTGTAAACATGACCCAGAATGGCAGGCCCCACCCCCGGGGCCAGAGGACTGTAAATATTTACCTGAGAAGATTTATGGAGGCTGTATATTTAGAATGATCCGCACACCACACGTGAGAGATCTATTACTGTAGAGTCATGTTTCCTTGCACTAGCCGACGCCAGCAACCTCATGTTAATGGAACAACTCTGAAAAAGAAAGAAAAGGAAGTACATTTAGAGCCAATGTACTTACAATCATGTTTAACGGTAGCTAAACTTCGTTGCAATGGAATTTTATGTATGATAGATACAAATATTTGACCACATGCCAGTATTATTACTTGACTGTCTTCGTACGGATGTCGGGGTCATGGGCGTCCATCGACACCCCGATATTTTTTTATAAATATATAACACACACTGGTGTTATACAAATAGCAAACGAACATACTACCATTTTCCTGTACTCTAGTAATTTTAAACATCTAAAAGAAACTCACCATTCTATTCAAATAGTAACAATATAAGAAGGGAATATTGAAGTGACAACTAAAATGTTATTTGAACTCTAAATCGATAAAACTACATGTAGGGCAAACTATGAACAAAGGAAAGATTTACATGGACACCTTTAAAAAGTACACTGAGAATAAGACCAGGTGTTCCGGAAGAATAAGCATTTTCTGCATCATGCTACATTATGTACTGTGTTATCCAGTGAATATACCCATGTCATATTTTTTGAGGTATTAACCCATGTAATATGACCTATCAGCCCTGTGATTGTTTGTAATGTTCAATTGTTTCACTTGTGACGTCACGCATAGGACAAGTACATGACGTCAGAGACTTACACACTGGAGTCAAAATGGCGGCTTTTTACATTTCAAGGTTGCATGAAAATTGTTGTTTTACACAAATAAATGCCACAAATCTTGATTATGTGATAAAAAGGATCTTACGCCTGTTTCCATTCGTCACGATTTTTTTTTTATTATTTTAGCTCGCCAGAGGCTCGCGAAGTTGAAAATTTCTAAGACTCGTTTCATAATCTCATATGAAAAGGAAACTCATGTAAGATATGAACAAAAGTCAAAGACCTTGTACTATTAATACTTAATCTTGCAAAAGCAAGGTGCTCGCGTAGAGCTATGTTGATTAAAAATCAAGGATCTATACGTTAAGTAATAATGTAATCATGCAATTAAAGAATTCATAATTAAGAAAAGTAAACTATAAACCATTCCTATTTGAAATTTGGATACGGTGGGAAAATTGACATCTGGGAAAATGAGGATATCTGTAAACGGTGTGTTAATATCGTTATGATTTAATGCGAGTCCCAGCAGACAACTAAGTTAATCTATGGGCCAGAGAACAGGTTGTTTGTCAGTCCTATCTGATATTCGGAATATTTTGCCAGTGCGATCATTATAATATTCTCCAAACTGATGTGTTGTGGACGAGAGCTCTTTGTTAATCTCATCACACGGAGAATCAGTCGTACAGACTATTCTATCTTCTCTTCTCAATAGATCAGGTGACATTCTATTAGAAGGTTTTCACAGACAGTTAAGCATATTTTACGCTCGATTGGTCAGTAATCTGCTGTCGAGACGTATGCAGAAGAGGAAGCGGCGAACAGTGCCCCCCTGCCATGACAGAGATATCAACCCTGGTCACCAAATATATGTTCAACGTTGACCACTGGCGTTCTTAATTTTCAGGTAACTTGTAGGTAAAAAATAAATAAATAACAAATGTAATAATCAAAGGCCCATGTTAAATTGCATTATATTTTTTGTGCCGACGCAACATCATATTCCTTTCCTCAAAGCCAAATAATGATAATAATAATAATAATATACAACATTTATATAGCGCCCCATACAATTTGTAAAATCACTCTAAAGCGCTTTACAACATATGGAGAATAGTAATAGTTATAATTGTGAAAAAAAATGTTCAGTTCAATGTATACGAGATACACAAAAGAAGAGATTATTTAATTTGTTTCGAATGCATAGCTAGATTTATTGAAAATAACCAAAAAAAAAAAAAAAAATGAAAAATCTAGCTTCTTTTCAAAACAATATATATTTTACTACGACTAATGGTCGAAAGCAAATCAGTGTCATTCTGTATTATCCAAAACGAAGCCCTGCCCTAAAAATTCGATTTGGTGATCATGAGCTCTTTAAACATAGTGTTTGGGAAGCGTAATGCAATTTACGTTGCAACATATTCACCCCAGTGTAAACAAACCCAGTGCTATTAAAAGTGCAGTTATTCTATTGTTCAATTACCTTACGTCAGGCGTTGTACTATGTATTGAACAGCTGTTTTTCTCGTCCAGGGAGCGGTCGTGTGGTAGCGTCATTAACTTAAGACAGGACGGGTGTTGTGAAGAACATAACGTCAGTGTCCATTCTCCGATGTGGCTAAACGAGTTGTCTATCTGTTGTTAATGTAGCTGAAATAAAGTTTTTCAGACCTTGCTAACATTTGAGCCTTCTTGTATTCTGACGATCCTTCTTACGTGTGTCAATCTAACCCAGCGTTTATATTCCTGAACAAACAAATATGAAAAACTTAAAATGTTTTATAAAAGTACAAGTGAAGAAGAATTTATAAGTTTATAAGATAACCTCTTAATTATATAAGATATATAGTAAACTTCTTGAACATCCTGAGATGTCTAATTGAAATGTATTTATAAGACCTTTCATACAGTCGATATAAGTATCCTATATTTTGTTCAATAAATACTTAATAAATGTTTTCGGTGTTTTCGATAGAATTAAAAGGAAACATGTCTTAAGTTAACCTAATATTAGTTTGATATCTTCTAACACATTTTACTGCATTAGTTCTGACTAACTGTTAAGCGGTCTTGCCATACTTACCTGACATATAGCACCACGCCATTCATCATTTCTGCAGCGTTCGCGTCACTTCCGGTGATACCCACGCTCCTTCATTCATCTTTTTATATCTAACACACTAGCTGGCCCCGTGTTCTGCCACTCTTTACATAGTTTCGTTTGATGGATCTTCCTGCAACTATTACCTAAAATCATAAAACATTAAAGGAATCACACTCTTAGTTATGTTGAGATTCTTACGTCCCAATGACATGACCTAAGTAATGGGGTTAGATGCCGCAGTGTACTCAGTCTCGTGAATCACGCGACGCGTTATTGTTGGGAGCACACGTACCCGTTAGTCAAACCGGTGTAATTAAATAGTTGTCTATTGTAACACGTGGTTAGGTATTCACAGGTAGGGGTAGTTATGTCTGACATGCCTGGAATCTCTGTACTTTTAACAATAGATAGTCCCGTAGAAGTGTACTATAATGGAGTCAAACAGGAATAATAGACCTTTCCGAGATATCCGCCGATAAGTCCCGCCCACTTAGATACCACAAACTTTCATCCAAGATGGCGGAAAGTAGCATCGTTTCAGACTCTCTGGCTGCGATTTCAGATGATATGGTTGTATTTAAGATGCAGCAATATGGCTTTATTGAACTCTAAATGTTACCCGTCCAATTCCGATTCGGTGAAAATCACCAAGTTATTTCATGTTCTTAGATACACGCACTATTTAATACGATGTATATAATTATAAAGAAGAAACCAGTAATGTATGTTTATTACATATTTTTATTGTTATATATTGTGTTGTATGTACGGAGACATCTTTTTAAGAATTTGGCAAGCAGAGATTTCCTTGGCTACGTCAAGGTCAACCACACGTAAACGCACGTTGTTCGCTTTCACAGAACATGTAAGTGTCAAAAGATATTTGCAAATTAGAAGCATCACTTTGCTCACAAACCCCCCCAGGTTTTTTAGTACCTTGCACCTTATATGATATACACAACAATAAGTGCAGCGCCATTTGTATATCCTGTTTAAATAAGACTAACGTCTGTACTTTTTGAGGACTATATGTTTTAATAATAATATAATAATAATAATAATATACAACATGTATATAGCGCCTTGTATAATTTGTAAAATTACTCTTAAGCGCTACACATATGGGAACCAAAAGGGCGATGTCCTGCTGCTTCGTTACAAATCGCTGATACCAAACTTAAAGGGAATCGGCTTGTAGGCGAGTCCTGCTAGTCAAAGAATAGCATACCCATCCCGTTAACATATCGCTTTGATAATAGAAATAAGTATAATTTGAAGCTTAATGTGGTGGTGTTTTATTTTTTGTACTTTATTGCAATAAAAGCAAGAACGCCTTCAACGCGATGTTAAATACAGGACACTGCTAATAAATCATATTAGAACTTCTAATATATACAACGAATCAAAAATATATAAGCCGAAATAGCAAAGGTGAGATCTCTGGAGAGAGCCCGATAATGTTCCTAGTACGTTGTAACACATGTATCGGAATACAGGGGATGGAGTATTGGCGTCCAGGTGCGAACGTTAAGGAACAACGTGGAGGCAGAGGAGAGCGCGCCTCCGATAGGTCCACCTACACGTGCTTGTGTACGTGTTCGGAGGGTGGGTACCGCTCACTCGACCACCTTCCTTACTAGCGTGCCAGAATAACTCTCATCTCATGGAAGGAATTCTCAAATCCTTAGATTGTATCATTCTACAAACTTAACTGCACAATGTAATCGGGCCTGCACTCAAACGTGTATATGTAGGGGCACGTACCCCAATGGTGCTATTGGTGATAGTGTTGTGTGTTTGTCCTGGTTACACCTGTTAGTGTTACGATGTTGTTGGGTTGGTAGTTTGTCCGGCCATTGTTGTGCTCTCAGCGAACCATATGAATGACGAGGCCAGGTAACACATCCTACACCGAGCTGTCCGTTGTTGCCTCCGGCTGCCTCGACTCAGAATCCTCACAGGAGTTCAATACCACAATCGTAAATCTTGACCCCCATCCTGCCCCAAGGGATGAAGAGATCGTCCCTATTATTTTGGGACATGGGGATACGCCCATCAATAATACCCCTGCGACGTGCCGTCGTTTTGACTTCACGAGCACCAACGGTACCGCATCGGGTGTATTTGCACACACGGATGATGACGTCAAAGAAAACGGCGTTAGCGACTCCGACTCGTCACTGGAAGCGCCACCTGTTGACGGTCAGAGGCGTGGCTCCAAGTGGAGCACGACAATTTTATTTGTGGCTTCCGAGGTCCAGCTTATCTTAAATCTGGCAGAGTTCTGTCCGGACGAGGGATTTGAAAACGCTCCCAGAAGGGTAGGTTTTTTAACGTAATTTTTATATTATTACGAAACTGTTGGAAGTGACGTTGGTATTTTTTAGTGACATACATACATGAGTTGATACAACATATCCTATTTTGTCACCTGAGTTTCATTCCGATCTTATTTTGCGTATGTACTTAAACGTGCACATTGTAGAGCATGAATTTAAATGCAGCAGGAACATTTTATAATTTATAATGACGGGGTTAAATTCATTAATGCTAATTAATACAAACGAAAATCTATGCTGCTGTATTTTACAGACATATTGTTTAAATGAGAGGAGCGCTTCTAACAGACATGTCATCTTTGAAGATGGTTTTATATTTTGAATGATTTATTATTTTTAACACCGATGCGAGAAGTCTGACCCTGTCCGTCACCAGGGGATGATTTTTGTCCTGGAATATTTTATCATAAATCTGTTTGAATTACATATAAGTACATAACATCGGAAGCCCAAGGCAGTGTTTGTTTAATTACCTGAAACAGGTCTCTGCCGATGAGCTATACACCTTCTGTTTAACATAAACAATTTCACAATAAAAAACTTCCTCATTTTCGACCTCATTAACTTTGGAAGATGCTTCTCTTCAAAGTCTCCTGTACGATCGTTTGTGGGGTTCCGGAAGATTGTATGGATTCTTTATTAGATAAGGAAGTTAACTCATTAGATAGCAGGTATGCTTACATTGCTGTCACAGAAACCGATGTTTCAGAATGTGCTGTATTTTTGTTTTAGAAGTAATTTAAAAGCAGTCCCTTAATTTGAGAGATTCATATTTAGCGTTAAGTAAATATGCGTCCTACACATACATCTCCAGGCTCTTACAATTAACAGACCTGTCACTCAATTTATACGCACATCCACGTTACACATAACTTGAAGCAACATTTATATAAATATTTGGACAGATTTCCACATTACCGGCGAAATATGGTTTGTGATGAGAGGTCAGACAATATGCAAATAGAGTTTTCATTCAATTAATCAGCACGTTTGTAGTAGCGGCATTGTTTATATATTCACGTTACTTCAGAAATGGAGCCTCTGATATGACGTCACACTTCGTTGCCCATTCTAGTTACGAAATAAATTTACTCCGGACACTTTTGTTTGGTATGACCGAGGACTAGCTATCTTATTTACACTTAATGTAGCCGATGACGTAACGTCGTATACCATGTTAGGTGTACATAGTATCATAAAACGTGTCTTGGTTAATGGAGTGTGCTAGTGACGTTCAGTCTGACAACATGTAAGGTGTAAATAGTATCACAAGACTTTCCTTTGTTAACACCGAGTGTGAAGCCAGTGGCGTTACGTCGGATCACATGACAGGTGTAAATAGTATCACAAGACATTCCTTTGTTAACACAGAGTGTGAAGCTAGCGGCGTTACGTCGGATAACATATAGGTGTAAGGTGTACATGGCATCACAGCACGTTTCTTAGTTAATAAAGAGTGTGAAGCTAGTGGCGTTAAGTCGGATACCATTTAGGGTGCGCATAGTGTCACAGCACGTTCCTTTGTTAACACAGAGTGTGAAGCTAGTGGCGTTACGTCGGATAACATATAGGTGTGATTAGTATCACAGCACGTTTCTTGGTTAACACAGAGTGTGAAGCTAGTGGCGTTACGTCGGCTAACATGACGTCACGTCATTTACCATTAATGGTCTCTCTAAGGACAAATGTGTTTACCAACTCCAAGAACATGTTTAATAATCTGTTTAATATTTTATTTGGTATCTTAAGAAATATAGACTTAACCCGTATTGTTTTACTTTAGTGGTACTAGTGCCTGGTTACTGTATAAACTATGTTTGGTTACCATAGAAACTAAATCCAGTTATTGCAAAAACTATATTTCTAGTTTTCACAGAAACGATTTATTAAAGGTTTGGCCTGATGACCACAGAATCTACGTATTTTTACCACAGGAACAAGGTCTGTGTGCCCGTCCTTCAATTTTATAATGAAAAATCCTACATTCACTAAATTCAGTTGCGATTATGTATCTGTATTCGGTATCGTAGTATATTTTAATATTGAACTCTAATACATGTCCACCGCCCTTTGATTGGTGTAATAATGTGTGTGTGTGTGCGCGCGCGTGTGTGNGGGGGGTGAGGGGGTAAAACATGCTCTGGAAAAGAATGCACCAAAAACACTAGGCCACCAGACAGAACAGGAAGATAACTGGCGGATAAGTACAGAACTATTTCACTCTTAAAACAGATTGCTATCGTAAGCTATTGCAGTAAATAGTTTATACATTTATATTTAAACGATAACGTATATTTCAAACAGAGTATGATCATAGGCTAGGTATAATGACTTGCCTCCATTCCGAACAGTGATAGCAACATGTTTGAGGGATCGTGAACCCGCGTGTTTGGACCCTATAGCAATGGATTGGAAATGGTGCAGGCGTCCTAACATTCTTGACCTTGGAAATGGATTGGAAATATTTTAAGCGTCCTACTATTACTACCAATGATAAATAACTAGTTAAGGGATTATTAATGTGCGTGTTTTGACCTTGCGAATGGATGGGCAATATTGCAGGCGTCCTACCATTCCTTACAACGTTAAGGCAACAGTTAAGGGACCATTAATGCGCGTGTGTGGAACTGAATAATGGATATAAAATGCTGTGGTAATGGTATTTCTCCTTCTTGATGTGAAAAGCCTGCTCCGACTGGTACTGTACCTTATACTATCAGCCATTGGTGGTCGCCCAACATAACAAAATCTCCTGTTGAATAACAGCGTTGTTAAGGAATATAAAAAAATCATAATGTTTCCACATTTTATTCACACAGAATCTTCGGTTCTGTTGTAATAATAATGGCATTATATGTTATCTCTCATTGTGAAACTCAAATAAACATTATTTGATAAATACGACACTTATGTGTGTATAACAATTTTCTTTTCATTTGTTCTGTTTTGAAGTATTTTGTTTTACTTGGTGGCCCATTTACAGCTATTCATACGTCATTATAGAGGTTAATACTGCCCTTTATTTTGGTCGTCTTCCGCTGAGAAAATATAGTCCGTAACTATTGCCAGTATGTTGTAATAGTCAAATACACAAAGTCCTGTACATAAAAATCAATTTCAACATTTTTTTTATGTTTATGGTTTTGAAATTATAAAAACAAATCGTCATTACTGTAATCTTTGTTTAAAAAAATGGAAAGTCGTCTCCTTGGTAACAATACAGATGATGAACTTCAGAGTGTTCACAATACTCGATTCGAACATTTGTTTGCGATATATAATACACGTTTTATCTACAATATAGTTAAATATCAATTGAAACATAAACAACTTTTTCTTAAATTTATCTTTATTAACATTGAAGATTAAAAATATCCCCTTTATTTAACCAACACATGATTATTTTATTTACCCTCGTTTTCAGTTGTGACGTGTTTATGAATTACATAGACGGCATCGATTATCACGTTCTCTTGTACAAAACAGCACAACAGAGATGAAAATAACATGTTTATTCGGCGCGTTTTAAGAAATTAAGTTCAAAATATCTACATAATATCTTAATGTTTGTATATCACAGAAATAAAGTACTCATCCGAACACTAAAATCTATTTCGAGCCCCAATAATGTTTGCATGCTAAATATAGCTATATACCATGCTGGATTAATTCGTCAGGTCATTGCTTCATAACACGGAAGACCCATTTTAGTGTGTAATATACCAACACATGACTCGGGAACCAGGGATGGGATTAGGGCAGAGGCGTGACAACAAACACGATCCTGTATTTTCACCATTTATTGTTCAATGATGTCCATCATAGACACATTGTGGACGAACACAACAAAAGAACACAATAACACACGTATAGTATTTAAACATTACACTGTGCCTGTTACATTGCAAGTCATTATCGGTATAACTGGAATTCTTATATGTCATGAATTATATTTCATATTTATAATTTTGTCCAGGTTATATTAATTGCTTCCTTTAAAATTAACCAATAATGTTAATGAACTGAAATAGACTTTGTTACCTATTAAATTGGCTAATTGATATTATCTACATTACACGTTATTGAAACCCATTTACGTACGTCATTTTTAATATACATTATTTAAATTAGATATTATTGTAAATGAACTTACTCTATTAATGTTACAAAGAGTTTCAGTATGTTGATCATTACAAGTATAAAAAATGGAGGACTGCAGGTGGACCGGAACAAATAACAATGACTCTATACAATGCTAGCAAGAACAATTAAAAATCTATTACGTAGTATATGATTAGTTTAGTCTTATTTACATTATCATTAAATATAAGTGGTTCTTAAATTTCCAAAAATTCAAACAGCAAATAGTCTGAACATTACTTACCAATTGCAAGTTAATAAAAATATACTGTTTTCAACAATCAGCGGAAATACATGAAAACACATAACTTATTATATAAGGAACCCGGAAACCGGACAAAATTTCCGTGTTAATTTTTATTTTTTTGTTACCTCCGTGTTAGGAGGGTTTGTACGAGAGTGTAAAAAAAGTGAGGTAAGAAAGTAGAAATTACAGTATGAGAGTGTGAAAAAGTGAGACAGAAAAAAATGAACAAGTGTTAATTTGTGATGAAGAAAATAGAGGGTGTTTCAGGTATTGTTGTTTGTAGCTGGGGCAGCCCATCCCCAGACAACCAACGAATGAGGTATGCATGCCTGGGTTATAAAAAGAAAAAATAAGAAAAAAGGTATACTGTAATATAAATAGGGCCAAAGTATCTGGTACTAATTAACAGAATTAATACGATTTGTTATATATCTAACTAAATCATTCAGAGAGTAAACAACATAGACACATTAGTTCCTATCTCTTCCTAATTATTCAACGCCTTCAACTCGTCTGCTACGAACAATTTCTTAATAAAGGTAAAACCTGTGCATGTGCAGTAAAGATTGATCACATGACCTACAGGTAAGGATATGTTAGAGGTCACAGGTTACATTCATAATTTACTAGATAAAACATTCCACGATACCTGGACAGTTTGTCCCAGCCACAGCAACATTATTATATGACTTTTTTCATACAACCATTGCATTGTATATGTACAGTGTATGTAAGGTATTGGTTAACCCTGCAATAGAATACTTGAACTTTGAACTGCGATAGGTGTAGTTGTGGTCAGTTTAAGCCAGTGTAACCACTGGGTTCTGGTGTGTCTTACTTCATATTTTTATATGTATCCCCTTTGTGAACAAGACACGTTATTTTGCAAGACGCCTCTTTAATTCATTGACAATATGGAGGAAAACATATTTTACCATATAGGACTTGCCATGAATTCTCTCTAAATGTTCGAATTCATATTACCATTAATTGGTGTGTTGCTTTTCATAAGAAGGCGAAACCGAGTCTGCCTTGCACGTGCCGGACCCCTCTGGCAGATTTTACCCATCCGTCCATAACAATATAGAGAGGCAAAAACATACTTGTTATTTTTGCAAGATCTACTGATATAAAATATATGCGTGAAGGAAAATCTTTTGTTTACAGTAAGTTCATGCTGATTTCATTTTATTAATGCTTACACTGAACGTAAAACCGTTCATATTGCCACTGCAAGGGCGGATAAAGCTATTATACGACTCGGCGGTTAAAGGGAAACAGGCTGTCTATTGGTTATACAGTCAATTGTGTTTTCAGATTTATATTTCCTGCTACAGGAGTTTGCCATTCTATGACAATAACAGTATGACTATGTTAAACATATATACATTTTGGTAAGATTGGTTGGTATACAGGAGCGTCTGACCAGACTCCGGTTAAATACGTAACGATTCTCCTTCCTTGTTAACCAACTATGTATTGAAATGCTCCAGTGAGCTCGATACAACGAGTAAAACATCAAACCCCGCCGCCCATCCCTCTGGTAAAGTTCACTCGGCGAAGTCAACTCCTTAACCCTGTTCTGTAAATCAGATTCATTAGTAGCGTCTATATACCTTAAAATGTTACCCTACTATGTCAAATCGGGAACACTATAATCCATGAGCCAATTTATTTTCAATCTCATAAAGACAAAGCATAGGAACCTGTGCAGCTTACCCCGCAACGTCAAATTGTGAGCGGTGCGTAGTTTTGCCTTTATAATAATAATAATAATAATAAACTTTATTTATTGAGGATACAAAACCTGTTTAGCAAAGCTAATCTTCCACAGGGTCCTCTGTTAGTAAACTTGGTTAGTTAAAAGACAAAGTAGTATCACATCAAATAAATGTACATAAAACAATTGTTGGTCTACTAAAACAGCAATTCATATCACAGTTATTTCATAATTTAAACGGTCGTTCAATACAATTACAATAAAATTATCACAGAAGCACGAAATATATTCCGTGCTTAACCCATTATGGTTTTCATTAAAAGACAAATTGTCTAATTTACATATATGCTAATGTAGCAAAACATTTCAATGTCATATCGTTAATACAGTACAATGTACATCGCCATCCGT
Source organism: Mizuhopecten yessoensis (assembly GCF_002113885.1). Classification (NCBI taxonomy): domain Eukaryota; kingdom Metazoa; phylum Mollusca; class Bivalvia; order Pectinida; family Pectinidae; genus Mizuhopecten; species Mizuhopecten yessoensis. Next base: position 238,792 of record NW_018405747.1, read on the forward strand.
CATGGACTCCCAACATGTTGGTAATTGACCTCAGCAAAGATATTGTGACGTCACAGTTGTGTCGTCATTACAGTAGTAGAACATGTGTTCATACTTTAATATATCTTTAACAAATCATAATGCGCTAGCGCGCATTATGTTGTTTGCTTGCAAAGCTGTGTCATCCAAATAGATCATAAATACCATACAAAAACAGTTCAATGCTTAAATGAATGTTCAAGAGACAACAACGTGATTGACACCGTTTGCCTTTTGGCTTGAAAATGTTTGCGACACTGATGAGGATTTGGTGTCACCCCGTTCGCGTAACGTTCTCTGCTGTATGATCGAGCCGTGTTCCGTTAATCGCTAAACGTTTTTATCCTTTGATTTATTGTATGTTGTTATTACTTGATTGCTGAAAGCACGTTCAACCTTTGATTGTGACACTCATCTCAAATATCGACCCTACTCTTGAACGTAAAATATATTATTCTCCGTATGTCGGTTAAGGCAAACATTTCCTTCACTAAAAGCTTGTTTTCAGCTGTGTCTGCGGATGTCTGACGTCAAAATTGGTATTTATATGGGAATTAACTCGTTTTCGTTTGAAATGCATGTTCACGGATTATCGACATGTTTGCTCAATAAACGAAACCATACCACACATAACATAACACAGTGTATGCTAAATGGCAAATTACCCCAATTCATTAGTTTCCTTACATGTTGGCAGCCTTCTAAAAACGAATTTATCTCCGTCTGTGTGGGATACTATTGTATTATGCCTTGTTCGCACACCTGTGTGATACAGGTAAGATAGACAAGATTTACCTGTCAGATAGGTGTATTAGTACGTCACACTGACCAACACGGCGTCATGATAACTCGGCAGGCCGCCACTACCCATCAACACTTCTGTGCGTAGTTGGGTAATAATGACAGACCGCTAATTGTGTAATTAGCTCGCCCTTGTAGCACTGGGAAGCTCTTGGCAGACGGCCATTCATAGTTATATGCATCGCGATGCAACAGATACTCGTGCTCGGGTTTATACTGTTTTGGTGCATTCTGCGTGTCGCAATGAGCACTTTACTTGAAGACGCAGTACCAGTGATGGTCAAGGATGTGACAGCTACATTCAAGACGCTTCAATGACAGTCAGCGTCAATCAAAATTACAACATGGTCCATGCTCTCTGTAAGAAGCTAGCGTAAAAATAAATTATTTGTTGGTCCATACTGGATATAGAAGATGATACTGAATACTATACTCAATGAACGTCAAAGCCGCTTACAACGTGTATCTCAATGACATGACTCGTCTAAGACTATGACTGTGATGCCAGCGCGGTTTGGTTTGGTTTGGTTTAATTTGTTTAATGTCCTATTAACAGCTAAGGTCATTTAAGGACGTGCATCCATGTATGTAGTGTATGCTTGCTTGCATGTGTGTATGCAAGCCACAGGGTATGTTGGTGTGCTTGCCTCCTTGTGATAGTACGGATCTGATGCCGATTTTGCCAGCGCGGAGAGCTTGCGTTAAATTGACGGGCTACACCTTCGTTCCCGTTAAATTTCACTACACCAGTCATCATTGTTACTGTTGTTGGCCTATGAAACAATTTGATAATGTTTATAATGGGCAACATAATATCATGCTCTATTGTAAACAGACATTAAATATATATCAACATACTAGGAGTAACCACAATGTATGCTTGAAAACCCTAATTTTGTCGGCGTTTTGTTTTCAACGTCTAATTAAGAAATGCAAAAAAAAAATTTTTCTTAATGTTTGCCCATGATCATAATCCAGAACCTCTTGCCAGTCCGTTTACATGTAATACGTTATATGAGTTCATTCATTTCAGCAAAGTTATTACACCAATGAAACTCTTAAAATGGCTAACAAGGTCAGTGCAAATATACAAACTATTTTAATGCACTTTTTGCGTCGTTATATTTCTCCACTCATCGGGAACTTTCCACAGATGTCAACACTGATTACACGTGATACTGCCAACACGTGGGATAGGAATTTGAGCATTGGAAAGTCTGGAGACGGTGTCTGAATACTGACCAAGACGAGCTCGAAAGACATAGTACTCTGGTCTGCTCCAGTCGATTCCTGAATCCGAACATTTCAAACATCTTGTTTGCTCTGTTAAACTTGACATTATCGACAACCACTGTTGATAGATACCTTCGTAGGACAACATCCCTGGCAGCTTTACAAATATAGAGAGAGACGGAGGATGTTCAGGAAGCAGTAACGAATGTGTTTTTGCTACCATGAATAGGAAGGAGATGGTATCAAAGTTCCTCCACTGGTCGGATCTCGTCGTGGTCGCTATTAATCGTGGTCACACTAAGACACACCCGTAATATACTACAAGTAAACGATAAACAACTGTGTGGCTTGCGTATGATTTTATATCATATTTTCATTCCATTCACAGATAACATAGCTCACACCTTCAACTCCAAGATCAAGTTTCATAAAAAGCATTTTCCGTGCCACTGCAAATAAAAGCATCATCGGATTCAGGTCCTGCTATGCATCTTCATAAGTAGGCAACGAGTAGGGACAGACAACCAATATAATGAACAATATAATTGACAGACAATTAATTACTGAACAGACTATTAATATAATGAACAAGAAATATACAGAAAATAAACAACCGGTCTGTAGGACAATAATATATTTGAACAGGACACGAGTCAATATGAACAGATACCTTAAGTTGTGTTAGGTTATTCACCCCAAATACCAGAACAATGAACGCCTATGCGTACGTTGTTTCGTTGTTAGGACCTACTATTGTAATCAAACGGAACCATTATGATGCCAGGTGATGAGAGTTTTGCAAGCCGTCGCTTTATTGAATATAGGTCAAGGGTTCGTTAACAGATGGCCCTCTTGACCATAGGGCAATTGATTGTGTTGGGGCATCTTACGAACTGGCACATGGCGCGCTGGCTACACTCAGGTGTAAATGTTACGTAGCAGAGACAATTACAAGCTATTGGTGTGTTCTGGTATGTGATGGAGGCGATAAGGATAGATTGAATGTTTTGACACGGTGATTGATGTCGATAACACGTTGCCGGCCTTACTTACACAGAGACGATAGAGTTCGGAAGAGATCGCGCTGGTTTAGTCTTCACAGAGCGACAGAGGTAACTCTTGACGGGATTAATGACCATCCCAATCTTTCTATCTACCTCCCATTTAGCCAGACAGGTATGACGTATACTGAGAAACGTCGACCCAACATACGCATTCATTTAGAGGAAATTAGTTTTGAAGTGTCAACACTTGAAAACCCGATGAAAATCCAAAAGCGAATGTTTAGCCGCCTTCTCAATCAAATAGTACACACCCTGACGTAGAAATAGATTTTATCGGATTGGTTAAAAACATTGATTTATACTTTCCACTCTCTAGGATTTGTTTTTTGAAGGGTTTATTGAAGGAACATATTCATATACAGAACTCTTATATATCCTTCAATTTTATTGTTTGCTACAACATGTGATTCTATTACTTAACCTCCGAACCACATGCAGTCTTTATTTGTAATTATCCTTTTTCTACCTTTTATTAATTCCTTAAAATATTTTAGTAACTACAAGTGCCAGTCTGTGGCACACACGCATTTGAAGTATTTTAGAGATGCCGAGATAATGCTCCAAAGTATACCACTAGGCACAGATGATAAACTTTTCGATAATTTGTAGCCCCGACGGCAGAGGAATTAAACGCTTCTATTTCACAATCCGGTGTGAAAAGTTAGTTGTTAGAGGCCAAATTTAAGTTAACTGGTTTGATTATTTTCTATAACGATGTATTTTTGATTAAATGTTGATTCATTAAAGGGAGATATATTTGTATGTAATATTAAAAGGAACATATGTTTACATCACTGATGTATTGTAAAACGGACATTGGTTTGCTGTTACAGCATTGTATAACATGTTAAAAGGGACATAATGTTTGCTAAATTTTGGGCACTGTTGTCTTCTGGAAAAGGAACAGTTGTTATCTATTTGTTTCAGTTCTATTTGTAATACAAAAGAGAAAAAGAGCTCTATTTCGGTTATGGTTTCAGGAAATGTAAAATAAAATACATGGTTATGGTTTCGAAACCGTGTGTAATGTAAAAATGTGGGCTATGCTAGCTACGGTTACAGCTCTGTAACAATTGTAAAATGGACATCCATTTTAGTTTTTACAGCACCGCATGTACTCGTGTTGTAGACAGACCACATGTTATCTTTGTTAAAACAAACAGTAGGCAATCGAATAGTGCTTTCTCAATTTCCGCTCTTATCAAATAGGAAACGTTTCATTTAGTTCAAGAGAACCTTTTAGACCTGCTCAAGAAGTTGCGTCCGTGTGCATGCTCACCGAGTACAAACATGCACGCCAAACTGCCTTAAAACACTTAATGTACAGTGCATGGGAGGAAATCATTTACTTATACAAGCTTCTCTCACTGGCTAATGCAAAATACTGGTCAGTTATTTGTCTGTAGCAGTTGACCTTATCATTTAAGGTATACGGTACCACTTTACCTGAAGGAGGCTGCAACCCATAACAACCAAACCACTTACGAATGGAATATTAACAGGTAGCATGTGCCTTCATATCTCAAACATCGTTAATTCTGCTGTCAACTGTAGTATTGAAAACCATTTAAAGGTTGTTCCCGTGTAAACTTATATGCAGATACCTTACCATCGCCATTAGGTGCTGTCAATAGTGATTTACAAGCTGGGGAATGCACACTTCATCATCTGGGCGAATATCGAGGATCACAGGTTCTCCTGAGTGTTTCTACCCCGTCCCGTGTTATGTACGTGTGAATAACAAACACTGTCACACTTATACGCCTGTATTTGAACTACATGACATTCGCTCTTTGTTATTGATGATGATGATGATGATGATGATGATGATAAAATCATCCCGATACCATTTTGTATTCCCTTTAAGATAATTATTTTTATTCTGTCCGCTTATTGTAGCAGTGGAGTTTACCTTCCATCAGTTTTTGTATTCCCTATTAGATAGTTTTTTTATCTGCCCCTCATTGTGGCTGAACAGTGTGAGTTTACATACCAAGGATTCATAGTTTTTGTAGTCCATATGAAGTCGTTTTTTATCTGCCCCTCATTGTGGCTGAACAGTGTGAGTTTACCTATGAAGGATGTCTAGTTTTGTATTCCCTATTAGATCGTTTTGTATCTGCTCCTCATTGTGGCTGAACAGTGTGAGTTTACATACTAAGTATTTCTAGTTTTTGTATTCCCTATAAGATCGTTTTATATCTGCTCCTCATTGTGGCTGAACAATGTGAGTTCACCTACCAAGGATTTCTAGTTTTTGTATTCCCTATTAGATCGTTTTTTTATCTGCTCCTCATTGTGGCTGAACAATGTGAGTTTACATACCAAGTATTTCTAGTTTCTTTATTCCCTATTAGATCGTTTTTTACCTGCCCCTCATTGTGTCTGAACAGTGTGAGTTTACATACCAAGGATTTCTAGTTTTTGTATTCCCTACAAGATCGTTTTTTTTATCTGCCCCTCATTGTGGTTGAACAGTGTGAGTTAACCTACCAAGGATTTCTAGTTTTTGCATTCCCCATTATATAGTTTGTTTTATCTGCCCCTCATTGTGGCTGAACAGTGTGAGTTAACCTACCAAGGTTTTCTAGTTTTTGTATTACCCATTATATAGGTTTTTTTTATTCCATCGAAATAATAACGTATCCATACCCTTTTTTAGCCAAACGGACCGCTAAGAAATGCATGTTAATACATTTAAGGTTAACCTAGGCCGTCTGGAGCTTATATTCTCTTTTACTTGTTTTGAAGAGGTACACCGTTCTATAACGAAAATTGGGATGCCCTTAACGCTTTATTACATACTAGGCTATCAGCATTACGTGATATAGTTAAAGTATTATAAAAGGTTTGTTGAACTTGAATACTGGGATGTTAAACAATAAATATCATTTTGAATTGCATATTTCCGTCAATATGACGAGACTCTTGCAGAACAGGAACAAAAGGGATATCAACACGAACACACCGGAAGCTAAGTACACGAAGAATCAGACCAGGAATTTCAGGGAGGAAGGGCAGACAACTTCTACTTCATTGACGACACCTGCCGTGTGTATATCTAGATCAATTCCAAGTAATGTCACCTCTTTTATTAATAACCAATGAAGTGCTAACGAAACCACACTTTTGAGCATAGTCGAAAAGTAAGGAACTTTCAATTGAACAAGGACATAGAATATTTCCCACTGACGGGGACTCAAAAACGTGGCCATATCTTTCGTCAGTCTGTATCTCTTTTAACCTTGGTTTGTAAGTTGGTCCGTCAGCAAACATGGAAATCATGATATTCAGAGCAAGTCCCAGAATACCTAATCAATTAAAAAATGTTAAAAAGGTAGGTGGGGAGCGAAAGTCGATGGCAGAAATATGCCACCATTGTTACTTTCTACACAAAAGTTCACGACCGTCGTCCCACGTTTATCGTACAGCTTAGTAGAAGTCCTGACTGTTACTCGTGTTGCACGTGAAGATCGAGTTAAGCGTTTAATGTAGAAGAGTCTGTAGAATGCTTGGTTTCTGTACTCGTAGGTATATAATATCAAAGGGATTAATTCATTTCTAGTTATTGAAAGACAACACATTATTGATATATCTGAGAGTAAAATTGATGGCCCTGACTTGGGTGAAAACATGTTTTACCACCGGGGAGCTCAGACTTTCTTATGATTTCATCCTCATTATACTTCATCTTGGCCTTTGAAATGTGTTTTTTTTTCCCACAAAATATGCTCAAAACGATATATTTGTATCGCTGATTTCCTGGAAAGTCAAGCCCCTGTGACAAGAGGTTTTCTAAAAGACCGTTATGCACCTCCCTTCTGTGTTTCAAAAGTACTTCAGACCAATTTTTAATTTCCAACTTTTTGGCCTCTAGCATCACCCATGAGTCCTGGCTAGATGGAAGAAACAGATATAATTAATTTCTGGGAGACTGTATCTATATATGTGTGTGTCACGTTCTTCTTTCCAGGAGTTTTGTTACTGATGACGTTAGTTAAGTAAACAGATTATTGAGGGCGATGTTAACAACAGGTATAATCAGTCATCTCACGCAAGTCAACCGTGAACACACATTTTACGTCACGGCCACTCACTCTTACACAGAAAAAGAATCACCGACCTGTCCGATTAGTTACTTTCACAATGAATTGCCATGATATGTGGCTAAGCATTCGGGGTTAAAAGGTAGCGCACTGAAATATCATTTTCAGAGTAGAAAAATGGTCGGTTAAGGGCTACCCTCGGTATACTTCAGATTGAATTACCTATATACGAGAACACTTAGTCTCGTTCAACCAGACTCTTGTTGCCTGCGCAAGCTACGCAGAATAGAGAGTCTGGTCAAACCCAGTGCTTTCGTTTTGTGACATTATAACGAGGCTTACCGATATTCTGGTTAATATTTTCATTGGTCATAGGTTGACACACCCTTTTTAACTTTTGAAGTAAGAATTTGAGTGGCCCAAAATTACATTGAATAGTTTAATTCATTAAAAAATTACCTGTATATGCATTCCTGAAGTATCAATGTTTTTACTATTAACGAGATAAATGTAAGAAAATGCTTCAAAAAGAATGATTTCATGTATTTTCATTGGATATTTTACAATAATTCATGAAGCTAACAATGCTATATATTGATACAAGACAAGCCAGATTACCTGAGTGAGAACTTGAAGGTGTTTTGAATGGGGTACAGGTAAAATCTCACTTGCTTTGCATGTTTTTTTCAAACTTCAGTCAGCCTTGTTGCCTTTGTGCTTAGCTATGATTTATTCAATGGAAATATATGGCATTATTCTTGAGATTTGACACATTTTCTTACATTGTTCTCGATAAAAGTGAATACACGGGTACTTCAGGAATGCATGTATTGGTAACTTTTTTCATTAATTTCATTATTCATTGAAATGTTTAATGGCGTTGACATAACGTCCGTAAACGAAAGTAGAAATACTGCCCTCTGGTGGTGATAATGTTATAGTGCACTGTGTTTGACCAGACTCTTGAATTACAAGTGATCAATCGCCTGGTTGAACGAGACTAGAGAACACTCGACCCAGTTCAGACGGAGTATTCTGTTTTATCTGGGCATTATCATCACGATTTCCTTGTTTGTTTTGAATTTGATAAAAAATAAATTACTTATATGCAATAAAAATATGTGAAACAATCACGTTGAGGTTCGATACGCTTATGGAAATGAATGTATTTACTTTCAAATTCGGTGTTCTGGTTGTGGTCTGTAATCAGCAAAGTCCTCTTGAATATATCACGCTGATTTCACAAGCTTTAATCGAGCAGCAACATGTAAGTACCATAGCTTTCCATTCGGGTGGTCGGGTTTGGCACAGTGGATAACGCACTTGCCTTTCACCAAGGCTACCGGGGTTCGATTCCTCGAATGGACGTGAAAATGTATGGGGTCACCTGGCCGATCACGTGGATTTTCTCCTGGCACTCCGGATACCTCCTCACATTAAGACCCCCTGCGCGCTTACACCCGGGGCAACAAGAGTGAATAATATAAGTTGTAAACAAAGTTTATATTTTGCAATAGGTTACTATATATTTATCATATGGACCGCACCAGAACGTGTCAGGTTAAAGTTTGACAAGTTATTAGGTTTACAAAATCTAATTCACTGTTTCCCAATGAGTGGTACTTGTGAACTTTGTTTTTCTGTCGCTAGATTTGAAAGGTTGAGAACAACTTTGATGCAAGAAAATAACCACAATATATGTCACTTAGTATAAAAAGTGTGAAGCCCTTTTTAGTGAGTATATATTGGTGTAAACACAAGGTCGTAAATAAACGTATTAAAAATATAGTGATACTCGATGTACAAAAACAATGTATTTCTTGTTGTTCAATTGAGTTCAAGTCTAACACTCTTGCATAGATCCAGTCAAAATGGACACCAAATTACGCTCCCGACATGAAATGTGGGCTCTCTTGGGTGGCGTAAACTATGTAGTTGTGCGTAAGTGTTAGTTTACTACCGTTTGGTGCGAGATTAATGACCACTCGGCTACGTTATCGACTACTTAAGTCTGGTATTTGATGGATCGTCATCAAACAATCACTCTTCCCATCTGATAAAAATAATTTTATTACTCATTTAGTAATAAACTTAATTAGCACCACGGTGTATACATAGGCTAGGAATAGTAGCAAAGTTTGAACTGAGAACAAAATGAAGGCAAACACACAAGGTTTATGGTCCTTTTGAGGGGATAGCTGACACGGGGGAGACAATTTAACATACGTGTAGTATAACACACACTTAAATCACAAGCGAAGTATTTTGTTGACTTTAGTGACAAATCGTAGTCTGTATGCAATCGTCTCACCACATTTATCGTTCTCAAATTATACCGAAAATAGGCGATACTTAACAGTGTTATGTTACCAAGACGACCGTCTGATGTTGTCTAAAATTACCAACTTTACTGATATTTTAATGCATAAAACCCCTTAAAATATCATTCTTTGAAAGTATTGCCAAATTTTCCACGTAGATAAGGCAAACAAAATGGGAGGTGTCCATCACCTATTCTTTATAATACTAATTTGATATCATTGGGTATTTTTAGACCGGGCGTTTCAGTATACGTTGAGAAATCACTTCTACATGCAGGGTAACACCCTAAACCTGTCGCCTTTCCTTCTGTATACCAAATACCGCTGGTGTAGTAATCTCGTCGACTGGCGACATCCGGTGCAGAAGTATCTAACCGATGGCGTAATAATCTCGTCGACTAGCGTTACATCGTTGCAGAAGTTATCCAACTTTGTAACATTTGCTGACATTCTTGATCTGAAAGGTTGTTCTAAAATATACTTATAGTACAATGTGTCCTTGCAGACGTCAACATTGTTTGCCCATGTGCTTCCTGCATGCTACTTTGTTACAGAAGCAAGCGTTCTTTTAACCCCGTCAGCCGAAGGTTACATGGTCACGTTATCGTCCATGACGTCACACCTTACGCACGATTTCGTGTTCCACAAAAAACACTAGCACACTTAGTAAAGGTTAGACATTTCACTAACCCATATGTTTTTTCTCCTCCCTTACGTTAGTGAAGGGATGGGGGAGGGGGAGGGGGTGATAATTACTCCTCCTTTACTCCCATCTGTTACAAACAAAAGGTATCCCGACTATTCCGGGAACAACAGGCGTTAATGGTTTACGCGATAGTGGAAGTGAAAGCATTCTTCCAGCAGGTCAGAAGATTTGATATAACTTGTTATCTGCGCTAATATATTTCATATACATTTTTCTGGAAGTACTTCTATATTATATCTTATTCACTATTGAATGTTGCACAGACAAGATAAGCTGCCGTTAATGACTAAAGCAATCTCACATCATATCCGGTTTAATCGATTGTAATAACAATGCTCTTCACAGCGGTGCTATTGATATATCGCTTACGAAGCTGTCTCTCTATGGTGGTTCTGTGTTATGTTAAAGTCTTCTGTTCCACCTGCTCTTTACTTCAGATTTTCCTTTTTCTGTTGTACATTTACTTCTGTTTGACTTTTATTTTATATATTCTTTTATTGCGTTTTTTTATTATTTTACCTATTCCTTACTTCTGTTCTACGTACTTCTTTCTTTTGTTTCCCGCTATTTCATCCCTTACTGCCTCTTCTTTACTTTCGTTTTCTACCTATATCTCATATCCTCTTTTGACTATGGCCGTTTGCCCATGACATAATTATTCGTCACTGTGTGGTAGTTGGTGGTTATTTACACCTTTAATCTTATTTATAGATTTACACATCGACTGTGATTGTTTGCATTTTGAGCAATCTGCTACTGCAATTTACAGAAAATACTTTAATAAAAACAGTTAATCAAGTTTGTTCCATATTTATATATGAACGCATACTGAATAAAGGATATAATTCAAGGACAAGAAACCTTTGAATTTGTTAATACTTTTGTAACACACATCTACATACATGTACACGTACCACACATGTACATACATGTACACGTACCACATATGTACACGTACCACACATGTACACGTACCACACATGTACACGTATCACACATGTACTTACATGTACACGTACCACACATGTACACGTACCACACATGTACATACATGTACACGTACCACACATGTACATACATGTACACGTACCACACATGTACACGTACCACACATGTACACGTACCACACATGTACACACATTTACACGTACCACACATGTACATACATGTACACGTACCACACACGTACCACACATGTACACGGACCACACATGTACATACATGTACACGTACCACACATGTACATACATGTACACGTACCACACATGTACACACATGTACACGTACCACACATGTACACACATGTACACGTCCACACATGAACATACATGTACACGTACCACACAAGTGAACATTGGTTCTTACTTCACTAAAGATAGTTTTTAATTTAACACATATAACATTTAACATTTAACACATGTCATATGTTTTTGTGTATTAACCCATGTAATATGACCTCTCAGCCCTGTGATTGGTTGTACAGCTTCAATTGTTCAATTGTGACGTCACGTCTAGGACAGGTACATGACGTCACAGGCTTATGCACTGGAGTCAAAATGGCGGCTTTTTACATTTCAAGGTTGCATGAAATTTGTCGTTTTACACGAATAAATGCCACAAATCTTGGTTATGTAATAAAAAGGAACTTACACTCGTTTTCATTTCATCTGAAATTCATGAAACTCGTCACGAATTTTTCATTTTAGCTCACCAGAGGCTCGCTAAATTGAAAAATTCTTAGACTCGTCTCATAAATATGCAACATCAACAAAACGAGAGAAGATTAACCCATGTAAATTTCATATTCAGACTTCTTCACGATTGGGTTCATGATTGGAAAATGCGCTATTCTCAATGAAAACAATTCAGATAATATTTTTTCAATAAATCTGCCTGATAGCAGACTTTTTATGTACACTGTGTCCTTATACAAAGAAACGCGAATAAAGTACACAGGACCAATGCAATATACAAAGCAAGTTTATAGGAATGGGCAAGTGGATCACATTCAGATATCGAATTGGTGCATTAACGAAAACATATAGCGGATCTTATGTAAAGCAAACACGTCGGGGGTCTGTGAACTAGGCTAGCGCGTCACTTTGATAAACCTGACTTGTGCCGGACGTTTAACTTCAAGGTCTTTCAGAACGTTTATTCACTGCGCCGGTGCTGCACGTTTCCATACCTAGACCGGTACAGCAGGTTTGCATACTGGGCCACCATACGGTACGTGTGTTTAAAGGGTCGGTGCAGCACTTAACAAGTTGTTACAACAGCAGTCAGGGTTTATAGCCTGGCAGTGTTAACACTTCACACCTACAGTTGGCACTGCAGCGCAACAGATGATGGACGTTAACCCTGAGGTCTCATTCTACTGTTTGAAGTTTGCACATTTCCAACGTTCGTTACCATACTCGAGACTTTAATGAATAAGTTCCATTAACACATAATATTTTCCAACATGTCATGTTGCTAGAGAAGACTTACTGACAGACCAGCGAGTGTCTACTGCTGTAGTATCAATTCCTTAGGCTTAAAAACAGCACATCAGCATCAGCTGTTTTACCCTGCTGCCCCTATTGCATGATCGTAAGAGGCGACTTAATTCGGGATCTTATCTTTTCTCTTCTTTCTAAACAATTTTCTTCCTCTTAATGTATCCCTTGACAATGCCTCACTTTTGACCTTTAGTTGAACATTCGCCCCTTTGAGGAAGGCTTTGGGTTCTCTCCCCTGGCCGAGACATACCAGAGTCTGTATAAATGGTAGTTTCTACTTCTGCTTAACGCTAAGCAATTTAGCAGTGGGACGACTGGTTCGCCCGTTGTCAGTATAATGTGACCGAGTGGGGTGTCCTTCTGGGTGTCTTCGGCAGTATGTTTCAGTAAGATAGCACTATAAAGTCGGCATTAGTTCCGCGCTATCACAAGGAGACAAACACGAACATATCGCAGCCTCCCAAAACACACACGCATGCATCTTGCACACAGGGGAGGACGTCCTTAAACATCCATAGCTGTTGATAGGACCTTAAACAATACTAAACCAAACCAAGCATCAGCTATTGTTTGCGACGGACGAGATAATTTTACTACGAGTCTCCATCTTAGGTTTTTGTTGCAACGCCTTGTTAAAATAAATGAAATATTTATATGTATATTACATTTTTTTATTTATCACATATAAATGTTAAACACTTATCACATAACTGAATTGCCAGAAAATATGGAGAGTGCATCTGCAATGATGATTGGTGTTTTAGCAATGTATGGGAAATGTTCTTGCGTATTACGAAATTTATTATATACAAGAAAAGAGGCGACTCGACGCTAACAACGGTGTCAACTACAATGAGTCAATAAACAATGAACCAATGAACAATGAACCAATGAACAATGAACCAATGAACAATGAACAATGAACAATGAACCAATGAATAATGAACCAATGAACCAATGAAACAATGAATCACTGAACAATGAACCAATGAATAATGAACAATGAACCAATGAATAATGAACAATGAACAATGAAACAATGAACCACTGACCAATGAACCAATGAATAATGAACCAATGAACAATGAATAATGAACCAATGAACAATGAACCAATGAACAATGAACCAATGAACCACTGAACAATGAACCAATGAACAATGAACCAATGAATCACTGAACAATGAACCAATGAATAATGAACAATGAACCAATGAATAATGAACAATGAACAATGAACGAATGAACCAAGGAACAATGAACCACCGAACAATGAACCACCGAACAATGAACTTTGAACCAATGAAAATTGAACCAATGAAAAGAACTCATAAAATATTGTTATTTCAATACTCAGATAAATGGGGGTAGCTTGAAATTGTTCCCTCTAAAATAACTACTCGTGCCCTACTCCCCTCCCCACCCCCACCTTCAACCCACCTCACCCCTGACGAAGGTCAACTTACTAAGCGCTGCATATCTGATGAATAATCTAGCCCAATCAAAATTTCATTAACATAAGAAAAATATCGTGATAACTCTATAAAAACTTATTTGAATGTCCACTACTACCCATCGTATCAATCGGCCACCGTAGGGAAACGTTAGTGGAGTTATGTCCTTTATTTCAATAAGGCTTTTCTATGGAAAAGTTTGTTATAAAATTCTCTTCAGTTACGAAAAGTTCGTGAAAATGAGACTTCATTATTCGTAATGTTAATATTTTACATCATTTTATTAGAACAAATATGTTCGCCATTCGGATATGTAAAGAATGTGTAGATATTCAATGTGTAAAGACACTTTATCTAGAAATAAATTGAATCTTTCGACATCTTAACATTTTTTGATACGTGTGACGCTGCTAACTGCAATAAATGAAATCCCGGGAAGATCCTCGCCTCTATCAGGCCTTGCCGTTTATTGTTAAGTGCAGGATCGTTTAAGATAGTAACTCAAGGGTTTTCTCCAATTTGTAATCGAAGTAAGAATATTAGAGGGATTTTACGGACCTCTCGTGCCGTTACATACCACTAGATCATTGCCGCAGCCCGTCTGATGAATCATAATGGGTTTCTCTGTAAGAATGGAATAGCCCTCAAAACACAAGGTCTGAGGTTAAAAGCAGTTAATCACAGAAAACGAACTTTCAGAAGTAGAATCTCTTTATTGAAAATAAATCTCACATCTTGCCAACTTCTAAAATTCACAAAACTTTTCCATCACTTTCAACTCTACGCATCACGTGATTCAGTGTAGTTTTTTAAAAGATTTAATTTGAAGGGTTTTCATTTTTTAATGAATTTATTAAAAAGAGGAAAAACGCCAGTAGATGAAATGTCTGTATCACAGAATACCGAGCATGTACTCTTATTGCTATTCTTCAAACACTTAATATATACTGAAATACTTCATAATATTTAGTAAAATTAATATTTCATTAAAGTTTGTTTGTTTTTTTTCTTTTTTTTTCCTTTCGCCCGGGTATATATTTTTTTTGCCTAGAGAAGGGAATCGTCGCCCAGGACGTACTGGCTGGCCCGGTCAATCCAGAAACTACCGGACATGTACTTTTGGCATTCCTGTTGGCACGGCTCCACACACTCCGTGCACGTCCACACAGAAATTATGTCGTTTCCGAATATCATGAGCATTAGAACTGCCATGAGGGATAAAGACGAGTACATCCATACCCGGAACAGCTCTTGTCCATTATTGTGATACTTTATGTGAAATGGAGTTTCTGCCAATTCCGCATTTTTCGCCTCTTCTGCTTCCGACGTGTCGTTTTCGGCGATGGCGAGTAGCTGTGTCTTTGTGCTAGAGAGCGAGTCCATCAGTTGGCGGGAGATATAGCGCTTCTCCACGTCACGCCAGTAGGTCAGAGCTCGACAAAAGGCCATTTCCTCGGCTGAGTTGTTGATATCCGGATCCATCTGTGGAGACGAAATAAATTAAGCCAAGCTACATACACCTTAAAGTGGGACAACGTACCGATAAACAGACGTGATCACATTCAATAGCTTCGAGAACTCTTTAAATGAATTACATGTGAGCTGTGTACTCCCACTTTCCGAAACCCTCTTGTGAACACTAAAACAAACTAGTTCTTTCTGCAACCGAATCGTGTTTCTAATTTACCAAATGGATTTTAGATTCAGGCTGAGAATGCTAATCATTCCTATGGTATTTATAAGGCATGCTAATAATAGACCAACAATGATGAGTTTGTCTCGGACACTTGATGAAATTGTCTAATTAAATGTCATTGTTCCCATCTTCTCATCCCCTGTCTGCTCTAACTGGCGTCCGCGCGACGGCGCCACTAAGACGATAGGATGACAGACGGTGTAGATTTATGTTCTACTGAAAGTGTTTTATTATTCAAACATGCATTGCAGCATCTTAAATATGGTTGAAACATCTTGACACTGCCGAAAAATGTCACTGTGCTTTTCAAATGAAGACTTGTCTATACTCCATTTAGCCGCTCGAAACAAACCATCTTTCTGCAGAAGGTCGGTATACAGTAACTACAGGCTTGTGTATAATACGAGGTTCCGAATAGCTTATGTATCCCAAAGACGATTTTATAATCGACACAAAATCTATCTTTGTAAACACTACATGTATATATAATACTCGGTACAGAAAATGATTGTGCTATATGATATACGTAACTCTCCCGAGGCAGAAGGCAAGTTTTTTAAGACGATATGCTGGTTAGAAAATTAAATCGATACATAATCTAGATATCTAATGTGGTTCGCCGTCGAGGACAGAGAGGAGGCATTGTTGTATGAAGTATGTCTGGAATGTTTAGCTATACATGTGATAAAATACTTACTTGCAGTGATTTCCGTGGGTAACTTCTATGCTATGGCCTTACAATGTGTCACTAAGGTGACATTACATTGTGACGTCACCGAATGATGACGTAACTAGCAACAATGCTCGGAAGTATAATGGACGTTGCGCATATATGCAAAATGGTTACATTTATAACACGTTTTTTTCTCTTTTGAAGAAACTATATTAATTTAGAGTTTATGATCTTTCGATATATTCTATATGTGCCGTAGACTGGTGGTAGCTACAGTCACACGGTATTACAAAGTATCATACATTCGGAACACATCGGATACACTATAATCTTCATTGGTCATATCTGTCTTACTCTACATAATTATAACATATGTATGGCCTATTTTTATACAATTTATGCACAGATAAGTGTTTTGATATCTCCCTCCCGTCCCTGCCAGCGATGTTAGGCGTCAATCATCACACTAGGCTCTATCCCGGCCCCTATTCCCCACCACAGGGGAGGCCATGGAGCCACCAAACTCTACACGAAATATCGCGGAGCCCAGCATTTCACTTTTATTTATGAAATGTTATTAATCATATATAGTTATCTCTGAAATGACATGAATATCTGTAGCTAGCTTGCCGTTTAATGCGTTCTATCTGTGAGGATTGAGGTGTTCCGGCTGTGCTGCCATTATCACAGCTATTTCTACACAGAGCTAATGGCCGATTTTACTGTATAAAATCCTCAGTTTATGTATCAGTATGACAATATGGCTTATTTTGTTAAAACAGTAAGCTTCTCCAACACCTGCTGGTCATTTATATTCATTCTAAGTTAATAATTACGTGTCTACGTTGTTTCTAATAAAAGTATACCAAACACATTTATAGAGAGAGTGAATCAAGTACAAGGACGATAAACAGTGTACGAAATTCACCCACAAACTCTACGGTATTCCCGATAAAGAAAATGTATTCAATATATGTACCAGGTATTTTGTACACTAAGTATGTGCCAGTTATTATTTGTATCAAATATATAATCCACGTATAACGGTGTAGCCAGTATATACGTACTAAGCGTTCTCTGTACTCAGTATACGTACCAAACATTCTGTGTACCAAATATGTGTACTTGTACATAACCATGTGTTCTGTCTTACCTAATAATGCCTATATCACCTATAGCTTCTGGTGAAATTGAAAAATAAATTTAATTTAAGAAAAAGGCAATAATCAGATTGCTAGCTCAATACTCGCGCTTCAAATTTGAGCTTTTCAGACAGATTTTCAGTAAATGAAATCGTTAGCATCGGCCTAATGAAACTAAAGTTCCGATTACATACAAATGTAATATAACATTTGATTTTGGTAGGTTTTAACAATACAGTGCGAGAGGTCATCAAATGATATCCGGCATACACAATGACCAGCTATATATAGCTACTACATATACATTGTGGTTTTGCCGACTCCCTGTTTGATGAAAATTATGTTTGGCTACGTGTAACCAGTTTTGTTCGGTTCGCGATGCTTCCGTCATCGCCTTGGTAAACAGAAACAGGACCAATAACCATTTCTACACGATTCCTTATCCCTTACATGTGTCGACACCGTACCCCGACTTGTCATAACTGCCTCAATGTCTGTCTGTGTGATCGATCCGATACGGTAAGGTCATACAGCATCAAACACGGGCCAACACCATCTACAGGAAACACCCGACACGCTAATTGGTAATTGTAGACAAATGGTATGATATTCTCAGCAAAAGTTTGGTATTTCGAAGATGCTTCTTCACTTTTAACTTTAATGAATCAATTGGATGTTTAAAGGCAGGTGTTGATTTGCAGTAGACGAATGCAGGACAAAACGTCATATAGCACGTGCCTAACTGGGCTTTACACGCGCCAAATATCATGGATAAGGGAGGTACTAAAACCTACCGTTATCTTAGTTTGTCGTACATAAATATTGACATCAGATTCAAAAGAGAGCATTCAATCTGTAGAATTCAGGGAATGTTCTCAAAGCTTGAAGAGTTTTATTGTGAGAGCGTGTGGCGGTAAACACGTGTAGCGACCATCGGGCTATCTACGTTAAATTTAGAATTCCTCGTGCATACGGTCTATAAATACGCTTCAGAGGGATATATTTGATATTAAAGAATGCTAATATTAGTTTTGATACCCGAACGATAAGATAAGGCTTACCCTAATTACCCATCATGCCGAGCGGGCTCTCTTGTTTCTGCATTTCTCTCCCTCGATGTTTCACGAGATTAACAACGCGAGGTTAACACGTCCCGCTGGTGGTATATACGGTCGTGACCTTTAACGTCCAGGGATGGTCGTTAGTCAGAAATGACATAGACATTACTTACAAACACAATAATGACATGGCTTCAATGATGTTAACTATTCCGGCAGTGTTTCCTGAAGGTTTCCGCTTTGCGTTTCATTTTTACACTTCCTACTTTGAGTGAAACATCACCATGGCAGCAAGCTTTCATAGTCAAATGACAAAGCTTAAGCAAAGAAAGACATTATGGTAATAAATGTTTTTCCTCGTTTGATGATGAGTAAATTAAGTGAGTTTACACGCGTTATGACGGTTTTGTCCGATTCGATAAAGGTTGAAACTCTGAACGTCATGCTTTGCCAACTGAACTGCTGTATCTACCAGGCACAGTACCTGATTAATAACTTTACAGATGACCACGTCGAGTCTTACCTGTCTCTACTGAAGCTTACTTTACAGGGGCTATTGCATACAACACTATATAAAGGAGGCATTGTAATCAGTCTGAGCTACGGATTACGGAAACAAACATATAACAGTCTCATTAATTTGGTGCTAATACACAGTTTTAAGGTCATTGCCGTCTTCTGACATATATATGTACCATTACAACATTGCATGGACGAGGGAGGTCAGGCTTAACATATCAAAAGTTAGGTTTAAAGTGTTATTACAGCGAATACGACTCCACTTGTGCAAAATAGGAGGACATGTACTGCATCAATTAATGTCGACGGTAGCGCCACTGACAGGTGGCGATGACCTGAAGACCCAGCTTAACTCGCCCAATTACCTGTGGTATACAGTGATATATGTGCACACTCTCACACTTGCTTGGCTCACTCGCTGCCTGCCGTCGTCAATTTCTTAGAAAATCAATTGACCGGAAAGGTTTCTCTCGCACATCCTCTCAGCCAATCAAAGTTTATGGCTGATCACACGTACCCATGGAACAACCAATCACACGCGATCGTGCGAAACTGGTAAAATATAATTCGCCGATTGATAAATCTGTACTGTTTTACGAAACGTAAATCTTTAAAACAACACATTGACAATTTAATTTTGAATTTATTTCTACAATTAATGTCTTTCTAAACACTATCCCCATGTTCCGATTATTTGAACAGAAATGTGCACATTTGATGCTCATAATTTACAGACATGGGGATGTGCCTTTTCCCATGAGTTGCCTCCCCTGCTCGTTAATACTACTACTCAGGTTTGCTGTCGCCATTGGTCGTATATCTGGGTTGACGGTAAGTGCCTGATCCAAAGGCTCATTTTGTTTATGGCTGTTGACCTGGTCATACGTTCGGACTGTGGTAAACAACTCACAAATAGTCTTATTGGGAGAATTACGTCATCCACGTGGAACGGACAACTACGATCAATCTCGACTTGTTCCAATACGGAATAATGTAATGATTTTGTTTAATAGTTAACTATTTCAGTTTAATGCATTTCAAATATTAGTAAACGTGCATGCAATGACTGAATACAGTATTTATTTTAAAACAAGGGAGCATACGATCACCAGCCAATGTCTGACTAACTCGCAATATCTTACTACTAAATATTGCATTGTGATATTAAATGTGATATTAATTGTACAGTGTTAATTGCAGAAGAAAACCGAAAGTTCCGACGACGAGGAAGACGATCTTTACGACGACTTCGACTTTAGTGCCCCGGACCAGAGTGATCACTCGGACAGTCAAACCGACGACAGTCCGGGGGATTCGGACTCCACCGCCAACACGATGGAGCTCCAGGCGGTCATTCCTACAGATATTTCCAAGGACCAGATACAGAACGGCAAGGACCCTCCACGAGACTGTCCCGACGCCGAGAAGAATTCTCTGTTGTCAGAGAAAGTAGACGATATTGACGACATTCCTGACCACTACCCAGACGATGATGATATTAAACTTCCGGTTGAAAACTGGGGTAACAAGGCCGACTACTTGTTGGCTGTGATCGGCTACTCTGTGGACCTCTCTAACGTCTGGAGATTCCCGTATCTGGCCTACAAAAATGGCGGTGGTAAGTTGAATCTATCATTGAATGGCGTTTCTCTACGCTTATAACGGTGTACTATTACAACAGCTAATTCATTGAACTTGATAGCCTTTAAAACAACAACGTCACCGGTGTTTAGCCACATCTTAACCATGTTATACCGATACAAGTTGAGTGAATAGAGGGTATTGAATGGTTTCCCGTTATAAACAATGTGTATTGTACGAGCAGGACTCCTTTGTCAGAATATCGATATTTTTCACGAGTCCGAAGCATGATTAAAACTACCAGTACATTCTTCCATACAAGTAAAATATATATGGTTTTCAACGGTAAAACTATTAAAATTTCCATTTATGACATGTTTAAATGTAACACGACGCATATATCGCTGCAACAACAAAAAAAACCGTGAGAATAAGTGTAATATTTGACGCAAGTTTTCATTGACGTCATTCTTGACAACAAGACAGAGCGCCATTTTGAATGAGTTACTCAACGCTATTCTGCCGTTTGCTGCTATCTTTTGGTAAGAGTTCCAAATTAAAAACGATAACAAAGTGTGAAGGGCGTTATTTTGCAGTGCCTCAGTTATTAAAAGAAAAACCGGGATCTTTGGTTAATTGGTCTTACATTGTCTACGCTTTACCGAAGGAGATAAAGAGAAGCTCTATCCCTAGCCACACCTGGTACTCCAGGAGGTTTAGCTCACATTCGCTTTCTGCACCCAAGGAATATGTCATAGCAAAATTAAAAACTCAGTGTGCAACACCTTGTGGGTGAGACGAGAAGACTAGTTTGAACCTTTGATGCCATCAAAATAATCTGGCGGTCGCGTAACGGCAAATTTGACGACTGGCGAAGTCGGGCGTCGCTCCTCTGTAATCTTAAAGAACAGGGATCAGCCTAGCGATTGGTCAGCATTTTCTTTACCTGAGACCAATCAAATAGCTAGTCATGTGCCTTCAATTTTGCTATGACATATACCAAGGGTACAGAGAGCGAATGTGAGCGTAACCCCTGGAGTCGGACGCTGTACTGTCCCCTACATGTACGCAATTCAATATCAGTACAGTGTTTCCACGTTAGGATACAAACTTACCTGTATGACAGTTCATGCCCTTACATTACCATGTCCAGTCCGAGGCTAGTACCTGTGGATGGTCCTTAGCCGAGTCGATAGAGAGCGGCCAATTCTTACCAGTGGAGATACCAGTCTATCAAGATACTTGTGCATATTTCTTTTATCTGCAGTTTAGAACGGTATAAGTACAAATATATCAGTAGCATTTATAATAATACTATAATTAGTTAACAGCATTTGGTTAATTGGACAAATAGGAAACTGGTCAATTCGACCCATCTGTATTAAAGTCGTTATGGACAGTATGGCATGTTGAAGTTTCAGTGTATACATACAATACGGAAGAGAAATTCCATACATTTCATGAAATAATAACAAAGGGCAAACACGTAATGATTAAACTAATATCTAATGATGTAGGCCATGTAATTAATTATAATAACTTATATACCGCTTTATCACAACCTAATTCGTAGGTCGTCTCAAAGCGGTTCACAAATTATTATCCGTGGTTATATTATAGGGCCTTTGCAACCAGCCAACATCTTTCTCAACTCCCTGGGGAGCATACAGCCGGTGCTGCCATTTCGGTGCTCACAGCTAGCATTCAAGATTTCTAGTACTACCCAACCACGTTCTCATTTACAGCTGAGTAGACTGAAACAAGCGGAGTAAAGTATCTTGCTCAAAGATACAACACAGTGCCGTCCCGTGGCTCGAACCCGCAACCCTTCGGTCACCAGCCCGGCGTCCTACCACTAGACTAGCGTGCTACGAATATCAGAATAAATTCCAGATACAAACTGAAGGCTAGGGCCAACCTTGATGACTGATAGCTATTTATAGACGTACTAACATAGAAACTTTCTTCACTGCTGTAAAGTTTACGTATAGACTTTCACTAACAATAAAACGTCCTTAGCTGCTGTATACATCTAGCTTACGTAGCAATTAGCGACGTTGTGTAACACCGAAACTTTCTTCACCGTTGTGTATTCCATGGGTGTTAATATACCAAAATATCTTTATATAGGCCAAGGGCTGCGTCTTATACCTTAAAGACCTTGAAAGAGAACGTTGTTGTAATTTGGTTATTAAGTTCAAGAAGATATTACTGCACCAGAAGATCCCTTGTAATCCCGTTATCAAGTCTCATAATTCAGGAACATTTTCACGGGAGCATGATTCTGACGAGAAAACATATTAACAAATAAGATTTCCTGACACTTCGAGTTGACCTACTTTCTAACCGTTCGGTGTGTATATTTCTCATGAAACATTGCAATAACAGCAACAAGCAATTGCATAATAGAAATGAATGGTAATAAAAGGTTTTCAGTGCTAGCATTAATACATGTAGTAAACTCATCATCAGGCGATAGCAGGCCTCTCTAAATAAATCAGAATGAACGTACGATTCTGTACAATAACACCGTGTATATAACGTGTATAGGGTGAGTGAAACATCTATACCTCTGCAAGTTTGGTGAAAGATAATTGTAAGAGGCGGCTAAGGTGGAGGATTGGAGGTTTTCTTTTGTGCCTTCTGCTTAGTGGACATTGAAGAAACCAATTATGATCTGCCATCCTATTGCCAGAATTGGAATCTATATAATTTCTTGTCTCGCTTTCTTACTCTTTCCTTTCTCCTCATGCGTCTTCTTGTGTGTCTCCTCATGTGTCTTTTTATATGTCTCCTCAGGTGTATTTTTAGGTGTCTCCTCGTGTGTCTCCTTATGTGTATGCTTAGGTGTCTCCTCATGTGTCTTCTTAGGTGTCTCCTCATGTGTATTCTAAGGTGTCTCCTCAGGTGTATTTTTAGGTGGCTCCTTGTGTGTCTTTCTTATGTGCCTCCTCAGGTGTCGTCTTAGGTGTCTCCTCATGTGCCTTAGGTGTCTCCTCATGTGTCTTCTGAGGTGACTCATCATGTGTCTCATCAGGTGTCTCCTCAGGTGTCTGCTTATGTGTCTGCTTAGGTGTCTACTTATGTGTCTCTTCATGTGTCTTCTCAGGTGTCTTAGATGTCTGCTTAATTTTCACCTCATGTGTCTTCTTCGGTGTCTTCTCATGTGTCTTCTTAGGTGTCTCTTCGTGTGTCTTTATTAGGTGTCTTCTCATGTGTCTTTATAAGGTGTCTCCTCACGTGTCTTTTATTAGGTGTCTTCTCATGTGTCTTTTATTAGGTGTCTTCTCATGTGTCTTTATTAGGTGTCTTTTATCATGTGTCTTTATTAGGTGTCTTCTCATGTGTCTTTATGGGGTGTCTCCCCATGTGTCTTTATTAGGTGTCTTCTCATGTGTCTTTATTAGGTGTCTCCTCAGGTGTCTGCTAAGTTGTCTCCTCATGAACTCGTCTTCAAATAACCTTATCTAGTGCTAGGACGTTTAACTTAAAACAAACAAATTACAAAATAACGTTTACTTGATAGCATCACGCTTTCAAAATAACGTTTACTTGGTAGCATCACGCTTACAGAATAATGTTTACTTGGTAGCATCACGCTTACAGAATAACGTTTACTTGATAGCATCACGCTTACAGATAACGTTTACTTGGTAGCATCACTCTTACAGAATAACGTTTACTTGGTAGCATCACGCTTACATGATAACGTTTACTTGGTAGCATCACGCTTACAGATAACGTTTACTTGATAGCATCACGCTTACAGATAACGATTACTTGGTAGCATCACGCTTACAGAATAATGTTTACTTGGTAGCATCACGCTTACATGATACCGTTTACTTGGTAGCATCACGCTTACAGAATAACGTTTACTCGGTAGCATCACGCTTACAGAATAACGTTTACTTTGTAGCATCACGCTTACAGAATAACGTTTACTTTGTAGCATCACGCTTACAGATAACGTTTACTTGATAGCATCACGCTTACAGATAACAATTACTTGGTAGCATCACGCTTACAGAATAACGTTTACTTGGTAGCATCACGCTTACAGAATAACGTTTACTTGGTAGCATCACGCTTACAGAATAACGTTTACTTTGTAGCATCACGCTTACAGAATAACGTTTACTTGGTAGCATCACGCTTACATGATAACGCTTACTTCACGTTATCTGGATAACGATTGTAAGATAACATAACGTCTATAACATTACGTTTATGTAATGTTATCGCAATGTAAAAGATAACATTTATAGGGTATCATATAACAAAGAACAACATTTTAGGGTATTGTTGACATATGTAGGATAACGTTTGTAGGGTAGCTTATAACATTTATTGTATCACTTGTGTAGGGTAACAGATAACCTCTTTATGATAACGTTTATATGATAACATAAAACATCTACAGATTAACGTTTGTTGGTTGATTGTATAGAGTATAACATTCTATCAACAGCTTAGGTCATTTAAGGACGTGCCTCCATGTGCATTATGTCAGATCAGATGTGTGCCCGAGACAGGGTTTGTTGGTGTATTTGCCTCCTTGTGGTAGCGCGGATCTATTGCCGTCTTTATAGTTCTATCTCACTGACATACCATGCCAAAGGCACCCCGCACAGCATTCCGCCCGATCACATTATACTGACAACGGTTGAACCAGTTGTTGCCTTTACTCTAAAGCTGAGCGTAAAGCAGGAATAACAACTATCATTTTTAAGGTCTTTGGTATGTCCCGTCCTTGGGACAGAACGCATTGCCTCACCTGGGCAAGCATTCAACATTTAAACCAG
Organism: Mizuhopecten yessoensis; assembly: GCF_002113885.1. Taxonomy (NCBI): domain Eukaryota; kingdom Metazoa; phylum Mollusca; class Bivalvia; order Pectinida; family Pectinidae; genus Mizuhopecten; species Mizuhopecten yessoensis. The sequence goes on from NW_018405747.1 coordinate 264,409, forward strand.
AAGTGAGGTATTGCCAAGCAAGTCTCTAAATATTGCAATAGCTGCAGCAGAATCATTTTTTGTCATTTTCGTGTTCCCATGCAGAGGGCACGAAAGCAAATTCCCAATTCTACCGGGGATTTCCACATTAATCTCCTCTTATAAAGCATGCAGTGGGTAACAGCAGGTATAGGGTTACATACAACATATATAAGATAATGTGGGTAACATATAACATCTATATGATACAGTTTAAGGGTAATATATTCCATGTATAGGATAAAGAGTGAAAAGCCACAGTTAATTTGTTTACCAAGTAGAGACTTTCATTCCGGTATGTATTCAAGTAATTCATATCAATCGATAACGGAGTTGTTTTATGTCCACAAATTAAAACACACGCGCGCTTTCATTTTATGCTTAGCGTCTAGCTATATTTTAAAAAATGTGTGTGTTATTTAATTCTTCATCCTTTTTACAACTAACGCTAAGCTTTCTTTGTTGTTTGTTGTGCATTTCCCTCTGCATTATGCTGACGTTTTAAACATTGCTTTCTTTTGCGAATAAATGCCGATATAATAGCATTCATAGCAGCATTATTACTAAATGCGAATATTTTATATAAAAATATCTTTTTCCAGGTGCGTTTATCATTCCATATTTCACTGTGTTACTGCTGGGCGCCATTCCTGTGTTTATGATGGAGCTTTCCATGGGCCAGTACACGCAGGAGGGACCCATCCGTGTCTGGAAAATGTCTCCCCTCTTTAGAGGTAAGTGTCCATATGTCAATGCCCTCTTTAGGAATACGTTTTGCAATGTGAAAGTATTCCTGATCTTTAGGGGAAAGTGGCCTGGTTAAATAATAACTATATCCCCACCTCACAGATTACTCTTTGATATGTACAAATATCCCATCTCCCCACCTCTAAGATTACGCTTTTATATGTAAAAATGTCTCCACTTCTAAGAGTACGCTTTGATATGTAAAAATGTCCCCACCTTCCCGCCTCTAAGATAACTCTTTTCTATGAAAAAATGTCTCAACTTCTAAGAGTACGCTTTTATACGTAAAAATGTCCCCACCTCTTAGAGTACGCTTTGTTATATGAAAATATCTCCACCTCTGAGAGAACGCTTTGCTATGTAAAATTGTCCCCACCTCTGAGAGTACGCTTTGTTATATGAAAATATCTCCACCTCAAAGAGTACGCTTTGTTATATGAAAATATCTCCACCTCTGTGAGTACGCTTTGCTATGTAAAATTGCCCCCACCTCTGAGAGTACGCTTTGTTATATGAAAATATCTCCACCTCTGAGAGTACGCTTTGCTATGTAAAATTGTCCCACCTCTAAGAGTACGCTTTGTTATATAAAAATGTCCCCACCTCTGAGAGTACGCTTTGTTATATAAAAATATCTCCACCTCTGAGAGTATGCTTTGTTATATAAAAATATCTCCACCTCTGAGAGTACGCTTTGCTATGTAAAAATGTCCCCACCTCTAAGAGTACGCTTTGTTATATAAAAATGTCCCCACCTCTGAGAGTACGCTTTGTTATATAAAAATGTCCCCAATTCTGAGAGTACGCTTTGTTATATAAAATTGTCCCCACCTCTGAAAGTACGATTTGTTATGTAACATTGTCCCCACCTCTGAGAGTTCTTTTTGTTATATATAAATATCTCCACCTCTGAGAGTACGCTTTGTTATATAAAAATGTCTCCACCTCTGTGAGTACGCTTTGTTATATACAAAATATCTCCACCTCTGAGAGTACGCTTTGATATGTAAAAATATACCCGTTCCCTAAGGAGGCCTCTGGCGTATACATATATCCCTGTTTTGGTGGGTACGATTTGTAAAATGAACAAATCATCAATCTTAGGGCATAATTTAGGTCTAATGCGCATCTCATTTTTTCTTGTACTTGGTTTTCAGAAAGTACCAGTCGAACAATCTTATCATGAGTTGCAGTGGTAGTGCACTTAAACTAGATACCTAAAGTTCTTGTAACTGATTGAACACGTAGATAGAGAAACAGACAGTGGTTTTAAGATAGGTGGTTTGATTTCGGAATATCCGTACTGCTACTGCAATAGTGGTGTGGTAGAGCGCTGGTGTGGCTATGGAGTATTGTTTACGGATGTTGATATAAGAAACATGTATTTAAGCCTTACAGCGATCCAGACGTCACTTACACTATAATCTAGTTCATTCAAAACGTTCATATTTCATTTACAGATAATTCGTTTGATATCTTGGAAGCATAATGTAATCCAGACTTAGAGTTTTGGGTGTGGAGGCAAACATTCCGTTTTCACGAGTTACAGTTTGCACTATGAATGCATTAATTTACATGCGAGATCATTTTGACGATTTTCGTATACATAGTTGTATCAGGTGTTCGTTTGTTGTCCGTATAGGAAATGATACGCCTGCAACTAAATCGAGATTTTTGTTTTTATTATCTACATTTCTGATACTACAGTATATTCAGAAATGCCTACTCATAAAATGATACAATCAAAACAGGGAAAGTTCACTTTCGGAAAATCGAAATCGTCCCGTTTATCGTAAAGGTCAGTAGTGAGCTGCCCCCATCGGTCACGTTGTTGGCAATGAGCAAGGAAAACAACTACAGTTAAAGTCTGTAGTGTCATTGATTTAAAGCACAGGAGGGTATATTCGTTTCTTTTGCCATATTTCCCCCCATTCAGGACCCCCCCCCTAGAACAAATGGTATCACCGCTAATTTTCGAATGACAAAAATAAATGAGAACAATAGTGATGGATAGGCCGTGTGATCTTTCCCATTGTGTTTTATTTCTGTAGGGCATCCTTAAATGTGTTTAAACGGTTTATGGTTCAATGCAATCATCAAGCTTTAAATTTGCATTTTAATCCATATATCAACGCTCAAAACAACATGAGGACATTCTAGATTTCATCTTTACATTTGGTTTCTTTTGGTTCATAATATATTTTAACAAACAGTGAAATGATGAACAGCCATTTTTGTAAAACCATGTGTTTTCTGTCAGGCGACAAAAGTCAATCGAAAACGATTCAGGAATTCCGACAAACTCTGAATTTGACCTTTCCAACTTATTTGTGTTCGATTATGCCAACAGTATGTGAAAAAAATACTAGTATAAAAAGAATCTGTGTTATATTGCATAAGAAGATTGTGAGTTGGTAATTCAGAGGCAGTAGGTTTTTGTGCTTATATGTGCCAGTCCTAGTTACCTACATTTAAATCGAACTTTGCCTGGTCCATCCTTTATATTTACAATATTGGCGTTCATCTTTTATCATTCGTTATTCGTTTTACATTGAACGAAACCTGCTGACTACCCAGACACATTGTTATATGTTCCCTAATCCTATCTTCACTGAGTGCCATATTTTGTTTTCACATTCTTTGTAGCAGCTTGTTTAGTTGTTATCATGGCGTTTTGTCATCCATTTATTTATTCTCAAGTTGTGAGATGAGAATACCATACTGTTCTTCTTGTGTTAGAATATCAACTTCATCTACATTTTAAGTGGACTGCAAATTAACCTGTCATTATATAAAAACATTGCTTAAAAGCAACAGAGAAATAATCTTCAACGTGTCACTTTGTGTCGTAAATACTGCTATATGCCAATACCTACAAAGTGTTCCCAGCTACCTAATTACATGCTACAATGTATATACATTGTGCATGTAAAGAAAACATTTTAACACTTAGAATATTATTGATAGTTTTAAAGAGCAGTCTACCGACATATAGTCGTACAGCGGGTAAACCATCATCACACCCTTCTCCATTCACACACCTGACTTCACCGAGTCGGGCCAATTCTTCTCACACTAATAATATTAGTTCAAAGACAACTGCAGGCCGACAAGTGCCTTGTTTATCTCACAGTCTGAGTGAGGAGAGGAAAACATTTTGAAAGATTTACCAGCTCCGAGGATAATGTATCGTGTATGTACTCCATTGTTACAGGGTTCGTGTAGGTTTTTCCTAACATTACATGCACAACATTTAAGCGTTGGCACTCTTTCCTCTTAATTTAGTTGGCAAGGTTTGGTTTGTTGCCGGGTCCTTTCATTTACAATAAATCATTGTTCTTCTTAAAAGAATTTTTCTTTCAAACAAAACATGCATGTTACTTAACTGAGCATTTCCCTTACACGCAGCAATATATGCTGCAGACTTGATTCTAAGAGTATTAAAATATGGTACTAACATGACATAACACTAACGTGAATGTGTCACTTTGTCACTAACGACAACGGTTCTATTATCCGACATTAAAATACTAACGAGTTATTCCACAACCATAAAGGAGAAAGACACATGTATGTTACTACTGATAAAATGAAAGTAGATACAAGGAAGACTAAAATGTTCCAACTAGTGAAAGAAAATGTCACAAGAACGAGGCTGAAATGTTATATTACATGAAATGAAGGTTAATGCAAGTGAGGCTGAAGTGTTACTATTGATGAAATGAAAGTTGACACAAGCGAGGTTGAAGTGTTACTATTGATGAAATGAAAGTTAATACAAGTGAGGCTGAAGAGTTACTATTGATGAAATGAAAGTTAATACAAGTGAGGCTGAAGAGTTACTATTGATGAAATAAAAGTTAATACAAGTGAGGCTGAAGTGTTACTATTGATGGAATTAAAGTTAATAAAAGCGAGGCTGAAGTGTTACTATTGATGAAATCAAAGTGAATACAAGTGAGGCTGAAGTGTTACTATTGATGAAATGAAAGTTAATACAAGTGAGGCTGAAGTGTAACTATCGATGAATGAAAAATCAGTCCATGGAAAGATGAAATCTTACTCCTGATGAAAGTAAAGTAAACATGTTTGGGGCCGAAATGTGATAACTGCGGACCAGAAAGATAGCATAGTGTAGGCTAAAAATTAGTATAGAGGAGAAGACAGAAAAAAGCATTACGTTTGTCATATTGTTTGGTCGTGAGATGACTGTTATTGTCATATAACATACATACCAAGACGTATGGAGCTGACAAGACGAGTATGTGGTGTCTAATGTTTAAATTTGTAATTTTTACGTGTAGCTGTCAAAATGTTTGGTTTATTTTGTTATCTAAAACGACGTCTACGACCGTGGCATGCTTGTCAAAATACTAACATTACCATATTCATACCATAGGTTTCTTACGATATGGAATAAAGTACGCCTCATGCCCTAGTTTTGTATTTGTATAAATGCCGTTCTGTTTCAGAAAATGAGTACGCCTCAGGCCTATATTCTATATATGTATATATATACAATTCTGTTTCAGGTATTGGGTACGCCTCATAACTATCATTTATATCTGTATACTATTCTGTTCTAGGTTTTAGGTACGCTTATGCCTATGTTCTGTATCAGTATGTATACCGTTCTGTTTCAGGTAGTATGTACACTTCCTGCCTGTGTTCTGCAGATCTATATATAAACCGTTCTGTTTCAGGTATTGGGTACGCTTCCTGCCTATGTTCTGTAGATCTATATATAAACCGTTCTGTTTCAGGTATTGGGTACGCCTCATGCTTAATGGCGTACATCGTTGCGTTTTACTACAACCTTGTCATCGGCTGGTCGTTCTACTACCTGTTTTCCTCATTCTCATCTGTCCTGCCCTGGGCTAGTTGCTCGCATGAATTTAACAGCGAAAATTGCTGGCAGATTGACTGGGACACCAACAAGACATATCTCAACCGTACCTATGACGCCAACACTTCAGTATCCTCGGCTTTCGAGTTCTACGAGTAGGTATATGATGCGCAAACCTTTCCGAGCCAGCGCTTGCCGCGTAGTTCGGACCATGGTGTTTTTACAATGATATAACATATGATAGTTTTCTAGTTTATGATTAGCTATTCACAAATTGAAACAATAGCTTTGTAAAAATGTTAATGAATGCCTCACAATACGCATAGAACTATTTTATCTCATAGCTTGATGTAAGAGGGTCGTAACAGAAAACAGTTGCTTTATATTTCCCAAAGATATGCTTTTCAAAGACAACCATCATATTCTGATTGCACGTTGAAAGTAATTCCAATAGCAACACAATTATTACTTTTGTTGTGTAATTTATTTATACAAATATGTAAATGCTGACATAATTGCAAGACACTTTATTGTGATGTCTCTAATTGACAAATGTTAATTGGTAAATTAAAGTACCCCACTGAAGTGGTGTGTCGGGAAGTGCGATGCTACGACTGCAGTACGTGTTTACTTGTTACAGACGAGGGATGCTGGGGCTGCACAAGAGTAACGGCATTAATGATCTGGGTCCCGTTAAATGGGAGCTGGCCCTGTGTGTCCTCCTTACCTTCGTCATCCTCTACTTCAGTCTCTGGAAAAGCGTCAAAAGTGCTGGCAAGGTAACTTAACACATATTCTAATAGCTTAAATTGGCGATAACGTTAGACTACGTGAACAATCGTAGGTATTAGCATTTATATTCGTATTTTATCCATTGTCATCTCGTTGGCGCGATATTGTCGAACTATCATATTAACAATAAAATGTTTAAAACCAGACGCAGATTTTAACGATAATATCACATTCGAGTTCAATACATCGAATGAACCTGTGAACAGTTTATAGACGTAGAATTTGCTGTTAAGGACCGTTGATCAAAAAGAAAGGTTTGATTATACTCCAGAAATTAAATACTTACCCAGTTTGCTGTGTGTGATTATTTCAACTGTACTATTTTCATCATACTGGTTTGACGTTAAATAATTTATAATTCAATTTAATTTTGATATCGCAATCTCGGGTCTCATGCGCTCTAGTTTATATCTATTTTAACGATAATGTCTCATTCGAGTTTAAATAATCGAAACGAACCTGTTAAAAGTATACAAAGGAACTATTGAAAAGCTCCTGTTAATAGTTTATAGAGGTAGAATTGGCTGTTAAGGACTGTTGTTCAGAAAGAAAGTTATGATGATATTCCCGGAGTTAAATATATACGTTTTTTCCCGCGTGTGCTTATTTTAGCTGTACTAGTTTAATCATACTACTTTGACGTTAAATAACACATAATTCAATTTCGATATTGCACTCCAGGGTCTCATGTTCTAGTTTATATTTAAAAAGTCTTAGATAATATCTGAACATGTATTAGTATACATTGCACACAGGGGAACATATGATTAACGATACAGATCTCAATGCCCCTCAGATGAACTTGATCAAATATTTTGTGTAACCCGAAACTTAAAGACCAAGCCGAGGGCTGACTTTCTGGAAACAGTCTAAGTCTCCGAGCCAGTGTATGTAGTAGAGGTAACATCAATACAGGAGCGCCTGCCCTTGTATTGTACTGCCTGCTGTGTATGGAGACAGCTATTGTGATTAGTTATCAACGAATACATCTCACTAACTACTCAATAACACCAGGCCTGCAGCGAAGAATTGCAAAAACTGCTAATCTGGGGTTTTTATTATAAAGTTTTTAAATATTCAGTTAAAACCATGTATACACGGACAGGATTGCTGGGTCGGTGAGTTATAAGGTTGGTAAGCGGTGCTCCCAAGAAGGAGACCAATATACAAAGATATAAGGTTCAGTTAGCGATCATATTGATGTGACTGTAGCATTATTAAAAGGGAGACTAGAGGAGGTTCATCCACACATTTAGATAGTGTCACAACGTGTCTCTGTATAAATACTGCAGAAATCTTAAGAAATTTGATTCAATAAAGTAATTTTGTTAGAAATTGTAATCTTTTTAAAGATTATTCGAAACACTAGCGAATACCGATGGCATGCGGTAAGGTGTCGTGCTTTATAATGTAAATAAATATGTATTGTTATTATATGACTGGTGCTAATTCCCAGCCCTGATTGGAGGAGCGACGTCATGTGTTACAGACCTCGACCTATAAATAGAAAAGTGTTACAGACCGCTACTAAAAATAGGCCTAGGTAATTTCCCAGCAAGTCTGTGATTCTGTTACCAATCACACTACTGAATTCAACTACAAATGAATCATCTCATCAAATTCTGAACTATGTGAATATTGATGATGTCGATTGTGCAAATACTATTTACTTGAAATTAAATATCACATGAATTGAATTTGAAATTAAATTCGTGTGTATGTTATTTTGTATTTGAAGTGCTTCACTCTGTGATTCCAAAATGATCCATGCCATATGTATTTTTATAACTTGAAACATTAGTAATCTCATTGTAAAATGTCATATAATAAAACAATTGTGGACTTCAGTTCGGTCTCTCCCTGATTTACTGACCTGGTCTGAACAATATTTACCTCGGCCTTCGGCCTCTGTGAATATTGTTCAGACCAGGTTCGTAAATCATGGAGAGACCTCACCTGAAGTACATAGTTGTATAATATTAACTTTTATGCATGATAATATTGTATTCACAGCGATCATATTACATTCGAAGTGAAGCAAATGATATCGGCAGGTAACTTATGTTAAAAGTATATTGCCCGATAGTACCGATGTAATTCCCATGTCGTATCAAGTTAACCAAGATGTGTGTGCACTAAAATATCTAAGAAAATATTCAATGTTTGTTGGACTTTGTAAACATCTACGTTATTACTGAATATTAAATATAAAATCGTAGTTTTGTGATAGAAAAACGCCATGTTCTTTTAGTTAATTTGAATTCTAAGAGATTTGTTAAACTTTATTGAACACCTCGATATTTTCATCGAAGCTCTGCAAAGCTTTGACAATATAATGTGAATTCATAAACTCAATTTAAATAATTTATACTTGTTTCTTTGAAATTATAAATAGTTTCACCACATAACAGCGTTTTATGTTAAAAATGCCATTCGATTAGCATTATCTGTTTTGACTATGTATACTGTCTCACTGTGCTCCTCGTCAGAGCATTTTGCTAGAGGTGTTTGTAACCAACAGGTCGTTAACTGCGCAAGCCAAATATATGTTTAGTACCACGTGATATATTGAAACACTGTTAATGTGACGTCATCTATTATATATGTAACAATGTATGTTACTATTACAATGTATATATATATATATTTATATATAGATAAAATAAGATTAACGACCGACTAAAAAACAGGGCTCTTCAGGTTTATTCAAAAGAACAACGTCGTGACGTCACAATTATATCACACTACAATAGTAACGTGACGTCACGAAGTACACAAGATTGGTGGATAATTTAGCGTAAAATGTATAACACTTTTATTGATGTATATTAAGAAACACTGGATGTTATTACGATGTTAGATACAGAAGCACTACCGTCAATGGATCCAAGGAATGTAAATGTAAATATATAGTATAACAGTGTTTGTTACTGTGTGACGCAGAACTGTAATAACACCGTCATAATGATGTATACATTAAAACATTGCCCGTTACTGTTACGTCTATATAACACCATCATAATGATGTATATATTAAGCATTGCCTGTTACTATAACAGTATACACTAAAGCACTACACATTACACCTATAGGTCGTGTGGTTTACGGCTACCATCCCCTACCTCATACTGACCATCCTCCTCATCCGGGGCTCACTACTCCCGGGGGCAGGGGACGGCATCAAGTACTTCGTCACTCCCAACGTCAGTCGCCTAGGCGACGTTCAGGTAAAAATACGCCGTAATTGTTGTGGATAAGATACCATACTAAGTTTCTTCCAGTTTATTGTTTTATCTATAAGTGAGTATCTCCTATAAAACCTACCATCATTAATACCATAGTGGTAATTTGTGTTTAAAATAGCGTGTTAATTTCTCAACACATATAAACAACTTAACCTGTTTCATTGATTGAGCACATACTGTGTAGTTCCTGTGTATCTTGTTTAACTAGTTATTTGTCTTGGCTGTTCTTAATTGAGATATTTCTGAATATAAAAACAAATGAAAACGATCCTATAATATTAAATCATCGTTTCCAAAACTATTTGTTTAAGAAGGTGTGGCTTTACAACAAGATTTCTGCGTGGTATGCTGTTTTCCGCTTCCTCAATAGCGTGGTTGATCCTTTTTTTATGTAAATATTTGACATGTTCTAAAGCGTATATATGCTATTGCTGCAAATAGAAACACCTAGTCAATGTGCGGTTTAAATTTAAACGTCTGGAAACTTTTTATAATTTACAAATACCGTGACAAAAACTTTAAGCGCTCCACAGAAAAGCCATCACTTGGTGAAACCGGCTCATTATTTTTGCTTACTTTACAATCACATATCTGACAGGATGTTTGGGGGTTTATTAGCTGTACCTTGTGTTACAGGTTTGGATAGACGCCGCCGTGCAGATCTTCTTCTCCATCGGTGCAGGCTTTGGAACTCACATAGCTTATGCCAGTTATAACAAATTCCACAACAACTGCTTCAGGTGTGTCCACGGAATCAATCGGTTCTTTTGAATGTTTTCGTATCAATACGTGCCAGAAAAAAAATGTCATTTAATCTTTGGAATAACTTTCGGTTAACCATGATTTCCACGTCCTTTCCAGTCAAAGTTCAAAATAGTGTTGAATGATAGATTTAGCCTAGGTAGACACCGTATCTTATCTCTAAAGGTTTTTAAATGAAACTGTGTGCGGCCGACTGCTGTGTGTACCTATCTGATGGCCTGGCATCACTCATCGATGTCGATGTATTTTCCTTAACCGCATTCTTCATCTACTCAATGTTATGTCAAGGTCATTTAGCTCCTTAACTTCAAAGTGAAGTACGAACACATCTACTTGCAAAGATATATTGATGAGATTTGTACATATTTGTGTATAGAAATGTGGATAATAAGATGACAGAGTGTCGAGATAGGAGCCAATGCTTGTCATCGACAGCCAAACGTTATACCGAATCAAAAAATATTTAACATGTAAAACACCAGATAGGACGGTCAATTATAACTTATATCTCCTACGTTGTTGGTTAGATTATATTCAAAGTGTAATTGTGTTAAACAGATGATTGCTGACTAGCAAGGCATAGATACCACATACTTGTATATGTTGATTAGATAATTGATAATTGATTTTGTGGTATTTTAACTCTCTTTACCCGAATGACTCTACCTATTGTAGAGATTGTCTGATAACAGCTGGGGTGAACAGCTTCACCAGTATATTTTCTGGCTTCGTTGTGTTCACCTTCCTCGGCTACATGGCTGCCAGGCAGAACAAGGACATCAACGATGTGGCCCAGGACGGTAAGTAGTGTGCTATGAAGTGCACACAATGGATAACTGAATGCGCATTATATACGAGCTTCTGGATATAGGTTTACTCACGATGAAATGCAGCCGTTTTACCGCATGCATTGTCCATTAATTGCCTCAATAACAAGTAAAAAGGTCAGTAAGTTTTTTTTCACAATAGAGATGAGTAGTCGTGCTTTATTCCGCCTTTGCGTATCGCAGAGTTATCTGCTCTTGTGAGCAGGTATCGATTGTTACGTCATTTGTTTGTGAGAGTAACGTCATCGATTTTTGAGAAAACGACGTAATTTTCTCACACAAACCAATGACGTAACAATCAATACCTGCTCACAAGAGAAGATAACTAAAATACGCAAAGACGGAATAGCTAAGAGCCTCAGATTGAATACAATCATATTTTTCGAATGGTCACCAAGGACATCATATCGTGGAAATGAGCATAAAAAAATCTAATTACTTATTGACTTTAGAAAGGCGTTTAGTTGTGATATTTTATATTGTGTTTACCTTTTTTACTGACAGGACCCGGCCTAGTATTTATTGTCTACCCGGAAGCCATCGCCACACTGCCGGGCTCTACCGCCTGGTCCATTATTTTCTTTTTCATGCTGGTCACTCTTGGAATGGACAGTGCTGTAAGTACCTAAATGTTTTTTGAATACAACAAAGCGTTTTGATACTACCTGAACGAACCTTTTACAATCGGCATCAAATCTGCTCCCTCTCGACTTCCTTTCCCGTCTTTCATCTACTTTCTCTTCCAATCCCCCCCCCCCCCCCCTTAATTTTTGTGATAAAGTAGATTTAGACAAAAATACATCTACCTTATTATTATCTTGTAAATTTATCTCTGTGTACATAGCACGTCACGTGATTTAAATGTAATTCATATGCTGTATTCGTGGAGAAGAGCATGTAAGTTGTCAGAACTTGTCTCTCATCCATTTGTCTGTTTCGACAATGAAATATGTTTAAATCAAACCTAAATCTGATTACAAAGGCATCGACCTTAGCTGATAATAGTGCGGTAAATGAAAATAAAAACCAAACCTAGACATCGACAATGCTGTAAAATAGATACTGATATGCAACAGCCTAGCAACACAGTGCGTGGACACCCTATGTCTGGGAATTGGTCGCCATATGACTTTAGCCATGACAACCCCAAACAATTAATGTATCCGTTACCCTACCAAAGAATTAATCATTAAGGTAAATAATCTCTGGTAACAACAATATTGTCGCATTTACGTTTTGTCATTTAAGTCTTGCCACCACAGACATCGACAAATATTATCAACACGTACATAGTTTTGTTCACGACGTGTTAAGGTTAGTGAACAGAATATGCCCAATACATGTCGTAAGGATCGACTAATGCGGGACCCCTGCAGATTTGCAAGTGTTCTACTCCAAGCCTTCGGCTTACGGTGCATTAGAAAAAGGAAGACTAAATATAGGTAGTGTCACCATAGACATGCGTACAAACGAGAATGTGCTTTGTTGAACTCTAAAATATTAATAATTTTAACAAAATGTAACAATTTATGCTAATATTTCACTTTTGTACAGATTGGTGATCGCCCATGATTTTATACATTTCAGTGTCTTTTACCTGCACGTTTTATGCTGACGTTTCTGTTTAATAGTTTGGTGGTTTGGAGTCGCCCCTGACCGGCCTTGGTAATCAGTTTTACCGCCTGATCCGGTTCGGTTGGTCTCGCGAGATTCTCACCTTCATCATCGTGTGCACCGCCTTCCTCTTCTCACTACCCTGTACAACAAACGTACGTAACTTCCTGTTCGTTAGCGCTGTAATTCCCAACCGTGACGATATTTATTTCGATATAATGTATAGCTGTTTCGATATCTGTTGCTCTGTGGTGATGGTAGATAACGCCATTTGATTGAAGTTGACGTTTGTTTGGTTTCGGCAGGTTTTAAAGTATTTTAAAGGGGCCTTTTCTCATTTAAGTAATTTTGGCGTTTGTTTGGTTTCGGCAGGTTTTATAGTATTTTAAAGGTGCCTTTTCTCATTTAAGTAATTTTGGCGTTTGTTTGGTTTCGGCAGGTTTTATAGTATTTTAAAGGTGCCTTTTCTTTTTTTAAGTAATTTTAGAAGTAATTGATAAGGAATGATAAAAACCCATTCTTCAATGTTATCCCATCGACTGAAGTTTTACAAGATTTCGTTGACATCTACAGGGCGGTATGTACGTGTTTAAGATCCTGGACACGTTCGCGGCGGGCACTTCTATACTCTTCACTGTCCTGTGTCAGGTGATTGCTGTATCCTGGGTGTACGGTAAGATTATTTTCGTCAAAAGTTTGGTATATCAAACCTTTAAACTGGTGTAAAAAAACAGCCACGTGATCAAAATGAATATCAATATATGTGAAGTTGGTTAAATTTAAGTCCGTGTCCGTTTTATAGACACCATTGCTGTCCCATGTTGTAGGCGTGGACCAGTTCTGTCGTGACGTGAAGCAGATGACCGGATACACCCCCGGGATGTACTGGAGAATCTGCTGGAAATTCATCTGTCCAACATTCCTCTTAGTAAGTAGCTGCATCCGTTACATTTTCCTCTCTCCTCATTCTTCTCGATAAATGGCTACATACATTCACCTTTACCTAGCTAGTGGTTGCATGCCTCTTGATCAATAATCCTTTTGGAAGGTGATTGTATTTTTTACATCTTTTACCTTTACATTCCTTTTTCGTCAACTTTTCTAGGTAAAAGTTAACATATTTCCCTTATTACTCCTTTTAACAATCCTGCTAGTTAATGGCTGCATTTCAATTTCCTTTGTTTAACATTCATCTGAAGAAGTTGCCTCACGCTTTACATTTTCCTCTTTTAACCATTCACCCCTGCAGATCGGGGATTGAAGAAAGATTTCGCCTGCTGTAACGCAGTACATGGTTGTAAGAGGCGACTAATATGGAACCCTTCTGCAGAATTAGGGATTTGCATTTGTGTCCTTTTTTCTGCTTCTAACTTTCTTTTATTTCGTAGCGACTTGTTTGGCAATATCTCATACCAAAGCCATTATAAATGGTAGATGCTATTCCCTGCTTAACGTTCAGCATTTAAGGTAATGGCAACAACTGGTTCACCAGTTGTCAATATAATGTGACCAGGCGGACTGCTGTGCTGCCTGCCTTCGGCATGGTATTTCAGTGAGGCACCAGTATAGTCTACTTGTAACATCCCTGACCTAATTTTGAAATTTTACTACATGTATTATCATTCTGTCATTTGTATCTCTGTGTTTTATCTTAATGTTTGTTATTGTTTTCTTTTGAAACTTGTACCTAGTAATAATAGTATGTGTACACTTTCAGATCCTTGTGATATCAAGCTTTTTACATTACCGGCCGCTGATATACAAGGGCGGGGGCGGGGTTTACAAATACCCGGGATATGCGAACGCTATAGGATGGGGCGTCGCCTCCTCCACAATGGCGTTGATACCGCTCTACGCCATCTACAAACTCAGCACCACAGAAGGGTCGTTCAAACGTGTAAGTGGACTCTAACGATTGCCAGTATTAATCATATTATAGATTACTACAGCATGTTATCACATTAGTCTTTTTAATGGGTTGTAACAATCAATATAACACCTTAATCTGAGCAACAAGTCATGGCGGTTGATCAATACACAAATATGTTTTGAATGTTCTTGCATCTAATGAGTTCGGTTGAAAAAGAAATAAGTTTAAGTTGTACTCATTATTCTTTCGACTAATCAGTTAGGAAATTACGTAGATAACTTAGTCTTTTTAATCATTTCATTTTGATTCCTCTAGTGTAGATGTATAACCTAATTTTTCCTGATCACTCCTGATGTTTTATTTCCAGAGATTGGCGCTGTGTATATCTCCGACAAGAGAGCATGCCCTTATAGAGAGAACCGGTGTCGTCAGGCGTTTCAAGGTAACGTCTAAAACGTCATATATACATTTTGTCTATCGAAACAACAAATTCAGTGTAGGAAATGGTCAAATTCTTCACACGAATATTAATTTTTTATGAAGAAAATTATTTTGAAATATTTGCATACTACGATGCTTGTTCATGTCCATCCATTTCAAGAAATGATGTTATTTTAGTTTTTAGAAATGTCAAATATAGAATAGAACGCCAATTGTCCATCGCTCTACGGTGCGAAAACGTCTTCGTCCTACTCGGTGTTCACAACAGTTTAAGTGAATATATATAACTAAGAATAAAGTTTATGAATTATTTATTTTCAGAAAGAGCACTGGATATCTATCTAGGATATGCTTACAGATCTGGCGTAACAAAGAACACCGTGGCAGGCTACATGTGGTATTCTTATAAAGGGAAAACATTGACAGACAACTCCGTAACTGGAAATCGTTTTACTGAAGATACATTGGATGTGTGTATTCGTTCTGATAACTTCTATAACACGTCTCCTGTGCTGTAGTGACTACCTTAAACCGGTGAGACTTGACTCGCGAGGAATCACGGATGATAACGTATGTTCAGGACTATACAGTGCGCCGTAGATGAATGTCCTGACATTAGAGTCGCTCAATGTTGTAGGGAGTCACCAAGTTAGTGATGTTTCTTTTCCGTGTTGGATCTGAGTTGGATTTTCTATACACGTATTTGTATTTGTGATGTGTATATGTCCGTTACAGTCGCGTAACGCTTTCCGCTGTAAACCAACACGTCACTACTGTATATGTTGATTTAGTAGTCATTCATATCTCAGGATATCTCTGATAGTTCTTAGTTCTCCGACTTCACCTTACAATGAATATATTCCTACATTTATCATTCAAGTAATCTCATACTTTGATTCATGACCATGTCGAACATTTTTTAAGTCTACTGTCAGTTTCAAGAACAGTTTAGAAAGCATATCAGAGACTATGTGACGTCGTTGTGAACAATCACGTGATAACACGGGCCAATCGTTGTGGATAGTTATTGTGTATATAAACTGTGAGTATATGTATGTTGATGTAAACATACATAGTTACGAGACACATGGCTGGTATCCCTGTGCATCCATTAGAAATAAATATAAGAAACACCATTCGTCTTTTGTTACACAATTTGTTTGGCTGTTTTCAACACTTCATAACGGGATATTTTTGCAATGGTTTAATTTTGCAACAATATAACATTATTGCAAAGCATAAACAAATAACGAAGATGGCAAAGCACGAACACGCCTTTTTGAACTTGATTTCATTTGGAAAAAAACGTTCCACAGAAAACGAAGACACAGAAACGAAAATGTTTACAGAACAATACGAGGACGCAGTAACAAAGTTACACATTATCAACACGTTACACCATCAAATCGCTGAACTACGCTTACACCTTTGTAAAACAAATCTTTTTCAAGGGGGAGATAAGTGAATGTCGAATTACAAAATCATCGTTTCAGAACACATTTATCAAAATAAGAAAGGATTTTGCTGTTCATTAAAATATTTTATCAATAGCCTCTATGAAGTACAAAAGAGTTAAACGGTGGTATTTTCAGAACATGCATATTGTGTAGAAGTATGAGAGTATTCAGTGTTTTGATAGGATGGAAACGTGATGTTTCTAAAAGCGGACTGAGTACATGTACATTGAACCATAGGATTAAGGGCAGAGAATGCAGAAATTTTATCAAGTACATCCATTAGGCAAAACGAACCACTCATATGGTATCATAGGGTATCCAGCAAGTGGCTTTTTGGATTGAAATTGAGCTTACCGTAACTCGGATAGAGATCGCAATGATGAAACTGGTTATTTCCTGAAATTATGTATTCCACACCTCATGATCTAGTATAAAGTATACGAAATGATGATCCGATCTTGAATCAGTTGAACATACGAAGCTAAATAAATGGCTTCTTTTCAATGGCCAGTTACAATCGAGTTTTACTGTAGAAACCGATGTAAACGCTGCACGTGTAGTTTGTTCATTTCGAAACCATAAAATGTGGACATTAAAAACATACCGTTTTAACGCCGCGAGTAACTGCGATTGTTTTTATTTTTATAGTTGGATCCTGCGTTTGAGCTGTCAATTATCAACATACAATTCAGTCACCCCATGTTTTGGTATCGTGGGGTTTTACTATCTGTGTAAAACCAATTAAAATTATTTTAAAGATAGTACTAAACAGATATGTGATATACAATATTCACAAATTGAAATATACTTATGAAAATATACATTATCATCGATCAAATAATGTACTTTTTATTACCTGCTCAAGCTGTTCCTTTAGCATAGTTGGCCAATGTTTAACATCGAGTTATATGCACCTTCATCGAAAAAATATAACCGATTTAAATGGAAAATTGTCCTCCATTAAGCTGGACTTATCACCCCTATCCCTTAAATTATTTCGGAATGTTTCCCTATTTATCGGTGCGATTGCTGATTTAATCCGTTATGGCATGTTGTAATTAGTGTGCTGATATCGATGACATGGTATGTTTTAATTACCGTTCGGCTACCGATGAACATCGCACCAATTCTATTAGTAGACGCACCACCTTAGCTGTAATCGTTTTATCTAATTCCAACCAGTTATAGCTCCCCGTGTGTAAATCCGGCTTGTTGGTACAGAGTCGCCGTCTCTTATTCCGTGTTGATGTGATCAGAATCGACGGTAATTAATGTATCTTATATCAGATGTATGTAAATCTAAACGGCCTGTATCACTGGAGATTCCAAACTGACACTTAGATATATATTTAGATCTGATTAACAGCTTTACCCACTGACTTTTTGACGTCGTTATTAAGTAAAAAGAATGCTCATTTAGATATGAAAGTATGTATACCCCGTGTTAAAAGTGTTACGCCCAAAATACGTCCAAGAAAAAAGATGTATTGTGTATGTATTTCGTTGAATCACAAGCATACCATCTGTAGAATAAATAAGATTGTTAATTTTCGCTTTCTTAAACCAGCACCTTGTGTAGTGTTTTCCACGAAGAAGTCTTAATTTGTTCGACATTATTCTGACCTGCAGATTGTGCTTATTTACTAGAGCAAACAACAATATACAACAGAACATTTTTTTTACAATTGACCCTAAAACCCCCAAAAAACCATCTCGGCTCTGCCATTGGAATTTGATCCCAGGCGTTCCTAATTAGAATGAAGGGATCTCCATTCAAAAATTCTCTACAAAATTACTGCGAAATTTCATAATTCTAAAAAGTCCTATATTTTGTATATAGCTGTCCTTGTATGAATCAGGAATATAATAGAAATAACATAATTATTACAGGAAAATAACTTTTGCATGCCTGTATAGAAAACGTAACTGACTCTCTACTCTAATCCTAAAGCAAATTTCATACACGAGAATTTTGTTGTGTAATCATACCAATGCAATATTAATCAAATGATTTCCACATGCACAAGTATAGCCAACCATGCCCTCAACAACGGGAAAATTACTTTCGCAGATTGATGAACAACTAATTTGATGAAATGTCTTCAGTCTGCCGCAGTACTGGATCTGGAGTAACTACACATACACGAGCGATATGTTTACAAATGTTCTCGCGCTTGTTAATGTATAACCTCTTGACATGGAACTTGGTTCTACCCCATTTAATGTACGATTCGTTATGTATCGCCATATGCATGGCTTTGTTATGTCTGAAGAGGCTTTGTTGTTGATGCATCGAGCCCTTGGGATATACAGAAAATGTAGTATAATGTATATATTTACCCAATTACATGGCCTACTTATGTTCTTCAGATGATCATACACTTATTTTGAACTAACAATATCAATCCTAATTTACATATAAAACATAAATTAAGTTTGAGTGTTAACAACAAAGGTTCAGACGGATAACGAGAGTCCTTACATTGAGAGTAACAAAGAACGTGGAAACTTGTCAAATGTTTTAAAAATCGTTCTCATGTGAAGTTACTGGTAGTTTGATCTAACACATGAGAACTGATAACATTCCTGTAAGTTTAGGTAGTATTCAGTATTATTATTTGTGAACATTTCAGTAAACACATCGAAATGAGGGTGAAGAAGTTTACGCATGGACAGATTATTCAGAAATGAAAACATATCAGGACGCTTCAGGTAGCCGTCTAATACACACTGTTCACTTTCGGAGCTATTGTTTTTTTTAAATTGACATGTTTCCCTAGCAGTCGTAGTATTGGAAAGGATTTTGATGAATTTTAGCACAGGTTACAGTTAATGAACTAAAATTGTGATCTATGTGAAACGTTTGCAAGTCCCTATTATCTGAAAAGAGGTATTTTATCACACAGATATTTACGAATAATTCCAGCTAAACATCGCCAATTAAAAGAATCTCCTCAAATTGTAGGCATTTACAATAACTAGTTATGACAGTGCTATACCTGTATTACGTAAGGCTAACAGTAAAATAATATAACTCGTGACCACAGAGGATTTCAGAACAGCGATCTTTAATAACATTTCTTTAACCACTTAATGTGGCAAAATTATATTGTTTTTAAAATTATCTCTCTTCCTTACGAGGTTACAAACTGAATCTTATTCTGTTTTTCAGTATAATACATAATTATCATCTAGTCTGCTAATTTCACTGAGCAGGTGCAATATTAGTTTACCTACGGTGTTTGCCACAGTTAGGGTATCTTTCATTTCTCATTTGGCGTCCCCGCAGTTCTTGTCCTTATGCAATTACTCCAACCTAGTCCTTGCGTGTTCACGATGTGATAGTTCTCTATACTATCAAGATATCTGCTACCATCAATGTCCCTGTCTCTCCAAAAATACCGCCTTCATTTCTTATATATCATTCAAGAATATCATTTTTAAGGTCTGAAATAGATTGGTAATCACAACCAAATGTTATTATTTTAGACTCAAGTGCGAACAAAAATACCCACCGACTTCAAACGCTTTAGTCTATAAATGTTGATCTTAATTGATTAATGTTCTTGAGATTACCTCAACTATTCTTCGGAAGAATTTACCCACGAATGCTTTAAACAAAACATCTACCGCAAGAAATGGTTTCACGTTACCACATTTACTCCATAAAGTCCGGGCATGGCAGCGTACGACCAGTGCAGTAACGTCTGAACGACCAGTGCAGTAACGACTGTACGACCAGTGCAGTAAAGTCTGTACGACCAGTGCAGTAACGACTGTACGCCCAGTGCAGTAACGACTGTACGACCAGTGCAGGACCGTCTGCACGAACCGTGCAGTAACGACTGTACGACCAGTGCAGTAAAGTCTGTACGACCAGTGCAGTAACGACTGTACGCCCAGTGCAGTAACGACTGTACGACCAGTGCAGGACCGTCTGCACGAACCGTGCAGTAACGACTGTACGACCAGTGCAGTAAAGTCTGTACGACCAGTGCAGTAACGACTGTACGCCCAGTGCAGTAACGACTGTACGACCAGTGCAGGAACGTCTGTACGACCAGTGCAGTAACGACTGTCCGACCAGTGCAGTAACGACTGTACGACCAGTGCAGGACCGTCTGCACGAACCGTGCAGTAACGACTGTACGACCAGTGCAGTAACGCCTGTACGACCAGGGCAGTAACGTCTGTACGACCAGTCCGGTAACGCCTGTACGACCAGTGCAATAACGTCTGTACGACCAGTGCAGTAACGTCTGAACGACCAGTGCAGTAACGCCTGTACGACCAGGGCAGTAACGTCTGTACGACCAGTGCGGTAACGTCTGTACGACCAGTCCGGTAACGTCTGAACGACCAGTGCAATAACATCTGTACGACCAGTGCAGTAACGTCTGTACGACCAGTGCAGTAACGACTGTACGACCAGTCCGGGAACGTCTGAACGACCAGAGCAGTAACGTCTGTACGCCCAGTCCCGTAACGTCTGAACGACCAGTGCAGTAAAGACTGTACGACCAGTGCGGTAACCTCTGTACGACCAGTGCAGAAACGTCTGTACGCCCAGTGCAGTAACGACTGTACTACCAGTGCAGTAACGTATGTGCGACCAGTGCAGTAACGTCGGTACGACCAGTGCAGTAATGTCTGTACGACCAGTGCCGTAACGCCTGTACGAACAGTGCAGTAACGTCTGTATGACTAGTGCAGTAACGACTGTACTACCAGTGCAGTAACGTCGGTACGACCAGTGCAGTAGCGTCTGTACGACCAGTGGAGTAACGTCTGTACGACCAGTGCAGTAACGTCTGTACGACCAGTGTAGTAACGTCTGTACTACTACACCATAGCAGATCTACACCACCAACTGCTTCCATGATCTGTTGCCAATGGATTGATGCAAAACACACCTAAATATCAATGAAGCGGAAACCCATTAAATCTAAAGCCCAATAAATTGCTCAAACTCATTTTAGAACGAAGCTGTCATCGGTTAATAATTGTGTGGTTCATCTTGTAGGTTTTATAGTCAACCTTTATTATCAACACAGGCTACCACGTCGCCATACATGCGGATGTTGTTTACATATCGTGACGTGTATATCTCCAACATGAACACACGACGTAAGGACGATCCATACTAAATTAAAATCTATCTCTATATTAAGAGCAGGATTTCATGCCGTTGATGTTTGATTAAGCTATTTAATGAAATATGTTGTAAAAGTTAAAATCTATCCTATTTAATTAGTAAAATAGCGAATTGGCGATTGTTTTGGAATAGATAAACACATATTTAAATAATATTGTTTAAAATAATTTTATTATAAAATTACTAATCATTCGCATTATTTTAAAACTGCTTTTAAGCTCTTTTCATTTCTGTGTAAGATATTTTAGTAATAAAATATAATGAAAAATAAACTCAAATCTCAGTCTTCAGAGGCGACAGATAGAGAACATAGTCAACACTATCAGTTCCTGCGGGATTTACGTGTGACCAAAAGAGTCTGTGGTGAACCGGTTCAGTTCCTGTGACATTTGTTTGCGATCACTAAGAATGTGGTGAATCAGCTCAGTTCTTGTCTCAGATTTGCGCGTGATAACTAGGTATGTTGTTCACCGCTCAGTCCCTGTGAGTTTTGCGTGGGGTTACTGAGAATGTGGTGAACCCGTTCAGTTATTCCTTCAAGATTTCAAACGGATCACGGAGAATGTGATAAAAACGTTCAATTCCTACAAGATTTGCGAGGGATCATTGAGAATGTGTTGAATCAGTTCTTGTCAGATTGTGTCAGAATGTGGTGAACCCGCTCAGTTCCTGTGTGATTTGCATGGGATCACTGAGAATGTGGTGAACCCGCTCCGGTCTTGAGTGATTTGCGTGGGATCATTGAGAATGTGGTGAGTCCGTGCGACAGACCGAATAGCAGCATGAGGAATATGATCATACACATGACAATCACGTAGTGGCTTATGCTCGTACCGATCTCGAGCCAACTCCCATAGTCACGGACCAAGAAGAAAAAGTTCTGAAAATCAACATGATTAAAAATTAAGCATATTTAATCACATATATTCGATTTACTTACAACATAATCATACAAATACATGCATTATAGTGTGGAACGATCATTGGCGATAGTGACGTCATTACAATTGCGATGCCCTAATTGTAATGTATATGTGGTGCATATTCTCGTCCTGTACATATACCTGCGAGTGAATGTCTATGCGTCTCCATGCTTATTCAAAATGGCAATTACCTAACTACCTCGATAGTTGTTGAGCAAAACAAAAAACAAAAAAAATAATTCTTCATAGACAACAATTAAGTGCGCTTTTAAAACAGTTTCTACAAAACCACGAAAATACCATTTAAGCAAAGTTCTGGTGTGATATTGTTAAATTACTATAATATTTGCTAGACTTCCTTCCGTTTAGTAGTATCGTGATCATAATCACCATGTGCAACTTACCAGTGCCATGAGGTCAGACATGGCCAGCACGAGCAAGAACAACGCCCGGATGGGAACGTTCGTAGTGATATGGATGGCTCGGAACGTACATGTCACAAGCACGAGCGGTATCACGTTCTGAAATCACAATTAAGTATCTTGTTTTATTCAACTTAGAATGAAATATTGAAAAGTGTGTTCTGTGGATGTGGATTCGCCGTTTCAATGACTGAAATTATGTATAGTAAAATGAATCAGCAGGATCATTTGCGTGTGATGCCTTTAACACCTTACACTATCTGTCTGATAATTTGTATAGCAGTGGAGTTTGAATGCAAGGCCTCGCATTTCAACGCCATGGCTGTGTGGGTTAGTTATGGTAGGTAGGTTTTTGCTTCAGTCAAATCTAAACTGGAATGTGACACATAAATGCGTAAAAACAGACACAAAATCTGACATGTACACATTTATGTATATATGGTTTTGGACGGGTTTACTAATTAGAAAGTTATGTGAGGTGTTTCCTACTCTTCCCCCGCAAGCAAACCTGGTTTCAAAATCAAATACTATGACAAGGTCATGTTTTTCGTGTTGAGACAGCCTTGAAGCAGGTGTTCCGCACATTGCACAATCATTAAGCAAACTATAAGTGGGCGAACTCCGTAACGACACGACCAGTAAACAGTAGTCATGATACAGTACACGGTCTGTCAACAAGTCCGTTACTTTCGACCTGCCTCAAAGCAGCACCCGTGCCAATCAAACACCTGTATCATCCTGCCGCAGTGTCCTCGATCGACCTATCTCACACAATCGACAAGGG
Source organism: Mizuhopecten yessoensis (assembly GCF_002113885.1). NCBI lineage: Eukaryota > Metazoa > Mollusca > Bivalvia > Pectinida > Pectinidae > Mizuhopecten > Mizuhopecten yessoensis. The sequence goes on from NW_018405747.1 coordinate 288,312, forward strand.
CAGGGCACCTGTTTCCACCTGTCAGACTAGCATGAAACACTCATCAGCCAAGATCGACGATACTGGCATAACTTACATAACTCTGTCATGATAGCCAACGAAAAGACGAACTCTACAATACTTATCCGCAAATTCAATCAACGAAATTTGAACGAACACCTTTAAGATAGATAGCATAGCTGAGCAGTTTTCACAGCAGGCTGTGTCTGATTAAACACTATATAGTTATACGTAAACCAATATGTCCATGTCGTGTGCACGTATCACCCATTATAGATGTATTTATACCAATTTGTCCGCGTCTCGAGTAGGTATCAACCATTGAAGATATACTTGTACCAAATATGTCCACGTCGTGTGTAGGAATCACCAATTATAGATGTATTTATACCAATTTGTCCTCGTCTCAAGTAGGTATCAACCATTGAAGATATACTTGTACCAAATATGTCCACGTCGTTTGTAGGAATCACCAATTATAGATGTATTTATACCAATTTGTCCGCGTCTCGAGTAGGTATCAACCATTGAAGATATAATTGTACCAAATATGTCCACGTCGTGTGTAGGAATCACCAATTATAGATGTATTTATACTAATTTGTCCGCGTCTCAAGTAGGTATCAACCATTGCAGATATACTTGTACCAATATATCAACGTCGTGTGTAGGGATCACCCATTATAGATGAACTGATACCAATATGTCCATGTCGTGTGTAGGATCAGATTTAAAGTACTTAGACGAACATATTCATGTCGTGAGCATGTATCAAGCATGTGAGATGATACAACACTATCTTTCCTATACTTGTATTGTGAATGTTATTCTTTAAAATAAGTGTTGTGATATTTAATAATAAAAAAAAAACATAAAAAGTACTTTGGCTTGTTATGCTCGCGGATGACAGTGAGTTGAACAAACCCTTTAGCGTTTTCATTCAGTTACTATGTGTTGTTAGTAAATTGGCCATGCAAATATTTTACTGTGTTTTAACGTTTTAGCTATGAGGAAATAAGCCCGGTATGAACTGGACTGACCATGATGGAAAAGTTGCATCGAGGATTTTCATTTGTTTGCGATAAAACCAAAAACATCTTGCTGATACAGTTTTCAATCTTGGTTTTGATCCACATCCATTCATGAAAGCCTACTTATGATAGGGAGGCGAACCGTACGTACATAAAGTGGTGATAAACAGTGAATAAAAGTGATAAAATTAAATTGGGTTTTCAAAGATAAACATTATCAGGAGAGTATTATTAATATGTACTGCAATGTGCAATAAATGAAAGGAATGGTTAACTAGTTCTAACATGTACATCAAGCGATGTGTAGTTTATTGTGTTTTCATATAATGTCAAGATAAGTGAGGTAATAAATTGATAGAGTTAAATAACTTATCAATGTTCCTGACAAGACAGTGTTGCGATTTAACATATAAAACACTTGGTGTGACACTATCTTGTGCAGACATCGGGGAAGTCGTTCCCAAGGTAGTGTAGCTTAACAGGTGTGATAGGTGTAGCCACCTTGTGAGACGAGACGCAGAGTAAGTAACAATGCAGAGAATTGTGCATGGTAGGATGGTGTGACAGGCGACGGATAACAAGACATCGACTACCAATCTCCCAAGTCATACAACATTAGGAGAGGAGGGTATAGTTTATGTAAATAACAACAGAAATAACGTACAACATATATCAACTTAAACTCTTAGTATATTGAATGAAGAATGTGGCAATCTACATGCGACACGAAAGACAAAACAACTAATCATACAAACTGGCTATCGCTCTCCAAATTTCAAAGTACATTCCAGGCTCCCGACCACCCCTAAAACACTACAGTAATTTGTTGAACAATCTGTCAGAAGTATAACTTTTGATTTATAGAGGTTTGGGTGATATATGGGATCAGTTGTGTATTCCATATACAAATATATATCTTAGCATCAGCTGTTACATAAAACACATATACCCCTAGGTGTTATCAGATGCGTGTATATATATAACACCACACCTGGGTATTATCGGGTCCAAGGGAAAGCAACATACAGAAGAAATCACAAAGTAGAACTGCTTAAACTAACAAACGAATGCTAGTGTTCCGTATATTAGGTATACACCCACAAACACTAGAATAAAAAATACCCATATATTTTATAAGTGTACATGTTTATATTTGAAACTGACATAATCAAGATTGTATGTTCTCGTTTGTCTAACGTGTGATACATATATATAGCTTAAGAGATAGAAAACTCATGTTTGAAATAGAGTCCATCCATTTACATTTTATGCGTATGTCGGATGGATTACAGGCCTTTGATGTTAACGAGAGAATTTAGGTGCGTGAGCCATGTACCATATCAACAGATCAATAAGTCATTCTAATTAATGCATACAGTCAGCTGTTGTCTATGATCAATCTTACAAAATACTGTTTTAATTACTGTCGTTATCTGTTTGTTCTGAAAACACACAGTTGAGGTCAGAAATACTCATTCGTTTCCGTGTAATAAAACAAAGGCAAATATAATTGAACCTCATCTAAACATACTACCAGCATAAAAAAAAACAATTGAAAAAAAGAAAACACTTCGCATGTGTAAGCGTTATTGTCATCAATCAACGTATTTAAAATTGTCCATAGCTTCAAATTATTTGAATTGTGACAAGTAGCAGCTAGCATTGCTACAAATAGTGAACATTACGTTACCCAAAAATGCATTCCACTTAGATACACGTGATATGGGAAATAACTTATAATTGCATAACATGATCCCCATGAAATAAGGAGCCGTACTTTGATTATAAATATAATATTACCCTTAGATTATTATCCGTTTCCCAAATACCTTGACGGAGGCTTATCAATTTTAAGCGATGTAATATATATATATAAAAAGTTAGTAACATCAACGGCTACACCACGGCCTGTGTTTTTCAACATTTATTGCACAAGGATGATACGTGAAGCACTTGAATCATTTAAAATATCTAAAAAAAAGCATGTTGAAATAATACAGATACGTATAACGGTAACTAGTCCTCGCCGCGTTCCCGTTAAAACAGCGTAATTTGTCGGGAGGCTTAGTAAACACGTTTTACGATTATATACCGGTGTCTCCACCTCTCTTTAATATGTCCATTACCTCAACGCTTGCACGTCTTGAGGGTGGAAGAATTACAAACACCCGACACGGAATTTGTATCTATTAAATTCACACAGATGATGATACTCGATATGCGTTAATGATCTAGAACAGCTTCACATGGTGAATACACTACTATGGTACATTACTCTTAAGGTTAGTGTGTAGGAACAGTAGCAATGAACAGTAGCAACGGCTTGCTCAAGAATTAATTGCAATCCCACATCCATCTAGCCGTGAGTTTTTAATAATATTAATTATATTTAGGGAGGTGTACCTTTCATAGCACAAATGTGAAAAAGCTATCAAGGCGCTACACCTTCCAAAGCCCAAAACATTTAGATAATGAATAGATACGTATACGCCTAATAGTTTTAACATGACCCAATCCAGAGATGGGGTAATTGATCCTGCATAAGACTGGGTATGACAATACCAAAGTCTGAATATGCTTCTACCCAGGCTGAACATGATTCTTCACATGGCTAAACGAGACTGCATATGACTAAAGCAGAGTCATGGCTCAGCTGCAGAATTGTCAACAGATCAAGGAATTTCGAGGGAAAGGTGATAAGTTAAAAGAAGGATTTAGAGGGATTTTTTTTAGCTCTGGACTTGTTTATATTAGAAAAAAGACTTACTTTAATTACATTATATGGACCAAACTCAGACATACCTAGTTTTTACGATAAATTATATGATGCTATTAATGATTACAATATTGACTCTTATATCATATGTGGTGATTTTAATTTAGTTATGAACCCTGATCTAGATTATGACAATAATTATAGACATGTAAACAATCCTAAAGCAAGAGATAGAGTAATTGAGTTAAATGAATTTGGAATGATAGACATATAAAGAGAGCAGCACCCTGAGACCAAAAGATATACATGGAGAAGGTCAAACCCAATCAAACAGTCACGTATAGATTATTTTTTAGTTTCAGAAAATATGATATCTTGTATTGAAAAATCAACAATTGAGCCAGGATATCGATCAGACCACTCAACACCAATTATATCAATAGTTTTTAATGATTTTAAGAAAGGAAAAGGCCTCTGGAAGTTCAATAATTCATTGCTTCATGATAGAGAATATCTTAATAGTATTAATAAACATATTTTAGACATTAAAATACATTATGCACTACCAGTTTACAACCTCGATTATTTGTCTGTCATTCCAAATGAAGATATTCAACTAACAATCAATGACCAATTTTTTCTGGAAACTCTTTTATTTGAAATTAGGGGAAAGACTATTTCTTATGCGTCATACAAGAAAAAAACCCAAAACAAACAGGAAAGCTATCTTAGAAATAGAATTAAAGAACTAGAAGCTCAAGAAAATGTAGACTTTAAAGAACTAGAAGAAAAACAAAATGAATTAGAAGTAATAAGAATACAAAGATTAAAAGGAAATATTTTGATATCTAAAGCTAAATGGGTAGAAGGAGAACTGATTAGGGAACAGGGTGAAATATTAAATGAGGTACAACAATTTTATGAAAAATTATATTCTGCAGATAATGATCTTCATGAGGTTAATTTAGATCAGTTTTTAAATGGCAATAGTGTTCCAAAATTGAGTCGTCAAGAATCAGAAAGTTTAGAGGGGAGTATTTCTTATAATGAAGCATCTTGTACACTTAAAAAGATGAAAAACAATAAAAGTCCGGGGTCTGATGGGTTTACTTCTGAATTTTTTAAATGCTTTTGGAAACAGTTAGGTCAGTATGTAGTTAGATCAATAAGATATGGATATAATAATAATGAACTTTCAATAACACAAAGACAGGGAATCATAACATGCTTACCAAAGGGAGATAAGCCGAGGCAATTTTTGAAAAACTGGAGACCTATTTCACTTCTAAATATAGTATACAAAATAGCATCAGGAACAATCGCAAATAGAGTAAAAACTGTTTTAAACAAATTAATTTATACTGATCAGTCAGGTTTTATTTCAGGAAGATATATAGGAGAAAACACTAGAAAAATATATGACATCATGCAATATGCCGAAGAGAATGAAATACCTGGTATGCTACTTTTTATTGATTTTGAGAAAGCTTTTGATTCTGTTAGTTGGGATTTTATTGATAAAGTACTTTTTTTTTTAAATTTTGGAAATGATATAAGAAGTTGGATCAAAATTTTTCACAAATGTCCAAAGTCATCTATTAACCAAGGGGGGAATCTATCACCATTTTTTGAAATTAAACGTGAATGTCGTCAAGGTGACCCTATTGCCCCGTATTTAATTATTTTATGCGCAGAAGAACTAGGTATCAGAATTAGAAATAATTATAGTATTAAAGGAATAAATACAGAAAATACACCAATATTACTATCTCAATATGCTGATGATACTTCAGTTATTCTTGACGGATCAAAAAACTCTTTAAGGGAAACATTAGGGGAATTAGACACATTTGCCAAAATTTCGGGATTGAAAATAAACACAACTAAAACTGAAGTAATTTGGATAGGAAGCAAAAAATACTGTGAGGATACTTTTTTCCAGAGTGGAACTTGCATTGGGGGAACCATAAGTTTACTGTATTGGGGATTGATTTTCACATTGATTTACATAAAATACCAAAACTGAATTATGATAAAAAACTGGTAAAACTCAAGTTAATCTTAAAAAACTGGAATAGGAGAAAACTTACTCCAATTGGGAGAATTCACATTATTAAGTCTTTGCTTATCACACAATTTAATCATCTTTTTATATCCGTGCCAAATCCAGATGAACACTTCATTAAAAAACTAAATTCAGAACTGTATCATTTTCTTTGGGGTGGAAAAATTGACAAAGTAAGAAGGGATATTATCATACAAGACTATGCAGAAGGGGGGGCTAAAGATGATACATATTTGTTTTTTCATTAAGGCATTAAAACTAACATGGATCAGGAGATTATTTTCTAAATCTAATAAATGGCAATGTATACTTAACAAAAATATTGATATAGATATTATGGCTAACTGTGGATCAGAATACTTATATATTTGTGAAAAAAAATGCAAGAATCCATTTTGGAAAGATGTCCTAAACTCTTGGAAAACCCTCCATGATAAGGAAGAAAAGTTGATAAATGGGAATAGGACAATACCGAAAACACCTATTTAGCATAATAATTTTTTAACAATAGAAAATAGAACTGTATTTTATAAAGAATGGTATAAGAAGGGAGTAATTATTATCAATGATATAATAAAAGACCCGAAAACAAGTACTTTTTATAATTATCGGGAATTAATGGAGAAACATGACCTAAGAACTAATTTTCTTACCTTTGAAGGAATAGTTAGAACAGTAAGGAAATATCTGTGGCATAAGGAAATAGTTAATGATGTTGTTAGTTATCCTTTATTCCACTTAATCTTGAAATTTTCTTTAAAAATATTAAAGGATCAAAGGACTTCTACAAAATACTCTGCAAAAATAATATCAAAGCAACAGGTAAAATAAAATGGAATGAAATATTTAATCTAAATGATGAAACATGGAATTGTATATATAAAACACCCTTTCAAGTTTCGAAAAATTCTAAGTTACACTGGTTACAATACAGAATAAATCATCACATTTTAACAACCAATTCGCATATATTTAAGATAGGATTAGTAGAAACTCCTTACTGCTTTTTTTGTAAAACAGAAATAGAAACAATAGTTCATATGCTATGGGAGTGTGAAAAAGTACAGTCATTCTTCCAGAATTTTTTTTAGACGCATTATCTATTCCATTTACTTTTAATAAGGAAACTTTCATTTTTGGCATGCATAACTATAAAAGTACTTACTATACAACTGATAACCTTATACTACTAATAATGAAACAGTATATCTATAGATCAAGATGCTTGCAACAAACTCCATCAATTCATGCTTTAAAAAATGCTATTATAGATCACTACAGAAAAAATATATTTCTATAGGCAAAGGAGTGGATACTGCTTTAAAAATGGAAAATTCTTGGAAGAAATGGAATGAATTATTAGAAAACACTCCCAATCCCGGACAAACCCAAAAAGGATAGCATACATGTGTATATTTTACCTCTGTTAGTTAAATTTTGATTAAAAGAGAGAAATGTAACTCCCTGTCACTTTACTGAAGAAATTAAAATTATTATTATGTTTCAGGTTAAATAAATAATTGCACTAATAAATGGACAAACATGGACTCAACATCTTTACCACTTGGACCCCTTGTTGTCTTCTCTTGATCCAAGACTGAACGTGGTCCTTTCCCACATCCTAACTTGACTATAAGCAGTGTTGAAAATGACGTGTATTCCCGGAAGCAGTGTTGAAATTAATGTGCATATCCGACCAAAGAAATAATATTTCTACAAAGGCTTAACGATGCGAAAAGGTAAATTTGTCTCATGATAGTTAAACTATGCCAATAGGTAGGCAGGTGTAAATAAATCGAGATGTATCCGTTGGCCTCCGTGGTAAAAATATTAAACAGTTCTACAATCAAATAAACACCCAACTACATTTTTGTTTCTGTATCTAAATTTAGCATGAGATTAAATAAAAAGGCAAACCGCCAGAAGGAATGGTATATACATGTCCTATCAACCGCTAGGGAAAATAAATGTTGGGAGGGCAAATATTAGATAAGTTTAATAGGTCTCCTTAGTGTCATGATATGAATACTACGATCTAAAGATATGTTTTAAAAAATGAAAAAGAAGAAAAAAGCAGCTGGAGACATCAGGATCTGGATTACAGGGGAGAATTCGCGTCGCCAGTATGTGAATATTCTCCAGAACTCTAACGCGGGATACATCTTATACATCATAAATAGTGTAACATTGGGAAATGGAGTTAAACGTGTCCTGACTTTCTTTATGGCACCATAAACAATTCTATAATAGTGTACTTTTAGGTAAGATATCACACATATTGTGTCAGTGGAAAATGATTACTGTATGTAAAAGGTGTATTTTGGACATTTACCTTTAATGTTCTCAAAAATGAATCAATATAAACAGGACTAAAATACATACAGGATATTTAAAGGTTTCGTTTCCTATTAATGTTTTTCCTATCGTTGAAAACCATACTCGTGAAGTATATTAATAACAACATTTAGAAGAACCTTCAACGACAAATATGAACTCCATCGTTTTCCTATTATCTGGAAAGATTTTCTTACAAAATGTTATCGAGAATACAGTTCAGTAAAATTCTTCGTGTATGCAGCAAAAATGTACCAAAATTACCACAGATTTTAAAGTAGCTTAATCAGTATCTAACCTGAAAAGAAGGTGTATATAATGCAGTGAATAGAAATTCACTTTTTGACTGGTCACCTCCCATATCCGTCTTACTTCCACTTTAACTCATTTCAGCAATTTGAAACCGAGTGTGATTTCGCTCTTATTGTCCAGTGTTTCTTCAGAAATAGTGATAACATAATTGAAATGTCAAAATCAAAGATGACCACCCTGCAGTCTACCTATTCTGATCAGACTCGAAATGGAACACAACAATAAAGGACCAAGGGGAACCTACATACAAGACTTGTCCTGCGCTTATTGAGAAATAGCGATAACAATAATTGTTTAAGGACGGGCGACTACCTAAATAAAGCCTAAAAGTTAAGAACAAATTTGGTAGTCGTCACAGTATTCTGGTCAATTCTGGTCAACAGTGCGGTTTGTTACAACAAACGTTATAATGACGGTTCCTAGTCTAAACTCTTTTACTTCAGCGAAACGAGCATTTTTCTTGCTTTGGGTGCCGTTTTGGTTATAAATTAATAGGAAATACAACTGTATTACTAAACAATCCATACAATTTCTTGAAAAATGTATCGAAGTGTTCAAAAATGATTTAATCGTTTCGTATAAATGTATAAATTTGTTTGTGGATATACCGTATAAATTTAAGGTTAAATACTGTTCACCTGTGGTTTAAGACAGAGGAGTCCGTTACCAGTAGTATCGTGTTAAAATCATGATTCTATTTCCAACCAAATATTGAACATTTATCAAAGTAACCATTTTTTTCACGCAAGAAAATGGGACGTCAATGTAAAAGCTGTAGTATTACCAAATATTAACAAATTTAAAAGGAATTGCAGGATATATGTCGGGGATAGGAGCAGGTGTTAATGAAGATGTACATGCATAAACCCGTCTTGGATGTGTACTGCACGTGTGAATTTGGTTAAAGTCACGATTAAATGTGCATACAATTTCTTTCCGTTGTGTTTATTGACCTGTTATTACAATAAAGCTGGGAATAAGTACATTGTATATGTTTAGTGTATTTTCTGCTCTAACAAAACTGGGCAATGACTTATCGATTGTAAACGTACGGTGTACGTAACGTTCATCAGGAGGAAGGGTAATAACTTCTGACAAAGAGAGGAAAACACCCTAGCCAGTTAACATACAAAAAGTGAATTTGAAATTCTTCTGAATCATTCCAGATGTTGTAACCAAGCCCATCAGTACGATGCGAACATGTTTAATCATCACTTGGTATAGCATTAACTGTAAAATGTTAGAAAGAAATGACGATCATGGAAACATTTCAGTGTTAAATATTTAGCAAAAAGAATATAAAACGATGCAATATTGATGCTTTAACCGCACAGAAACATCGAATATTAAATTTAGTAACAAAACAATAGCTGGTTACTGAAATGTATAGCTCAGCACCAACTGATTAAACAAGAGGCCCAATGGGCCTGCATCGCTCACCTTCGTATTAATATCACACTTGTTATCTTAAAATACAGCTACAGGCAGAATATCAGTGTTTGTTTCATAAGAACCTATTAAAAGATTTAAACATATGACGCCTATGACCTTGATTGTCGACATTAGGTTGAAAGTGGGTCAAGGTCATTCATTTGAACAAACTTGGTAGTCCTTCATCCCAGCATGCTACAGGCCCAATTTCAGTACCCTGGGCTTTTTGGTTATTGAGAAGTTGTTTGAAGATTTTAAGACATTTGACCCATGTGACCTTGAAAGTTGGTCAAGGTCATGCATTTGAACAAACTTGGTAGCCCTTAATCCCAGCATACTACAGGCCCACTATCAGTAACCTGGGCCTTTTGGTTATTGAGCAGAAGTCGTTTGAACATTTTGACATATTTGACCCCTGTGACCTTGAAAGTGGGTCGAGGTCATTCATTTGAACAAAGTTATTAGCCCTTTATCCAAGCATGCTACAGGCCCAGTTTCAGTACCCTGGGCCTTTCGGTTATTGAGAAGAGATTGTTTGAAGATTTTAAGACATTTGACCCCTGTAACCTTGAAAGTGGGTCAAGGTCATTCATTTGAACAAACTTGGTAGCCCTACATCCCTGCCTGCTACAGGCCCAATATCAGTACCCTGGGCCTTTCGTTTATTGAGAAGAAGTTGTTTGAAGATTTTAAGACATTTGACCCCTGTAACCTTGAAAGTGGGTCAAGGTCATTCATTTGAACAAACTTGGTAGCCCTACATCCCTGCCTGCTACAGGCCCAATATCAGTACCCTGGGCCTTTTGGTTATTGAGAAGTCGTTTGAAGTTTTTAACATATTTGACCTTTGTGACCTTGAAAGTGAGGCAATGTCTTTCATTTGAACAAACTTGGTAACCATTCATCCAAGTATGTTACATGCACGATATGAGTACCCTTGGCCTTCTGGTTATTGAGAAGAAGTTGTTTAAAGTAAAATATTGACGCCGGACGACGGACGTACGGACGACAGACGCCGCACCACGGCATAAGCTCACTTGGCCCTTCGGGCCAGGTGAGCTAAAAATCAAAATATGATATTCCATACAATTACAAAATATAATGAAATCTGCCAAATAATGACATGTTGTTGTTTTATTAGTAAGTTCCAACAATGTGATTTGTGTATTACATAATATACAAAATATCTTGAAACGGCAGTCAATAAGCAAACAACTATTAAACTAATGATTTGTAAATAAGAGCAAGACATCATTACCTTTAACATCATAAGAGTTCCCATGGTGAACGGACTGAAGACTGTCAAAAAACAGTACACTGATGCAGGTTCAAAGCTGGAAACAGATAAAACGGAAATATATTCACATGCATTATTTAACTTCATTACAACACATAGTTTACGAAAATAGCATCTTCAATCGGACTCACCCACGATGGGGACCATATGGGTTTCGACATTTTTACTTTTTATTTATTGATAAATATGCGTACATAATATTGTTTAACCGTAACATGTTTCCAACAAATGTGCTATTACCAAAGGCTTGCAATTTCGGAGGCAGACACAATTCGTTACCTAAATAGTTGACGTTACTAATTCAATACATTACAAACTAATTTCAATGATATTTTGTCTGTATATTCTTATCAATACACATTGATTATTTGTGGAATTAAATTGAATCTCTCTGGTAATGATTTTATTCAATAATGTTATGAATATTTGGCCAACATTGTAAGTTATTTTTTAACAATACAAACTTTCTGTGAGTAGAAGTAAAAACAATATGTCGATAAATAAGCACATTGTTGTAATTATATGTTTTAAAAGTAAAGAGGTTATCTTAAAAACTTAAATAAGTTAATGTAACATATAATTAGCAAAAGATGGTAAATAGCAAAGCAGCCAAAAGGAAAGTACTACAAATAATAAAAAATAATATATATATAAAACGTGTGGTAGAGTTGATCAGACTTAAATCAAGGTGTGTTCGAAAACTATCACCTACTACTACTGAATTGACACAAGAACAAACACTAAAATGTATCTACAAACGTGATTTTGTTTTATTTTAAGTTGTTTTCTGTACACTCAATATCATTTTTATAAAACGGCCTAGTACGTCCATATAATTACCGATCGTGAGTCAGTTTAGCGATAATGTTGAAGATAGCATCATGGGTATACTATTTTATTTCAATAATGTCGGAATTTACATGTTTTGAACTGCTCAGTGTGTGGACGCATTAAAAATAAGAATATATTTACAGCAGTACACCTTCATAACATATACTCATTGCCACGCCCAACGTTTATAAGCTTCTATTTACACTAGAGCTGAGAGTCAGCTCATAAAAATAAAACATTTTGTAAAAGCCACAATGGGAAGTAAATATGTTTATGAAGTTATAGCAGCATCGAGATCACGTGCTGAATGTGATGTCGCAATGATAATGTTCGAGATTGTGCGTTCAAAACAGGATCTCTTTCATAGATTTAAACTACATTAAAACCATCACAGCCTTGGAAGCTTTGATAGGATGTTTTGCTATAAAATGAATTACACTTACAGGTATTTCCGATCAATTTTAAGTTTCCATAATGCCTATCATGGTAGTCAGACTATCGTAAAACGACATGTATATCACATGATGAGCTGCTGGAAATCGAATGTCTGGTGACTTAGGTACACTGATCAAGGCGTGGTTATCATTATTGTCGGTCTAGATATACATACATGTAGGTGCTATTATCTTATCTGGGTACTAAGATAAGGTCCCATTGGACTACTCACCTTGACGTTAATTTCGACGTGAAGTTGTGAATACAAAAAAAAGCAGAGCGGACCGTAAAAGAACAGCTGATGTCTATAATTAGAGCTGACATAGGTTTTATTCGCAGTGAAGTTGATGTTCATTTCAATTAGCGATACCGTTGTATAAGAAACAGGAATATACAAATTCTGTTTTAAAAAACACTATAAATGTCGAAAAAAGCATATCTATGTTTATCTGATCCTCTTATACTGCAAGGAACTAAACAAAAGTGCGGAGGAGTGTATGGCTTTACAATCAAATGTGGTCTTTATGTACGGTGCAAGTCCCCATATAACCACTCCACCAAGAAATTACGTTCATAGGTCTAACTGGATCAGTGTCATTTAACTCCTCTCGTCTCACATAACGCGAGACCGTCATAGAAATTAGAAAACTAATTTGTTCACTAATAACTAAAACTTTTTAATATTACAAACATATATAAAAATTAACATGTACCTCTAGTTTCATGCAATTTGTACGTAACCTTCTACGTACTTAAATGTCGTTCAATCCCTTAGATTATTTCATGTTTACTGCGTATTATTATGTCAAGGTAATAGTATTCTTGATTTGTTTTAAAATGTGAGTATGGCTACCGACACATGTTCGTTATATTATCTTCGGTTCAAAGGTTTTACTGTACTGCAAGTCATTTCAGGAAACCCAACGAAGGATTAGCACAAGGAGGGACCTAAACACCCCTGTATGTATCGTAAATACAACACCCACTGTAGCACAAGTCGGAGAGAACGGTGAAATCCTACATAAGTTAATATAGTTAGTATAGTAACGTAAGTAGATTAACCTTTTATCTAATTTATAACTACACTCAACATGTTCAAGCAATACAGATGTGCAACAATTTGCATCACATAATCAAAGTTCTTTAACTGAATTTACCATGTTATATTTTGCATTTTTGTGTATAAACATTTGTACATGCCCATACTGAAGAAAATGTATGTACCCTATATTCAAGATATATCAGCTGTTTGTTTCGTGCAAGAATTTTTGAACTGTGTTTAAATTGAAATAGAGAAGAAATTGCTTTCAAGAAACGGAAATACCAAACTGACAACGGTTTGGACAAAATCATGATGAACTAATCTATTGGAGTGATGATACCACTGAGAACTGCCGAAAACTGTAATAAAATGCACATTCTGACATCTTAGTCCACAGACTTGGCAGCTTTAGCATGATGTATAACTTGCCCACCTCAAGAAATTATACACGATTTCACTTCAAGATTTAACGCACAAAACCATGCAGCTCTCATTACACAAGGAATGAAGTGTATTTAGTTATCAGGCAAAAACTACAGCCCGGTTATAACGGAAACCGTCCCTGTTTCTTATCATGGTTGTATATTTTCATCAAGAGGTCTTGTGAGGAATGTTTCTATTGATTTAACCTGTTTGTTACATAGAGTTACACTGTAAATTATTCCGTAAAAAGCAATCAACATTGCCAGTCCTGACGTGTTCTAATTACTGACGATTTGACAAATAGATAACATGAAAAGAAAAACGCGCTCTGAAGCGAACCATGTTTCATGTTGCTATATGTACGTGACACTAGATGGACCAGTCAGACTGGAGAATTTCACAAAACCTTTATGAGAGGAAGATTAATACAAATTGATTTACTTTATGTTGAACACATAGCCAAGAATGTTTCGTATGCAAACCGCAAACACACCAAACACACAAAACACACTGTCGAAAAGTCCTCTCATTATACCTGAAATGGCATTTATCATCCTATTTCTATTTCTGTATTATCCAATTAACTTTCATGTAAAGTTAAATGTAAAGTACAATGTATTACCAAATTAAAGAGAATGTTCATCACAACAGACTTGTATTTTGTTTTGTTGCAGAAAATACAACAAAATGACAGTATAGGTGATATAGCCATACATGTACTTACCTATTGATACTGGCAATATTCCCAGTACCGAAAAATCCTGTCAGCATGAGGAAAACCTTGTTGATTAAGGAAACATCTAATCATTTAAATTGCAAAATCAATTAATAAACTGCTTTCATGTTTCTCTAGCAAATTAGTTTGTCGGCAATGTTATGTGGTGAACCAATCACACGGACCAGCAGTGAGAACAAGTTCACACATCGCCAGAGCAACACCCATTCTAACGCAGCAACTTTGAACTCTTCAAAATTATCAAATGAATTCTAAAAAATCAAACATCCTTTCAACACAATTTGTTTTAAAGGAAACTTAAGTTATTTTCAGATAAAAATCTGGAATCATGGCCTTCCTGAGTAACCACACTAAACGACATCAATAAGAAATCGCTTTTTCATGCAAGTAGTTGTTTATGCAGTTTTGCCACGATTGTAAAAAGATACAAAATAAAAAGCTCTGCGGACATCTTCCAACTGGAGGTAGCGTTGTTGTAG
The DNA here is from genome assembly GCF_002113885.1 of Mizuhopecten yessoensis. Classification (NCBI taxonomy): domain Eukaryota; kingdom Metazoa; phylum Mollusca; class Bivalvia; order Pectinida; family Pectinidae; genus Mizuhopecten; species Mizuhopecten yessoensis. The sequence goes on from NW_018405747.1 coordinate 303,444, forward strand.
TTTTATTTCTGACATTAATGGGGAGACAAAGTCTATAGATCCGACCTGTAACAAAAATAACTCTGTGTCAATTCAGTACTTGTCATCCAGCCCATACATGTCTATTTTTACTGCTCCCAAATAAATCAGTTTCATCATATGAAGTAAAAGAAAAAAATAGATATTGTTTTCACACTTTGCAACATTCTGAACTTCGTGTTTTTTTTAAGCGTTTAACTCGGTTTAACTGGGTATCATTAATGATTACTTTAACTGTCTCACAACATTCATATACATATGTATAAGGGGGACAGGAAGGCAGCTAACACAGACCGGATGAGTGAGAAGATCAAATGTACATCCTCTAAGTCCAGTGGCTAATTATGACTGCTTAGCTGTCGTGACGCTTCTAATTCAAGAAGGTAGATTAACAGGATTTATTCATTTTTCATTACCAAAATGTATTTTTTATAAACTATAAGTTATATACTACCTCAACACTGTGTGTAAAACATATATAAAAACATATGTTACAAACTGTCAATCTATACTTCTGACGCATACTAGTACAACCTTGTTTCACCACACACAATTGTAAAAATCTGTTTCACCACACACAATTGTAAAAACCTGTTTCACCACACACAATTGTAAAAACCTGTTTCACCACACACAATTGTAAAATCCTGTTTCACTACACACAATTGTAAAAACCTGTTTCATCACACACAGGTGTGCAACCCTGTTTCACACAAAATTTTACAAACCTGGTTCACTTCTTTTCCACACAGTTATATAATAAGCCTGTTTAGTCACACAGTTGTATAATAAGCCTGTTTAGTCACACAGTTGTATAATAAGCCTTTTTAGTCACACAGTTGTATAATAAGCCTGTTAAGTCACACAGTTGTAAAACCTATTTCATTTTCCATACAAACTGTACAAACATATTCCCCTTTCGACACACGATTGTACAAACCTGTTTCATATGCCCGGTCATTTGACTACTTGTATCTTCTTCCAGTTGTAACCAGAAATATAACAGGTAGCAGAGAGTGATTACAAAGAGTCCCTCATGACTGATGTCTGGTTAAAGAAAACTCTGACACAACATGACAGCTCATCAATACCAGCTACACTACATATTGTTATTTCAGCCCTAATACAGAAGCCTTAAAAAACGATTACAGGTAAATATTAAATTACTGTATTCTATAGATAATTAAGCTCATGAGATCATGGCTTATATGGTACATGTAGCTCATATTATCATTGATCCAGGGAATTGCAAATACACTCATTAAGTAAACAGATTTTTATCAAAACTCCATAAATTGAAACTTTAATATCTGTAATTACCTTTTTCCAACAAAATTTACTTTTCGTTAAGTATTATGAAACAATACATGGTAAGGATACGAGATGCTGAGGAGCAGGTACAGGGGAAGGTAGGCTAGTGTGATGGTCAATACTCGATGTAGCACACCTGTTCCCGACAACATGGGTATCACTAATGAAACACCTGTAAAAATAACACACCTTTATCAAAAAGTTAGTATACCATCTTCAGCGAATATTTTCTAGAGATTGCAGTATTGCTTTTATCATCTTCAATGCAACAGACTTGGGTAAAGCAGCAGTGTTCGCTCCATAAGCCAATTTTAAGATTTCAGATTTCATTTTAATAATTGATGGTGAATTTCTTCAGCAAAACAATTTATAAAACAAAACGTTGTGGAAATTTTTGTTTACTTGAACTTTTGAAGTTGCTTACCTAATATAAGCCAGCTAAAGACCTGGTTGATGACAGGAAGCCCCTGTTTTCTCTGTATACTGGAGGAGGTAGACATGACTATATACACAGACATTGCTGTTAGGGCAATCTGTAAGTAAACAGCAACATCATAAATACTTAGGTTAAGACAGCCTGGCCCCAAAGTCAAATCAGGCTGTCCCCAAAATAATGCCATTTTAGACACAAAGTCATGTCAGGTTGTCCCAAAATTAATGTCAGCTTGGCCCCAAAGGACAGTTTGGCCCAAACATAACGTCATGCTGGCCCAAATATCATGTTAACATTACCCCATTGTCACCCCAACATTGCCCCAAAGTCATAGTCCCAAACAGCCTGGGGCTCAATGTCACAAGCCAATTGATCAGACTTAGATTAAATCAAAAGAATTTTCATGTTTAGATATTAATTATGAATTTTAATAATAAAATAATTTTGATATCTTACATGTATCTGATATATAAATCATGTTTAAAAACTATAATCTACATATGACTAGGCAAGGTCAGTCTAACATACCTGTATCCAGTTTATACTGAAGATATGCTGACTAGGTGAGCTGGAATGCTGTAATCTACAATGATATAACAATTTAATATTAAATCTTGAAAGATTAATTGGAAATGAAACAGATTTGGAACTACAATAGGGAAAAATATATACTTAAACAGAATGAGATCTTGTAGTCAGATAAATGCCAAAGGTAATGTAAAAATGAAGGTCTACCTTGATACACTGACTTACCTGTGTATGGCTAGAACACCTGTACATATGGCAAGCATGCCTGCACCTCCCCTGCAAACAACCAACAATGCATAAAAAACAATTCTTAACAAGTACAAACTAGTTTTACAACACTTAAGTATCTACTTAACCCTTTCAACCCTATGTAACTTTAGTAGACTCTACCATGCATTGATATGGATCGGTCCAATTTTGTCTACAGTGGTGAAAGGATTAAGGGCATCATAACTTCAGAAATGTCACTATTTGTGAGGTATAACTATAATATTGACTTTTGAGAAAAAGTTCCAAATCAATCAAGGATATTGCTGCCTGTAGTAACACAATAATATAAAACTGTTGATTTTAAAGGGCAACTTTGAGTTAACAGCAACAGGTTGAAAAAACAATTCAGACAAAATGTGCGAGTAACGGTAGGAAACTTGTAGGAGTTATCCCCCCTCTATTTTCACATGGTAATTTTTCATTCCACACACTAAACTCATTGCTCAAATAAACACTGTATTCCTATATAATTGTACTGTTACATGTAATCGAACCAATATTGGAAACCTTGTTACTGTAGAGCTGCCACTATACTATAACCAAGGTTCATTTCTAAAAATATGAAAGCTTTGTTGGTATGATGATCGATAGATGTAAATACAAAAATCAGGCTGAAGTAACTATTTCTAAGTCTCAAAACAATTTTTTTTCAAACAAAGACACTTACACAAGTAGGTAGTTAGTTTCACGACCAACGACAGGCATCAAGGGAAATATCGCCAGAGTGAGGCTGCTGACCGCCCATCCAAAACGTATCACCTGTAAAACAATTAATAAAATCCTAGCAACAATTTCATTGCTACACAAAAAATATTCTTAACATTAACTTCAGATCAAATATATCAGTGTGTATCAAAGACAAATCAAAAGCTAAAAATGTGTAAAGATTTATGGTAAAATAAAGAAATAAATATTGTTAGGATTTGCAAAGAAATAAAATTCAAACATTTTAACCATTTAATAATGAAAGTAAAGCAAAGGGCGACAACTCCTATAGCCAATTATTGACACTATGACTTACAAATAAATGTATATTAAAGTTATATATGATGTACGATAACTCACCCTGTCTGAACTCTGGGATGAAGACAACAGAGGTAGCACTCCCATACACACAAGTCCCACCGACAGTAACTCACGGTAGAAAAAGCCAGCGACCTGCAATACAAAAAAGATAATCTTTTCAAGCTTAGTGGCATATAAAGCTCTACATTTTTCTTTGAATTCTCTGCCCTATAATGAGAAGTCCTCTGAGCAGAATGACTTCCTAGTGTGATAGTATGCAATTGTGCAGCAGGGTGAACAGGATAATCAGAGAATCTGTTAACCCTTTCACCTCTGTAGACCATAATGGACTCATCCAGATCAATACATGGTAGAGTCTACTAAAGTTACAGAGGGGTGAAAGGGTTAAACATCTTGACCAAGGATACAACAAATATGGGTCCTACAGAAAAAGTTGAATTCATATTGGTTTGTCGCAGCACATGTACCTGAAGTTATGTTTAGCTACATGAACGATGGTCTTTAACCCTTTCACCCCTATGTATCTTCAGTAAACTCTTCCATGCATTGAGTTGGATGAGTCCATTATGGTCTACAGTGGTAAAAGGGTTAAGTATTGGTTTTTAATTCACAAATCAAATGACATTAAAGTTGTGATAGCTTACCAGTATCTCTAGTCCTAGTATACACATCAGCACCGTCAGACAGAGACTACTACAGACTCCAGTTGGTGAGGCCTTCAGTCGCTGAGAACAATCCTGTAGCACATACCAGCTGTTTACAAAGAAACAAGACAAAACTCCACTTAACTAGCATATTAACTGTTACTATGACTTCACCGTTATTTGCTCGCATTGGTTTATTTTACGATTTCACCCACTGATTAGTTAGATGTTTGCACAACAATCAAATTGTCTCAATAAAAAAGAGTATGTGTAATGTTGTGCTAATTAATCTTCTTTACAGTTTTGAAAAGTTTTCTTTTGCAGCAACTTCAAAGTAAAGATCTTCATATGCAAATTCAGATTCTACAACAGTTGACTAGTCCTACTGTGTATCTTTTTTAATTGACATTTGACATCTTCCTTTTTCATTTATCATTATTTAGAAAATGATATTTTTCGCTAATCAGAATGGTAAAGTTATGCATGATCTTACTTAAGGGTAACCACAGTCCACAAAGCCACAGGTAAAAGGCAGTACAGGTAATATGTCCATGGCAGGGACTGAACTGAAACACAGAACAAAGCGTGGGAGTGAGTGTAAGTCAAGAGTTGAACTGCTTGCAATAGTTTTCCAAATGGACCTGATGTGTAAAGGCCATTTGACTGAAACAGCAATCAATAATAATAATAATTTGAGGTTCTTATGTACCGCTTTATCACAACCAAATTCGTAGGTCGTCTCAAAGCAGTTCACAAATTATTATCCGTGGTTATAGGGCCTTTGCAACCAGTCAATATCTTTCTCATCTCCCTGGGGAGCATACAGCCGGAGCTGCCATTTTGGCACTAACAGCTAACATTCTACCATTTTAGCACTGCCCAACCACGTACTCATTTACAGCTGAGTAGACTGGACCAAGCGGAGTAAAGCATCTTGCTCAAAGATACAGCACAGTGCCGTGACTCGAACATGCAACCCTTCGGTCACGAGTCCGGCGTCCTACCACTAGACTACGTCCGTGCCTCCAAAGTATGTCATTGTAAATTTACTTTTTGGTATGAAGCTATAATTTCTGCAAGATAGAAAAATATACATTACATTTTGTAAGTACAATTTGCATCACCTCTGACACTCCAATTCTGTGTCTATCTTCCCTGCCAGTAAGATGAAGATTAGAGCTCCTAAACTGCTGTATCCACCAACGATCATCTCCCTTCGTAGAAGTACAGGCTGTTGGAGCGTAACAAGCTTCACTCTGACTCTGACAACGTCTGTGTGCTCCTTGACAACCAGAACCAGGATGTACAATGTCCAGCCAATGAATCCACTGGTAATGCTTACACTGTCAAATAGAAATTCAAACTCATCATAATGTGTGACAGGAAAATTTTGAACACTAAAAGGGAACTTTCTGTTAAAACTGTTACCGTTCCTCAAACTTAAGAAACATTTGCATTGTGTCTTCATTTGCTTGAACACATTAGAATATTTACAATCGTAACTATTGCCACTATAAAACCCTAAAACATCAGTTGGCATTTATGTAGGCTATGAATACCATGGACCGATTGTTGACTTCATCATTATAATGACGTCATAATTGTTATGTCGGATACCACTGACCCTCCCTTGGCTATGGCTGTTCCATTATTGAACAAGCATACACGATACATACATTATTTAAACTAAATATTGAATAATAGTAAATGTAATTGAATTTTCTATGAGATGAACAGATTCCAAAAATGGTAAACATAAGTATTGAACTGCTTTCAGTTGGCATTTATAGGAAAAATGAATTCCAACTGGACAAAAGCAAACCTAACATGAAGAGCTAGCACGCTTCATTGAATTTGCCTTTGTACAGTTGGCATTCATATTGCCTATGAATGCCAACTGAAATCAGTTCAATGCTTAAATGCTTAATTGGAGCAGGGAACGAAGAGTGGCATTTGATTTTATGCTGATACTTTTCATCACTTAGGCAACCTGTGCAATATGTTTAAACACTTCCGAGCAAAAAGAACCAATTATAATTTTAATTTTATATATATAGTAAAACTAACTTTGATAATATGTCACTTACCCAAGGAAGAACCTGTCGTAAGTCTGGTAATAATTCAGACCCTGTAAAGTCAGACGCATCAGTTCCTGGGACTCCTTTATCTGAAATCATTATATCTATCTTAAAATACTGTGCTACCAAATTGAAGCAGGGAATGTGTGTCTCTAGTCTCAAACACAATGAACGGTCCTACTGTAGAATCATTTACTTTCGCATGTGTTAAAATTTCATGGTTTTCATTTACTAGCCTGTTTCAAGGACATTATATTTCGATGATTTCTGATTTTCCCCTTTCTATATATATCATACCAAAATTAAATTTATATTTCCGTGGGGATTTAATTTCGTGGATTTTTGTTAGCCACAAATTAAACGAATTTTCATGTCCCACGAAAATTTATGATTTTACAGTATTGTAATTTATGTACATGTACTATCATCACCTAACACAAGATTCTTCACTTTTAATACTGTTTTTAGGATAAACACACTTTTGTAACAAAACAAAAATATCTGTATCCTCACCAGTGGTGAATCCCTCTGCTCTTAAAAGTCATCTTATTACATTACATAGGAGATTGATTGATTGATTGATAGGTTTTATGTCCGCTTCACTACCAAGTAGTTTGGTTATCCAGCAGACGAAGAAAAGACAGGAAAATAAGTAGAAAGGATAAAGCATGGTGTGACGATACATACACTGTAGGAGTAATGTAACCCCTATATATACTCTAACCCCTATAGCTAGAGTAAGGGGTTATAAGAAAGGAGGGTCGAGGTTTATCAGAAATCCTGGATCTGACATTGGTCACAGAATTTTTGGTTAAATTTTGGTCTGGAACAGTTATGTATTTACAGCCCAGACAGTAGACAACAGTTGAAAAACAGTGATTTACAAGATACAGCCTAAACTAATGCCTTACCGCTGTAGAATAGTCGCCAGCTTGTATCAGCTTGTTGATGGTTCTTATCATTTCAGCCTAAAAGTAAACATACATCGATCAGTATCATAAAAAGTCATATTTCAACATTTAGCTCAAGTTCATGAGAAATTACAAAATTGAGAAATAAAACCAAACCTTAGGCCTAGGTATGGTATGAAGACATGTACTTACTTGTATAGCAGGAGTTAATTCACTGTAAAAAAGACGGAGAATGCGGTCAGTACTGGTGTCATTTCAAAAACAGTTAAATCCATTGAAAAATAAAGTCTGTTCAGATCACATTTTCTGATCACAAGATTCCCAAATCAGTGTTGTATATATCACATTTTATATTATTATAAATCTCCAATAATTTATAATATTACTTTGATAAAATAATTAAAAAAAACAATCAAATGTCTCACCTGTATGGTCTGAAGGTCATAGATAAAGTCGTTTGTTTTTTCTTTTCCATTTTAATCTGCAATTAAAAGTCACATTCTGTTAAACACATCATTATTATAAATATGACCTTTAAGATGAAGCACATCGTAACAGTGTGTGCATGACTGACGTGTCAAATGCTGACACCCCACAATTTCTACAGAAAAAGTGTCTTATTTTGATAAACAGTACTTAAAGCTTCTCCCTTTAATAGTATCTTACTGTCAAGTAGTTTTATTATAAATCACAACAAACATATACAGAAGAATAGTTATGTTATAGTTATATAAGAAGGCCTGATAAAAAATTCGAAAAACAAATACTTGTGAATACTATAAAAAAAGTTATAAATCAATAGTTTATGAAAGAGAGTGTGGTGTATGGAAGCCCTCCTACGAGAGGACAAGATTTGTTAATTTGTAACATGCTGGTGAATAAGAACATATAAAAAATAAAAATAAAAAGTTATGTAGGTTGCTGTAGATGAAATGTCGGAAACATTATTGACAAATTTATGTTGTTATTTAATATGTTTCAATATGATGTTCACCAATAGGAACTATCTTTGACTGTATTTCTCCTACAAGGACCAGCTACATGAACTGAGTATTGTTAACTGCTAGCTTCACAGTTCTGAATGCAATGTGATCCCAGGTATTCATAATAATAATAATAATAATTCGAGGTTCTTATATACCGCTTTATCACAACCAAATTCGTCAGTCGTCTCAAAGCGGTTCACAAATTATTATCCGTGGTGATAGGGCCTTTGCAACCAGCCAATACCTTTCTCAACTCCCTGGGGAGCATACAGCTGGGGCTGCCATTTTGGCGCCAACAGCTAGCATTCAAAAATTCTTGCACTTCCCAATGCAACCACGTACTCATTTACAGCTGAGTGGACTGGAACAAGTGGAGTAGAGTATCTTGCTCAGAGATACAACACAGTAGCGTGCCGTGACTCGATCACGCAACCCTTCGGTCACGAGCCCAGCGTGTCCTACCATTAGACAACCGTGCCTCCATGGCAGTAAAATCTGTCACTTTGATAGGGATATCATTTTCACTGATTGGAATCAACACGTGAATAATCTGTTGTTAAGCGGACATATGTTATTGTTTGTGTTACTATATAGACCAAACTATCTCAGATTCACCAACTTTAGATGATCATGTCAATTTAGCTACATTGTAAGTATATACACTTTACCCATTGATCAACTGTTAATTTTTAAACTGAAATCAATAATTACATTGATATATTTTCACTGGATGAATATGTGGTAGACAATATTAGTAACACAACAGAAATGTTATCACAACATGCATGACTGGTATCATATTCATTGGAGTGATCATCTATATATCCCGCAGATAAACTTGCTATGAAATATGACCTCTAATTGACCTATACATAGACCTATGACCTTGTTGTATGCCGTACCTGGTACTGAGACAGAATCTGTCTGGCGTTGGCGTACAGACTCTGAGATTTCTGGCGATCATCACAGTCAAGGTAGTCAATGGGAAGGACGCCCTACAGTAATGCAGCAAACCATACAGTAACACAGTAAATGCATGGCTTAAAAAACAATTTTAGCTGCATATTGGTAAATTTTCATTTGAATAATTTCTAAATAACTTTACACTTATTTTTCTCTACATATGAAATATAGAATAAATGCATCAAACAATTAAAATGAAACAAAAAATCAATTATAAAACAGAAACATAAATCAGAAGTCTTGATTTAATACTATGTATTACCATGGAATTAGATCTAAGTCTGTGGTATTATTACTTCCTAACTTCTGTTACTCAAGCATCCAGTTAAACCTTACCACAGAGTTGACAGGGTAAGGAACTCCGATAAGATAGGCCATCAGTGGGGCAATGTCAGCCTGTAAACAAACAGTTATAAACACCATACAAATCATGATTGACGGAGAAACATACAGCACAGTCTGGTATGTTCACAGATAAACTGTGATAATTATGACAAAACTAAACTGATATTACATGTAGTTTTCAATGAAAATCTTATTTAATAGCTTATACTTCCTCACCTGTTGGACATCTGACCGCATTAGTGTTTTCAGATTCCAATCTACAAGTACAGTTCAGAAAGATAACAAATCAATGTAATGTGCTAAAAAAAATTGTATCAAAAATTCAAATAAAATTATACTATACATATAAATAAATAAGTATACATGTATCATGTGATTTTTTTAAACCATGTAGATAATTCCTATATTGATATAAAATTTTGAGATCAGCTTTAGACGTGGCCAAAAATGTCATCCAACAAAATAGTGACATCAACACCCGTATGAAGATTCTAAGCATGCAGCAGAAATTGATGTAACAATAACCTTCAGAATAGGAGTCTAGGGCTGATGTGTGTTGCCTAGTTACTGGCTGTCTGACCCCAGCTCCCCAGGCAACCAGTGGGGTCAAGGTCTCATGAGGATGTCCAGCTCCGTAATTGATATAAAATTTTGAGATCAGCTTCAGACGTGCCCAAAAAAGTCATCGAACAAAATAGTGACATCAACACCCGTATGAAGATTCTAAGCATGCGGCAGAAATTGATGTAACAATAACCTTCAGAATAGGAGTCTGGGTCTGATGTGTGTTGCCCAGTTACTGGCTGTCTGACCCCAGCTCCCCAGGCAACCAGTGGGGTCAAGGTCTCGTGAGGATGTCCAGCTCCGTAATTGATATAAAATTTTGAGATCAGCTTCAGACGTGCCCAAAAATGTCATCAAACAAAATAGTGACATCAACACCTGTATAAAGATTCTAAGCATGCAGCAGAAATTGATGTAACAATAACCTTCAGAATAGGAGTCTGGGTCTGATGTGTGTTGCCTAGTTACTGGCTGTCTGACCCCAGCTCCCCAGGCAACCAGCGGGGTCAAGGTCTCGTGAGGATGTCCAGCTCCGTGGGAACCTGAAGCAAAAACAAGGATTATTGTGAAAACATTGTTATACTGTACAAATGTATTAGGAATAGGCTTTCTTAAATGATAAAAATATTTTAACTTTCTTAAAATATTAAAATAATTTTAACTTTTCTTAAAATATTAAAATAATATTAAAATAATTTTAACTTTTCTCAAAATATTAAAATAATTTTAACTTTTCTTAAAATATTAAAATAATTTTAACTTTCTTAAAATATTAAAACATTTTAAAGTATGTAATACAAAGAATACACAACAGTATACCAGAACGTGGCCATACACACCCCAGTTAGTCATGCCGTGGTCAGCTGTCATCAGGTAGGATGTTTTCCCATCATTGCCATAATACTGTTCTATCAGCTCTGTCATCTTCTTTATCCCAGAATCCACCAGTCCAATATTCTCCAAATATTCTCTGTAATTAATTTACGAATTTTCAAATATTGTTTTATAAGTCTGTCATTTCAACCATCTCCTTATTTACGTAACAGAGGTAATTTTTTTGTCAATGCCTCCGCTAGGAGTCTTACGCTCTACCGAATGAACTAAAGAGAAATTCTCCTTGTCGAGTCTGTAGGAATCGAAGCGTTTAGTATTTTACCAGGGTGATATTTATAAATCTTGTTTGGTCTGACGATGGACAGTCCTGAACTTACATTATATTCTATATACACTATATCATTCAAAAACAATGCAACACCACAGTATTTAAAAATACCACAAACAGTTGTGAACTATGTAACAAGTATGATGCTTTAACTCATTCACTCCTGAAGACACATTTGAACTCCTCCAGGTCAAAGGTTGAAATAGTTCATTATGAAATTTCAGGGATGAAAGAGTTAAAGTCTTCTTACTGAGCAGACAAGCCTTGCTGTATGTTTAACAATGTGATTACCGGTAGATATTATTTTTAATTTGTACATGTTTTATTTATCAAATGACCATTAACGTTGTTTATCAAATGAATACACTCGTGTAATATTTTGCATATGAAATCATATAATATGACACAAGTTCTTGTGTAATATAACCAACTTTTAATTCATTAAATGATAATCAAATGTCACAAACTTTCAGATTATATAATGACATTTCAATAGAGACAGTGGATATAGAGCCAAAATGGTAAAATTTTAAACTTCAAAACTCACATGCATTGAAAAGCAAGTATTATGGAGCATTTCCCGACTTTGGATTTACTCACTTTGACTGTGGTTTGTGGGAGTGACCATTCGTGTCTATCCCCAGGAGGTGGAAGAAGAATACGATCTTGTCCTGATTTAGTTGTTCTGCCAGTTTGTTATCCCTTCTCCCCCTCTCAAATAATGCCTTTCAATGTAAAATGAAAATTAAGTGATTCAAGCAATACACTGGATGTCCGACAAAGTGTCATACAAATTATCTGCAGCTCATGAGCGCTGGCAATGAGCAGTCAAAAGTTCATTCATTACCTTAGGACCTATTAGATACTCCACCAATAAATGTTTTTTTTATATAAAAAAAACACTTTTGATCAAAATAATCCAATGCCAAACTCAAAAATAGCACAACAAAAAATACAAAGCTATTATTAAAGGGTTGCCAATAATAAGTAGAGCACTGGCTTCAAGTTCTATACATTTATTGCACTTTGAGCAAATAAAATAATGATTTTAATATTTAAATATATTTCACTGATTAAATGTACTCTAAACATCAATGTGTATTACACATTGTTTTTTTAATCACTCCACTAAGTGACTTGACCATTTAAACAACCACTTTATGTCTAGGTATATTAGGACACAAGATAGGTTTCAAAACCACAATGTTTTGACAGACAAAAATGAAACATATTGAGTTTTAATACAAATATTTAAGTACTGCCTTTTTGGTCCTTGTATAATGCAATCTGATTAAAATCATCTGTTACGGCTCTGTTTACTTCGTACAACACCTGTCCAGGCATAGTCCGACGTTAACAGAGCCATGTATATATTTTGCAACAACATGTAACAGATGATTTTAATTAGATTGTGTATAATGAGGACATGTAACAGATGATTTTAATCAGATCGTAAAAAATGAGGACAATGTGAAACAAACATATGCACTTAATTACAGGCTACAACCACAACCAACCTTGACACGATCAAACACCCAAGTGTCCAACTTGGAGGAGTCAGAGTCTGCAAAGTCCTCTAGCTCAGATGGATACTGGTCAGTCAACACATGGTCACCACTGGCCCCTGGAAATGGAAAATGAAGTTTAAAAAAAATGCAAAATCAATACTTACTTCATGTAACCTTTTGTACAGAGTGGTCAGACTGAATGTTTTTATTTTATCGAACATCACCATAGGAGTTTTATGTCTAGTCTAATCAAGATTCTGTATTCCGTCTGATTCCATTACAACAATAAAAAAATAATTAAAATGTGTTTTTCAGTCTTTTTTCACTTAACATAAAGTAACAGAATATTTATGCAGGTAAGAGTAATAAATTTACTCAGACATACCTTTAGCAAACATGGGCAGTATGTCTGGGCTGCCCCAGGACCATGTATAACGACTCTCATTGAACACAGAGTCAAATTCCACAGGATTCTCCTTCCAGCCTATCGCAAACAGGACGACAGAAAATATAAACATTACTTTGACAGAAATATAGGGGTCTAAAAATGTAAACTGAAAAAATGAATATGTCTATCTAATGTTTTTTTTTCTATTAACTAATCGTGGTATAAGCTTAATTCTTAGTTTTAGCATCTATACTTACATACTACAATGTCTCAAGACCAGATTTTAACTGAGGTCAACTTTCAACCCATGATATGCTACTTTTTGCTCTTTAGTTTATATATAAATATATAAACTTTATTTATTTTACAACAGTTATGAAACAAGTTATTTCAACTTATATTAACCACACTCTTGTTTGCCCGGATGTAAGCGCGCAAGGGGGGGGGGGGAGGTCTTAGTGAGGGAGGAAGCCGGAGTACTGTAGTGAAAGGCAAGTGCGCTATCCACTCTTTAGTTTATCTAACCTTCTGAAAAGGAATGTTTGTAAGAGAACAAAATTTATTTGTATCGTGACGAAATTCCTATACATTTTAATCACATTTGATACCTTTAGCAACTGCACTGACATCCTCATAAAAGCCTGCAATTAGTGCTACATGACCAGGCCGGGACTCTGTGGGCACTCGAGTGTGGGACACACCCCAGGCTCCTGTTTCCTCTATGACAGTTCTGTAGGAACAATATATTGATAGAAGTAGAGTAATTCATGAAATAAATAAATCTTCTTTCTTAGGAAAATAAAACAAAAAACTCCTAGTTCAATTGATGAATTTTGCTTATTTAAACAAAAATCTAGGGTACATTTGCGTATCCGGTTGAACCTGTAAAGAAAACGACAGATACAGATCCGAACCGAGGCTGATCTCAGGAAAATTTGGCAAGTGTAGATTGAGGGGTCCAGACGTACCTGTCCGAAACTAAAATTCTGACTATTGCCAGTTTGCGTTATTTCTTTTTAAACAATGTCAAGCCACATGTAGTTTTTAAGATACGTTATGTAATTCAGTGGACGTGTGCACGTGAGAGAAGGGCTGCTATTCTTGATACATTGTTTTTTATTCTCCGAAACTGTGCATTTTTAGCTCTGCTTATAGAATGGTCCAAGTGCGTTGGTTTATTGTGGAATATTTAGAAGAAAACTTGTGGAATATTTAGAAGATAAATGCACGGCCTGACTAGGGTTCGAACCGGGGACCCTCCAAACTCTAGACGGACGCTCTACCAATTGAGCTACCAGGTCGCCGATGATCAACCCAGTCCATTTCCGCTATATTTCTATTTCTCATCTAATCTGAAAATAACTATCTTCTTTCTTTTAAAGTTTTTGATTGGTCAAAGATAGCCTATCCTATCAAAATTTGAAAGGGAGGGATATAGTCAATTATTTCTGATTAGGGCAAGACTGCAACACATGTTTATATTTGTTTTTAGTTTACTTACCTAAGATACGGAGCTCTCGATTTTCCATCACCATCAATCTCGAAAAACTTGTCCGCTCTGAGACCGTCAGCAACAAACAGGACAAGTCTTTTTGCTGGGGGAGATTCATTGGACACAACTGGTGTCATACCATGCACCAAAGGTGAGGTGAAGTAGATGTCAAATATGGAGTAGAAAAACACAATGTGAACAAACAGGCCAGTCAGAATCAAGGCCCATGTTCTCATGACTAGAGGTTCTGTGTATCTGTCAGTCTGTGTGAATCTGTGTTCTGTATAAATATATAAAACAGTGTTTGAAGAACATATAACGATTTTCAGTCTAAAGACATATTGATCATTTTACCTGTTTAAACGTTATGATATTTTATCATGCGTATCGTAGCTGATCAATTCGTGTCAGAACAAGGAAATAGCAAATTAGCTGTATTTACACTCAGTGTTCCCGGCTAGTTTTGACGGAACGTCACACAGGAAGTGTAATGTTAGAGTTATCTATTCTTGATCTTGTTATCACGTTGTTGATTAGCTGAATTCTGAGCCTGTATCCAATCAAAGAGGCCGATACATTATAAAGTTGCCACTTTTACTTCCGGCAACAACAAGGAAACGAGGAAAAAAATCTCTGTGTTGACAAAAGGAAACTAAGGAATAATGAGGCAAATAGAATGGGCGATGTGGGCCAACGAGCAGGCTATAGCTAGTGCATTTAGTAAGTTTTCGTTTGTTCGCTTGTTGAATAATATTTCGATGTCACCTCACTTGTTTAGTCCCTACACTCCGAACGCGGCACGTCCAAATACCCAATTGATTGATTGATTGTTCCGGCCTCTCCCGGGCCGGCCCGGCCCCTTCCCGGTCCATCCTAGTCGTTCCGACCCCTTAGTCGTTCCGGCCTCACTGTAGTGTTTTCCTTCACATATTACCATTAAATGATGTTTTATGCATGGATCATATGTACATTTTGCATTGTGTTTATTGTACAAGTGTATTATGGGTTGTCGCCCTTCATCCGGACAATTTTTAGTGTAAAAATATACAACCGTAGAACTTTGAAGAGAGAGTTCAATAGTTCGTGAAACCGCTTAGAGGCAAACGGGTGGATATAAGTCGACCCGGGGAACAGTGTATATACGACTCATTCAACTCTGTAAGAAAAGAAATATGATGCATCTCTGTTTTACATTCCCATTTCCCATTGTTAAAAGACAAGAAAAACATGATACATTATGTTCATTATGTAATATTTAATGCAATCAACAATAAAAACATATATTTAATAAATAGCAAATAAGTTAACAGCTTACAGTATTTCTTAATAACAGAGACGTATAATACATTATACGTCTCTGTTAATAATTACAAACATGTTATACTAAGTTACCAATGCAAGTGGTAGGTGCAATATATCATGCGAAAATAGATAATGTAATTTATGTTTTTAAGAGAAAATGGCGACAATTTCATTATCAGTACATGTACGTGCCTATACTCAATAGTAGATGAAAAATATGTCCACATATTATTATTAAATACCAAACACCAACTTTCATGCATTATTCAATTATGTAACACAACATATGTCTAACAATTATAACTAATATATATACCAGAGACGTATATACTACTAGCTTTATATGTCTCTGTATGTACGTAATGATAAAATATATCTAATAGTTATAACTAAAATATATACGTAATGATAAAATATATTTAATAAATATAATCCATATATATACATAATGGTATACCTAATTTATAACGGGACGTAATGATAAAATATATTAACAATTATAACTAGTATATAATATCTAATGGTTATAGGTATTACTTATTGGTAATATATATATACATGTATAACCAATGGGTAATCAATTATAACAATCTAAACAATAAAGGCAGTGGCGTAGCATTTTCAAGTTTTTTTAAAAATCATATATATGTATTTATTGATTTCTTTTTTGATGATTGATATAGATCTTCTGTATCAATCATAAAAAGGAAAGAATAAAAGAAAAGAAAATCTTCTTGAAAATTTTAGTCTCTGTTTACACACGGATGTGTAGTGGACTATGTATACACATCCCTGGTTTACACAGGTGTATTTTGCCGTTTATTTTAGACAACATACATGTAAAATGAAAAAAATAAAAAATTACAATGTGATATATGTTTTTAATTTTTAATTTTATTTCTTTGAATTAGTAAAATAAATTATACACAATACAAATAAAATCAAACGGAATTAAATTTTAAACATGAATCATATATATATAATATTATTATGTGGATGCAACGACTAAGAATATGGGGCCGGACTGGGTTATGGGCCTGAACTACTAAGGTCAGAACAAAAATCTCTATTCATATCTACGTCTATGATACTGCACTGTCATTATTGGCTTCTTTGATAATTTATAGAGGTATAATTTTTTAATAGTCCAAAACAGAGACGTGATCCAATGGTATTTCTGTCTGTAGAACAGATCACTTTTTAACATGATCATTGTAATCATTTTCTAATGGATTATAATGATGTCTTTATGATATCTATCTTAACTTCTAGGTGTCTTTTTTCCAGAGTTGTTTCCAACGGCCCGCTTTCACCATCTTCCATTACACAACTTATCGCATAGACAAATTAATCTTCTGCAAAGTTTTAAATATATACGTCCGAAGCTCCTCATTATCGCAGAGACGTATATATTACAATAATAATAAGTATTTAATTGTGATATATATACGTCTCTGATTATCGTAATAATCTGGGATTGGGCAAAACTGTGAGACCCTTAGATAATGTATTAATATGTGTGTGGAGGAAACAAAAAGAGAACGAAAATACATAATGTACTGTGTTATCCAGTGAATATTAACCCATGTAATACGACCTTTCGACCTTGCAATTGTTCAATTGTGACGTCACGCCAAAATGGCGGATGGTTGCATGAAAATTGTCGTTTTACACGAATAAATGCCACAAATCTTGATTTTGTGATAAAAGGATCTTACAGTCGTTTTCATTTCATATGTCAGATTTATGAAACTCGCCACAAATTTTCATTTTAGCTCGTCAGAGGATTGCTAAATTGAAAAATTCTTAGATTCGTTTCATAAATCTCTTATGGAATGGAAACTCATGTAAGATCCTAAGTATTTATATAGATATTATACTTACTTTTCAGTTTTGATTTCTGGAGGAGCCATTGGTGTAGCAGGTTTCTTCAAGGGCTGGGAGATCGGAATCTATGGAATGTATCTTTTCAGGAAACGTCTCAAACACAAAAGTTCTTTGCAATTAACTTTAGTTTATTGAATTTTTTTTTGTGGAAACCAGAGATTAAATTTAGAGTTAAGTCAGTTATCCTGTGGGATAAAAAAATATATATTCATACAGGTAGTTTTGTGTCGCCTAGCTACGACGGATGTCGGAAAGACACATAGGCGCTCCTTTTCCGACGGGGGCGTCAATAATGTTAAGGTTTTGCGTTTAGCTCTGTTTCTGACAAAGTTACACCCACAAAACCTCGATCATAGATGTAGCATGGGTAGTGGAGCCTATTCTGCACTAAAAACATTTCATTGATTTCTGCATTTTTTTGGTAAAAACCTCAAATTTCTGGACTTAGAAAAAAACTCAACGTTAAGGTTTTGCGTTTAGCTCTTACATATTAAGGTGTTTCTGACAAAGTATAAATGCTAGAGCAACCAAACTTGGGTCATAGCTGTATCATGGGATGTATAGCTGAATGCATTACACTCTTTACTAGCATTTCAAAGATTTCTGCATTTTTTTGCTAAAAACCTCAAATTTCTGGACTTAGAAAAAACCTCAACGTTAAGGTTTTGCGTTTAGCTCTGTTTCTGACAAAGCTACACCAACAAAACCTCGATCATAGATGTAGCATGGGTAGTGGAGCCTACTGCACTAAAAACAGTTCATTGATTTCTGCATTGTTTTGGTAAAAAACTCAAATTTCTGGACTTGAAAAAAATCAATGTTATGATTTTGCGTTTAGGTCCGTTTCCTTATGTACTATGTCAAATGCTTATTATTATATTGACAAAGCGGGACAGGCGACACATATAATTATGCGTAATTCTTGTTAAGGAAAATTAAACGCACTATACTGCTATATCACTATACTGATAACTAAAACAATAGGTTGCTTCTGTAATCAGTATATTATGATTCCTTTCCCTTATTTTCACCAAGATTATCATGTTCCATATACAGTTTTCCTGGGACTGGCCCTAAATTACTTAAAATTCTTGATGGACCATAGAATAAAACTTTTATCTAGCCTTAACCAGGTATTCAGTGTTGCAGGCATTTTTGTGCTGATGATCGAGTACCCTCGCGGCAAGAGGAAGACAGGTCATTCTACACAGGAGAGAACGTAAGAAACTAATCTCATCAGTATGTACTTAAGAACCTCAGTCGTCCTGAGAATATATATGTAAGGGAGTTTTTGCAGTAATATGGAACAATAATATTATTTGAAAAGAATGTTGGTATGTCTCATAAAAGCATGAATAAATCTGAAAAGTAAAGTGACTTGGTCACAACTTGTCATTTAATTTAATGTTGCTCAGAAAAAGAAATAATAGTTTCCGTTAAACTCCCAAATGTAGGAGTTCCACAATAGAATATTCTTTTACAGAAATGCTTCTGACCCTTTAGTTTTTGTTAGTTGAGTACATATAAAACCATTGATATCCACACCTGATGGTCGCTTTCAAGACAATCTATTTGTGATGAAAATTTCTCGGATTAAAATAAGGCCGAGTCCTTTTGTATAAGGTCATTAATTTTAAATGATGTTGTTTGAAATATTTGTTTCAATTATTAAATCAATGACTTTCACAACAGATATTTTATATGAAAGAATCAGAAATGATCATGTTTAGGATACGAATTGTAAGATTATATCATAACAAGTAACCATCTTTCTCTAATGCTGATTTATCTTCAGGTTTCAGAGACCACTGTCTAGATTACTGAACTGCTGCGGACCAGTCACCCGCAACTATTTTGTCAGATTTATAATTTATCTTGTGTAAGTTGTATTATATTGTATTGTTGTTCCTTTCTTTGTAAATTTGGCATTCTCGATATCCAGGGGTTATGCTCACTTTCGCTCTCTGTACCCCTGGAATATGACTAATGTCTTAGCAAAATTGAAGGCTCAGTGTGCACCACCTTGTTGATGAAACAAGAAAACTAGTTCGATCCTTTGATGTACATCAAAAGATCGCGGTCGCCCGTAACGGCAAAAATTGTCAGGCTTTGAAGTCGGTGCTCTCTCCTTTGTAATCTTCAAAGGACTGGTATCAGCCTAGCGATTGGTCAGTTATTTTTACCCGAGACCAATCAAACAGCTATGTTCGTGCCTTCAGTTTTGCTATGACATATTCCAGGGGTGTATAGAGGAAAGTGAGTGTAACCCCTGGATATCGGGACAACAAGAGTGATTGATATAAGTTTGTAATGTGTCTCATTTCTTTAACCCAGATAACGTTTAATACATGGTATGTATCTGTAAATGGCATTTAAATGGTTGTATTCCTCATTATCATTAATTTTGTCTGGAATATGATATTTGAACATTTTATAATAATGTGATTAATTATAAGTGGTTGATGATTCTTTTTCATTGACATACATTTGTATCTGTTTCATTTCATTTAAATGGATGTATTCCTCATTATCATTAATTTTGTCAGTAGAATATTCAAACATTTTATAATAATATGATTAAGTATAAGTGGTTGGTGATTCTTTTTCATTGACATACATTTGTATCTGTTTCATTTTATTTAAATGGTTGTATTCCTCATCATCATTCATTTTGTCAGTGTAATATTCAAACATTTTATAATAATAATGTGATTAATTATAAGTGGTTGGTGATTCTTTTTCATTGACATACATTTGTATGTTTCATTTTATTTCTTACATTCACTAAAATTGATTTTCTAGTTATTATGAAAGGTGTTGTACTATCTTTATTTGTCTTTTAATATCAGTTTAAGATTGTTTCCTTGTGTGTTGATGGGACAGTATATTTTGGTTATTTCATTTTTAAAGATTATGTGTTCCTGCCTGCTTTATCCTTGCCACGTTGCTGGGAGGGGTGTGTCTCTTTATCACAAGCATGATCTACATGGTGGTGAGTAAATAATAAACCAATACTTTCTCAAATCTAAAGGGTTTATTATGAAAAGTAAAGTAAGTAAATGAAATTCTACCAACATTATATGACTAATATAATACCCCCCTCCCACAGGCTACTTATGGAAAGAAACTACTGTGCATGGAATTGGTCTCTTTTTTATCACAGTACAACAAAATATGGCTCCTCTGAATTTCAATGCCAGAACCAATTTTCAGTTTCAAATGGTTAAAATGTTACCTCCAAAAACTGGCTTTAACAGTGGTCAGCCGTTCTATGTCCGGTCACTGGACGGTGGCAGGCTATACATCGGTCATTCTAACTTCCCCTGTATGCTTCATATGTGCGACCTTAATGTAAATTTTCATTTAAAACAGTAATTTATAAACAGTAACCCACTAGTCAAATGCCCATGCAGGGCTACCAGATCGCCAGCTTGCATGGGCTAGTGAAATTTACAGACATACTAGCTTGGGACTAATGACTTGTTTTATTATGTTATAACTGACATGCATGCTTCAGTTCAGTTTCATCACAATAAGGATAAACAATTGATATGTTAATCCTATAAAGTTTTGGGTAGTCTTCACTACAACATCTATTGAAACACATGGAGTAATTCATGCTGCATTGAAGACGCGGTTTCTTTTAAGTTGCATGTTAAATGTGCTTGTAGGTACTATTTATAACATAAATAACATTAGAAGTCTACGATAACCACCAAAATGGCTCTTTGTTGCAAATGATTCTCTTTTATTTGACATTTTAAAGCCCCTCAAGATTTTACATGATCCATCAATCTTAAAATGATGGGCCATTTTCCTGTTGATTAAGCATGTTTTCATATGAAATGTTCAGTTTGCTTGAATTTAGCCTAAATTCGTCCATCCTTTTTCTGACCCAAATGGTGTACCTGAGCACAATGTAATCTGGTGGTAAACTTGTTTATTGTAGGCAGCCTTCCGTGGAGAAGAATGGTTAGCTGTAGGCTTAGAAGAGAAAGAGGCTGACCCAGTAAGGGAACTGAAGTCCTTTAAACGGCCAGTGAAACCGCCACCACGGTTTGTTGGTCATGTGCAAGAAGAGGAAGAAAACCGGGTGTGAGGTGCACAGTTCCCACCAGTGATGTCTTTACAATTCTCAAATCAACACGAAGTACTCCTACAATGCATATTACCAGCCGAATCTCTAAATGAGTAACCTGCATAAAGCTTATAAAACATTCCATGACATGCAAGTTTATTTATGACTTGGAAGTTTGTCAAGTTTTAGATTTAATCAAACTTCACTATGAAAGCCATTGAAGCATTAATCCTTTCACCACTGTAGACCGTAATGGATTCATCCAGATCAATGCACAGTACAGTCTGCTAAAGTTACATATGGGTGAAAGGGTTAAAGTGGTAACATTTCCTTTAATTACCCTAATTTCTGACATATATCTCACAGGAAATAACTTTTTTACATCTAAAAGGCTTTGTTAATATGACAGAGCTGATAACAAACCATTCATGGCTTACCCGGTATTGTTTAAATGACTACGAAATTACTAAGTTTTGAACATAGGCCAGCTGTAAAGCAGAGCCTGATAATCTTAAGAAAATAATCCATGGTTTATTCTGGAGATTTTAGGCCATGTTAACAGATTACTATTGTTATCTTTAATGTGTTCTAAATATATAGAGGATATTTAATGATGTCTTCAGTAATGACAAATATATTTCACTAGTGTGGCTTATATTTTGATATTTTTCACGAGTGCGCAGCAGGAATGTAAAATATCAAAATATAAGCCACAGAAGTGAAATATATTTGTTATTACTGAAGACACAATTAAATTTTCGATTCATTACATTTTTGAAGCTTAAAACATTATTACATTTTTAAAGCATAAAACATGAAAAAAATGTAATGCATGAAAAAAGGGCGGGAATCAGAAGCGTAATAATTAGCGCCATATTTTAATGACGTGGTGCTTGACAACAAAGCTGCTCACCGTTTTGATTGGGATACTCAACGCAATTCTGACGTTTTCTGGTATGATAGCTTATAAAAATGTTATTAGTTGTAAATGTATATTTATGTAAATACTTAAGTGTGCCAAATATTTACCATAACAACCACTTATTCTACCGTTGCTTCATTTGAATCTGAACAAAAAATTGTTGCCTTTGAATGCAGCAAATAGAAGATAACGTTATGATTGGTCAATACCAAAAAGTGATATTTTATCACTTTTGATATTTGTCATAGTGTGAAAGGTATCAGTTTTATCAAGTTGATAGAATCCAATATTTCACTGGCAAAAATATAATAAATATATGTATTATGAGATTATGCATACATCAGTTTTATCACTGAAAAATGAGATTCTTGTTGTTAATGGTATATTTTATGTAGAGATTAGGACTGGAAATATGTTGTAAATATTGAAGTTTTTATATAATATGCGGTTATAACAAAATTGACGTCTGTGGACTTCTATGTTCAAAACATTCCAAACTTATTATCCCCTCGCAACAATAGTTTGAGGGGGTTCCGCCCGTACGTACATTAGTATGTATGATACACTCTGTCATCGCTCTTGCAACTTCATTCCTTAACGAAATTTCATGAAACCTCACACAAGTGTTTGGTATGGCAATGCCTTGAACATATAAGTTTGCGTTTTTAGGTTTCTATGTTGAAGGTCAAGGTCATCGCTCTAGCGACTTCATTTCCTCTTACACATATGTCTTAATGTGTGAATGCGAGAAAATTTGTATCACTTGTGAAGCTTTATTGATATACTAATAGCATGGGTTGAAGATTGATAAGTTTATTTTTGTATGTGTACTACCACGCTCCAAATAGTTTTTCTGTCAGGAAATGCTGGTGTTAATGTTTTATATAGCATGGCATATATGGTATACTGTAAAATTAATTTGTGGCAAAATGTTGCCTTGTACACAGTTGTAAATTGAGTTTGATTTTCGCTCACATTAAGATTCAAAAGTCCATGAGTTCATGTCATAGTAAGGTGTCCATCATCTATTCTTTCATTCATTTACCAGTTTTAATTTAACTGGTAAAAAGACTACTTGTCAAAAATGGATGAGGGAATTTGACTACCCTGGTAAATTTGGAGCATTTATTGCCAATAAAAGAGTTGTATATATGAAGGGGCTGGCCCTCTTATGAAAGAAAAGTGAGCCTTAAATGGGAAATGGACTAAGTAATGGATAAATCACGAGTGGGTGTTGGATAAACCCGTAAAAGCACTACCTGTGGAGGGACAAATGTTATAATTTATATACATTAGTCACCATCTTTGATCATTAAAATTACTTTTCTTATTGTTTGCACTATTGCTTTATGTATTCAGGTTGAAAAAATCCTATAGGAACATAGTAATATAAATGTTAGTACGCTGTGCCATTCACAATCCTTTAGTATGATATACAGTAAGTAATATAAATTTCAGTACCCTGTACAATTCACAATCCTTTAGTATAATACACAGTAAGTAATATAAATGTTAGTACGCTGTACAATTCACAATCCTTCATTATGATACACAGTAAGTAATATAAATGTTAGTAAGCTGTACAATTCACAATCCTTTAGTATAATACACAGTAAGTAATATAAATGTTAGTACGCTGTACAATTCACAATCCTAATTAGTAAGATACACAGTTAAGTAATATAAATTTTAGTACACTTCCATTCAAAATCCTTTAGTGTGATACACAGTCACATGATTATCTAAACCCAACTAACAGGTCGGGATATTGATGACTCTTGTTTATAACTTTCTTCCTACTTGTTTTGACATAAAGTCTCTTATGACCCATCCTCGATATACATGAGTTACGCTCACTTTCGCTCTCTACACCCCTGGAATATGTCATAGCAAAATTGAAGGCTCGGTGTGTGCCACCTTGAGGATGAGACAAGAAGACTATTTCGATCCTTTTATATACATCAAAAGAATCTCGTGGTCACGTAACGGTAAAAATTGACAGGCTTTTTCGGGCGTCTCTCCTTTGTAATCTTCAAAGGACAGGCATCAGTCTACCGATTGATCAGGTTTTTTTTTACCTGACACCAATCAAACAGCTATCTTCGTGCCTTCAATTTTGCTATGACTTATTCCAGGGGTGTAGAGAGCGAAGGTGAACGTAACCCCTGGATATCGAGGATGCTTATGACTATGACCAAATGGTTCTACGTTGATTCATCGTCAACGATGACAACACCTTGTTCTAATTTGCCGAGACATGTTCGACCGATTCCTTGTTCCAGGTGATCACTGTCCACCATGATTATAAGAAATGTTACTGACAAAGTGTTACTGTAATCACTAGGTTCATGAATAAGAAATCCAAGATGACCACATGATCTCATTGTAAGAACAAAATTTCCTTCCTTCCTATTTAAAATACTTAACATGAAGAAAAAATTTAATAAATTGTATTTCCTTTTGAATAACAGGTAATAATATACACATTGATATTGCTGGATTGTTATTGCATCCTCAGTTTATGTATGTTATCTGATGAGAGATTAGTAAAAAGCATGCGAGCTATTATAATATAAATTTTATTCATTTTACAACAATTATAAAAAAAAAGTTATTTCATCTTATATTAATCACTCTTGTTTGCCCGGATGTTAGCGCGTTGGAGGAAACGGGAGTACCCGGAGAAAACCCACGTGGTCCGGCAGGTGACTCAACCTTTTCACGTTCGATCGGGGAATTGAACCCCGGCCGCCTTGCTGAAAGGCAAGTGTGCTATCCACTGCACCACCCGACCACCCGTGCATGGGCTTCAGCTTTATGTTTTGAACTATCATTTATGATGTGTGAAATATTTGTTTGAAGTACTGTTGTGGAATCTTTAAGGCTGGCGACAGTTTCCAAGTCTCTAATGATAGCCGTATAGTACTGTATTGATAAGGTTGAGATCCATTCCGTATGTATGTATAGTATACATCAATTCATACATGTTTCAATTCCTCCTTTATTACCAGTGATATTTTAATATGTGGAAAGACACAGTATATGTCCTTTACTTACAGTGCAATTCGTTTAAACATATTAAATAAAATATATTTTCATAACACAAATTGTTGATCTTATTTCACATACATGTATATCCATGATAAACTGGACTTCAAAACTTGATTAAGAAAGGACCACTTTCCTCGTTTTTGGCTTCAGTGACCAGGTTAAGAAGATTGGTTTAGGTCAGGCCCCATCTGCACTATGGTTAAGAAGATTGGATAAGGTCACTTACCAAGTAATCAAGTTTAAAATAGTTCATTTTCCAAAATGGCAGCCATGGCGGCCGTATTGGCTTTTTGATTGACCTGAAAAAATAACATTTGCCAGGACCATGAGTTGATCATTCCTACCAAGTTTCCGTTAACTCGGCCCTGTAGAACTTGACAAGTATTAGTTTGAAATAGTTTTTCAAAATGGCGGCCATATTGGATTTCTGATCGAGCCGAAAAATAACAACACTTGGTCAGGGAGGTGAAAGTTATATTCCCATGAAGTATCAATGAAATCTCTTTGACAGTATTTCAGCTTAAGTTGAAAATGTAAAAATGTTAACGGACAATGCACGACGGACGAAGACGGATAGCAATAAGTCACTTGAGCTAAAGCTCAGGTGACTTAAAAAGACCAGGACGGTAATATTTGGTCAGTAGCCTGCTGGGATGAAGGGCTACAAAGTTTGTTCAAATAAATGACATATTCAAGGTCACAGGGATCAAATATGTTAAAATCGTTCAACAACTTCTCAATAATCAAAATGTCTAGGGTGATGATATTTTGACCAGTAGCATGCTTGAATGTAGGGCTACCAAGTTTGTTCAAATGAATGACCTTCAATCATATTCAAGGTCACAGAGGTCAATCGTTTAAAAAAAAACTTTAAACGACTTCTTCTGAATAACAAAAAAGCACAGGGTGATGATATCTGGCCAGTAGCATGCCAGGTTAAAGGGCTACCAAGTTTTTTTTAAATAAACGACCTTGACCTGTATTGGATTGGTTTGGTTTAGTTTTGTTTAACGTCCTACCAACAGCTATGTTCATTTAAGGACGGCCTCCACTGTGTGCAAGATGCATGCGTGTAGTAGTGTATGCGTGTGTTTTGGGAAGATGCGATATGTTCGTGTTAGTCTCCTTGTGATAGCGCGGAAATGATGCCGACTTTATAGTGCTACCTCACTGAAACCTACTGACGAAGACACCCATCAGGACACCCCGCCCGTTCACATTATACTGACAACGGGCGAACTAGTCTTCCCACTCCTAAATTGCTGAGCGTTAAACAGGAGTTCAAACTACAATTTTTTCAGACTATCGTATGTCTCGGTCATGGGACAGAACCCTTAGCCTTTTTCACATGGGGCGAACGCTCAACTAAAGTCCAAAAATGAGGCATTGTCAAGGGAGACATAAGGAAGAAGAAAGTTGTTTAGAAAGAAGAGAAAAGATCCCAAATTTAGTCCCCTCTTACGATCATGCAATAGGGGCATCAGGTACAATTCGTACGCCCTACCTTAAGGGACCCCAGGTGAGGAAGGCAATTGGTTCTGTCCCAAGGCCGGAACATTACAAGGTCATTAAAAATGTTAGTTATTTCCTGCTAATGTAAACGTATTAAGGGAAAAGGGAACAACTGGTTTACCTGTTGTCATATAATGTGACTTGGTGGAGTACCATGCTAGGTGCCTTCTGCATGTTAGTTCAATGAGAAAGCACTGTCGCAAGGAGGCAAACATACATGCATAGGTTACACACAAGGCACATTTTAAAAGGAACTTATTTGTTAATCACCCTGCTGGTCGGGTATCGAGAAAAGAATACACTTGCTGTTAGCGTTACCCGCTACATGTATTGTAAGAGGCGACTAATGTGGGAACGCCTGCAAAATTGGGGATTTGCTTTTGTGTCCTCTACTCCAGAACACAAAAGCGACCAAAATAAATCTGCTGCATATTTGCAATAGTTGGGATCTTTGTATTTCTCTTTACTACTAAATACCTATATTTCCTCACTTTACAATACCACCCCTGCAGGTCGGGGATCCAGAAAAATCGCACGAGGCGACTAATGTGATGACTACCTGCAGAATTGGTGATTTGCTTTTGTGCCCTCTTCATGGGAACAAAAAAAAAGCTACCAAATTAGATTTGCTGTAATTTCAATAGTTGGGTTCTTTTTATTTTCTTGACAATACCTCACTTTTGGTTTTAATGTTGAAATTCGCCCAAGTGAGGAAGGCAATGGGTTCCATCCCCAGGCCGGGAAATACCAAAGTCCTTAAAATTGGAAGTTGTTATTCCTCGATTAATGTTCAGCATTTGGGGTAATGACAACAACTGGTTCACCTATTGTAAGTATGGTTCAATATAAGATCCGCGCTGTTACTTAGAGGTAAATACACCAATAGTCCATGCTTCCACTCCAGCAAACATACACAACACACAATGAGGCACGTCCTTAAATGGCAGCTGTTGAAAGGAAGTTGAATCTTTTGCAACCAATATTATTTTTTCCTGAGATAAAAATAACTTTTAAGTTACAAATACACACCTGCCGGTCGGGGATTGAGAAACGAATTCAACTGCTATTACCCTCTGTATGTTTCGAAGGAGGCGACTAATGAGGAACCCCCTGCAGAATTGGAGGTTTGCTTTTGCATCCATCCTCTTCTTGGGGACAATAAAGCGTCCAAAATAAATCTGCTGCATCCATTCAAATATTTGGTATCCTTATGTTTCTCTCTAGTTCTAACAGAGACGTATAATACATATCTGGTTCTAACTAGACTTGTGCCAAAAGTGAAGATACTTCAAGATGGCTGCCACATCCAGTTGTCAAGCACCTGTCACTTTTCAACCTTTTTAATTATATTAATAAAATCATCCGAACTCAACTTATATTTTGATATATTTCCTTTTGCCCTGATCACTTGCCTCAAACGTCTTGGGATCGAATCATAAAGTTTTTTATGAATTCTAGGGGTATATTTGTCCATATGTCCCGAATTGTTGTCTCCATCTGAGCCTTTGTGATGACTTTATATGCCTGTTTTTGCAGTTCAAGTTTCATTTTACGCCACATATTCTCAATTATATTAAGGTCTGGTCTTTGTGCCGGCCATTTTATACCATGAAGTTGATTTTGGTCCATGTACTCTTTCACAGAATTAGCTCTATGAACCGGAGCACGGAGCATTGTCATCCTGGTATATGTTATTGTTATCAGGGAAATGACGAGCAATAACAGGCCAAACAAAATTGTAAACTCAAACTTGTATATCTCAATATATTTTAAAGCATTAATATAACCAGTTACAACAGTAATAGTCCCAACACCTTCAGAGGTAATGCAGCCCCAGATCCACGTGTACCACGCCCAAGATTTAAACAGGAATGTGTCCATTCTTCACCGTCTCCAGACTAAAACACGATTATCCATTCCAATTTCGACCTTATATTCATCAATATAGATGACTCTTCTCCAATTATCTTCAAGAGTTTTGTGTCTGTTCAATTTACACCGTGCCAGCCTTTTTTTTGACATTTGAGGCACGAATTCTAATGGATATTTTAACAACACACTTTTTATAGCCTTCTTCATACAATTTTTTCTGAACAGTACTCTTAGACACAGCTAGGTTCTTCCCTGAATTCATTAAAAATTATTTTATGAAGTGGACGTTTTACTATTTGATTTTACAGTGATGCAAAGTTTGCGAGTATCCCGCTGTGTTAGCATATTTGGCCTACCATGCAGTTCTCTCCTTGTTTTCCAAACTCCCTCGACCTTTTAAATGATTTAAAACTCCATAAATAGTTGGGAGTGGATGTCCCGTTTGCCGTGCAATATCAGGTCCCATCACACCAGTTTTATGCAATGCTGCAATGGCATTTTTCTCCGATATTAACAATTCCTTACGTTTTGGTGACATTCTCAAAACTGTACGAAATGTAAACAAAGCAGACGACCAATCACTTCCAGTGACCTATGACCCTTTGAAAAGCATCGCTTGAGTAAATGTGTGGAAGAAGGGGCACTTTCCGAGGAATGCCCCTTTTAACCAAAATAAGTAACCCGGAATTAAAATGACGTTGTGAAAATTATCTTCACTTTTGGCACGGCACTGTACCTTTTTTTTCTAGCGTCTTGCTTGGCAACACCTCACTTTTGGCTTGAATGTTGAGCGTTCGCCCATGTGAGAGAAGCCATGGGTTCTGTCCCTAGGCGAAGACGGACATACCAAAGTCCTTAACAATGGTATTTGTTATACCCCGCTTATCGTTCATCATTAAGGGGAATGGCAACAACTGGTTCACCCGTTGTCAGGATAATGTGACCGGGTGGAATGCTTTGCTGGGAGCCTTCGGCGTGATATTTCAGTGAGATAGCACTATAAAGTCGGCATACAATCTGTGCTATCATAAGGAGGCAAGTACACCAACATATCCTGCCTCGAGCACACATACACACATGCACAATTACACAACACACACGGAAGAACGTCATTTGATGACCTTAGCTGTTAAAAGGACGTTAAACCAAATGAAACCAAAACCAAATCGGGGAAAAAGCAATATAACGTCGGCATCAGATCCACACATGAAGGCTCGTCCTTATATGACCTTAGGACGTTAAACAAAATAAAACCAATTAAGTATTAAATAATCCATGTTAAAATGTGCACTTCAGTTATTACCTGAACGTTTTTAACAAACTTCTACTGTAACACAAAAATATGATAAATACTGCCGCCACATCACTATATTTGTTATGATATTGTGAAGTATGCATTCATTCGCATTATCTGTTTTACTAAATTTATGGAAGAAAACTTATCGTTAAACACAAGGTTTCCTTTTCACTATAAAGTCAACATCAGATTCGCGCACAAGATTTCATTTCCCAAGAAAATTTGTTTTCTGTAGCGTAACTCTTCACGAAAACACTTCTATAATCTGAAAATGTGTCAAAAGTTTAAGTTTTACAGTTGTAGCTAGCCTTCGAATGCATATAGCAATTTACAAAAGGTTTTTACGATTAATAATTTAGGAGTTAATTAACATACATAAGAAAATATAGATGTATCTATAAGGTCATCACGATATATCGTGAATTAAATACTAAACGAATTATATACCGAATTAAATACTTTATTAGGAAATTTTGATTGACGCAGGCTTCAATTAAAGCCTCTTTAAATTAACCATACCAATAAATATCCCACTCCATGCTGGACTACACATCCCTACTTCAGGTAATACAATGTTCATAATGTAACAATGTACAATTCAGGTGAACTCATGTTCCAATATTCGGAAATTGAAAAAAAAAATGTTTCTAATGTACATATTTTCTGAGAATGTCCTCTTGTCCTGCTTTTACCAATCTCAAACACATTTATACATGTGTATTTTATACATGTGTATTAGACATTTGTAACGAGCCCAGTGTGCTTAACTCATTCACCCCTGAAATTTGATAATAAACTATTCCAACCTCTGAATTGGAAGGGTTCAAATGTGTTTTTAGGGGACGAATGAGTTAAACGCGTTCGGCCTGAACAGTGATAGGTTTCAGCACTTCGACCCACACTATCAGGAGAATAAGATCACGCCGTTACTAGTCAGGATAGTAACAACTCTGGAAACTCGCCGGTAGTGGGACAACATATTTGATCAGCTCGTGGAAGTTTCTGTATGACGTGACAGTCTGGTGATTTGAGTGTATTTTAACACAGGTAGTGTTTAATTTAGACTCAAAATTCAACTTAATATGTAAGATTTTTATTTAGGCAATACACCATCATGGCTTCAAGCTGTCTGCACGCTAGCTACGTTATCGCAGCTAACGTACACCCCACTTTCCTCCCCGTCGACTGGCCATGTAATGTTTATTCAGGTAAAAGGCACACATAAAAAGCATTACAACACAGGCACTCATGATTGTCCTCACCCGATCTCCTTCAAGCCAG
The DNA here is from genome assembly GCF_002113885.1 of Mizuhopecten yessoensis. NCBI lineage: Eukaryota > Metazoa > Mollusca > Bivalvia > Pectinida > Pectinidae > Mizuhopecten > Mizuhopecten yessoensis. The sequence continues at coordinate 335,273 of NW_018405747.1, forward strand.
TGACTGTGATTACAAGAGCACAAGACTGTAAGATATTACATAGCCCGAGTTTTCTCTGGCCATTACACCAGACTAAGACATTTTGACATAGATGTCTGGTGTTTGCCAAGAAAACCACTCGCCAAAGAACATTCACTCGCAAATGCTGTTGTTCATCACAGCTTTCTCTTGATAGGTCCACAGAGTTCCAGCTGGCTCCTCCTTCCTGTTGTATCCAAACAGCCATTTTAACGTTTTACCCCTTCTAATATGCCTCAGGGGTTGTTTCTCTTGTCTTCTTTAAAGGGGAAATTGACGAAATCAAGAATAGGTCCGCTGTATCCCACTTAATGTTTATCATAAAAGGCGACTATTGAGGGCCCTTCTGCAGAATTAGGGGTTTTCTGCCGTGTCCTCTTCAAAGGGGACATGGAAGAGACCAAAATTGATCTGCAATAATTGGGATCTTTCTTGTTTCCTATCTTTCTTGTTGTCTTTCTGTTCTTTCTACTTTTTTTCCTGGCAGTGTCTCCTTACACAACTGTCTTCATATGACTGTCAGTGCGTAGCATACATGTATAATGCTTGTATGCTCAAGCATACACTAAATTTTCAAGATTTTTTAATCATATATTTTTATTAATTTCTTTTTGTATGACTAATATATATGGACAGTCCGTATCAATCACAAAAAAAAGGAAAGATTTAAAAAAAAATCTTCTTGAAAATTCTGATAAAATAGTGTTGCTAAAATTGTTATGTCTATAAACATTGACAAATCTCAACGGTTTATGCAAACAACTTTTTAGTGAAGTACACAATTTGATATTATTCATATAAAAAGTCGGGTTTTACTTGATAATAATCAGACTAAAAGGAGTTCCCAGAATAAAAGGGATTGTTTCTAGGGCCTAGAAGAATATTTTTTCCAGCTATCAGAGAAGGAGTTCCACTCCCCAGGAGCTACGTGCCTCGCACAGTGACTCTCTGTAAGCATACACTCCGAAACATGATTTGCTACGCCACTGACTCTAGCTGTTGCGAGGACATTAAACCAAAAATTTACTCACAAACCCTTCCAATAATCATAGATGGAATGTTTTCACCTGTGGCATTGACACACAATGCTGTAATATTCTACCAGTTGTTGCTGGTCGACTCCTGCCAACGACGCTTTTTAACCTTCTATCAGCAGTAACCTTCACAGGAGTATATATATTTCAGGTATTTCTGCTTCATCCCAAATCCAGATAGCAGCTGGTTTGTTCTTCAGATTTAAGCTGTCACAATGTCATCGAGATCGTTGTAGTTATTACGATTCCACAACAACAGGTTTCATCAAATAGGCTCTTTTGCTACGTTTCTCCGGCTTTCTCATGTGGCATGCCTGACACATGCAGAGACGTACTGTAGTAGTGTTTTTCCACTACACATATACCATTGGTATTGGTGCATGGTTACCCCCTTCATAGATTTATTGATGGGGCTTTATTCCTTGTTCTGGTCATTGTCAAACCTGCAGATGTGGGATTAATAGAATCTCTCAACCCCTTGGGGGTGAGATAGGGGAATCTCAACCTGAGGGGGAAGATTCTTAAGTTGAAAGCCTTGTGTTTGCCAACTTAAGAATCTTTCCCCGAGGGTTTAGATTCCTCTATCTTACCCAGAAGGGGATGAATGATTCGTTTTTTCTTACCCTGTTCTCCCATTGTGTATCTTATACACAATGTAATGATAACATTACATGCTAAATTCAGGGTTGACGTGATGTTGATGGATTGTTGACATGACGTCATTGCATTGTTGTAGATACGTACGTCTTACCATTGTTATGAATAGGGGAATCCCCCCTGTCTCAACCCTAGGGTGAGACAAGGAAATCTCACACTAGTAAAAGTGTGGATACACCAGGGAAAGAGAAAAGAAACCTCCCTTCTAATTAAATCTGCCATTTACATATCTGCCATTTACATTATACACATGAATATATATATATAGGGTAATCTAATGATGGGTAAGACAGTGTTCGAGGAACCACCAAAAGCTGTGGTAACAATATAGTTGTCATCTGAGAGAACGAAAGAGAGAGCACTAAAAGCAGCATTACAGTAATATATATATATTGTCAGAAGGAAATAGTTTTTAAGAAAGTTGTACTCGTCAAGTGTCAAATTGTAACGGTTGCTGATGATGTTAAGTCAATATCTATGCGTTCATATACGGACATTTTTCCCAATGTTTCAATTAATTCTTAAACAGATTCAGTCTTATTTGGACAACAGACATTGGTGATAATCTAGTTGTGAAAAAGATAATACTTCATATCAGAGACGTATATATTACATATATACGTCTCTGTTCATATGCTGTTCTAGGGGAAATTGCAAAGTGCTGTGTCATACGGCTGAAATGATACCCATACTGTACCTCATGATAATACTATACAATATGTATCACGATAAAAATAGCTGCTTAAAAGATCACCTTTATAATAAATGATTGAGTGCATGATTTTATCAAGTTATGTCAAACTTCAATAATAAATACTATCGAAATATAGTTTTGTATAATTTCTTGTACACACCTGACTGAAGGATTAAAAAATGAAAACACTTTTTTAGAGTTTGATAAAAACTGATTGATAATTTAAGTACTGTTAGCGTATCGTAATAGAGGTGGACAAAACATTTCAATAGGATACACAATAAAGTATCGTGATACGATACAATACAATAAGATATATTGTGGCATATCCCTCACTGTGTCATAATAATCTTGCTTGAGTATTTTACCATGTATTCAGAATGCAAAAAAGAATGGTGCTGATGAGATTAGGATTAAAGGCGGTGTCCTGGCGACAACTGCATCAACCGAAGAGAACGCTGTATTACGGGAGGGCCATATCACTTCTAGGTGTAGGCTTGGCTGGTGTGTGTCAGTCACCGTCTGTCTCGGCCAAGGTTTGTTCCAGGAATGTGAGGACATTCTCAGTATTTCATCAGTCATGTTCAAGAACCCAGCAGTACTCATCACAAGTGACAGATGAGGGATTCTTATCCACTCCTCTGTATTTGCGGTCTGTAAATCACTTGAACAACTTGGCAATCATTGATCACCATGGTAGTTTTACATACCGGGACCTACTGTATCTCGGAGATAAGATGGGGCAACGCCTATCAGAAAGTTGTCAAATAGCTCCTTCCTGCACGCTGGAGAGCCGTCGGGTGGCAATACTCTGTGAGAATGATATGTCTTTTGTGACAGCCTTGTGGGGGGTATGGATGGTTGGAGGAGTGGCTGTGCCTCTGGCCAAGACACATCCTCCCTCGGAACTTGAGTACCGGGTAAAGGATGCCAAGTGTTCTGCTATAGTGACATGTAATGCGTTTAAGGACAAGGTGGAAGATATCGCCACTAACCATAACATTCCATGTCTGCAGCTGGCAGCAGCAGACTACACAGACAAATGTCGGACAGGGTTCGACTTTTGGAAAGTCCAGGAGGCCCGGTTCGGAACAACCAAAGATCAGCTTATAAATATGATAGAGAAAAGGTTTTATGATAATATACCAGCTGTCATTATCTACACAAGTGGCACCACTGGTAACCCAAAGGTAAGATTACTGGTTCATAACAATTATCAAAGGTAAGGATTAGGACCTAAAACTATTCAATAATTTTGTTGTTTTGAAAATTCCAAAAGCTTTCAATTCACAAAGATATACATTAAATTTTAACAAGGGAAATTTAGTAGTTTTCCTTGTCATAAAATTTGGGAGATATATTTTATTATTATACCTTCTGTTAAAATCTCATAATCTGATTGGTTGAGAAAGATGTGAACATTTTCAATGTTAACTTGCTCGTTTTACAAAGATAAAGAAGACAGGGTGTTATTCCAAAAAATATCACATGCGCCAAACGTATGCGTGCACGGTTCGTCCCAGTGCCAGGGTGTTATTCCAAAAATTGTTACATGCGCCAAATGTATGCGCCCCTGGTTCATCCCAGTGAAAACTTTTCGCCTCGGTCCACAATGCTTTCCGAGGGGTGAAAATATGCAATATCGCCCTCTCATGAATGTGATATTTATATAATGTTACCTGCTTGATATTACTTAAGAAGAAAAAGACTTCAACATAAGTTTACCTGCGCTCCACACTTGTGAAAACATCTCATATTGATGCGAGATGGATTCAAATATTCATTGAGGACTAGCTATTCCAATATACTTTTTGGTGTTTGGGGTTACATGGAGGCAACTATGTGTTCAGATGATATAAATATGTCTGTTGAGATATAAAGTAGTTGTTAACTTTATTATAGTGGCCCCATGCCAGGAAAATAATAATTGTTAGTGATGAGGGTCACTAACATACCTCCCTGCCTCCCCAACCCCACTCCCCCGGCGCACTGAACGTGAGTAACGAAATATTTGTTTATGTCCTATGACTGTCCGTAGGGTGTCGTGCTAACCCACCGGAACGTCACAGCCAACATGGAGGGTATGGTGTCATCATGGCGATGGACCCCCAAAGACAGAATCCTCCATGTCCTGCCACTGTACCATGTTCACGGCCTGGTGAACGCACTCATGACTCCACTGTACTGTGGTGCCACGTGTGTCATGCTGCCCAAGTTTGATGCACACCAGGTACATTCACTCACTCGACATCTAATTCAATCTCACAGTGCTATTGTAAATTTTGTTAAGAAGGTGTGCACTTGCATGGAAACATTCCTTAAATTACTTTAATTCCAATTTTTATTATTTTTCATTTTAAGCTAACCAGTGCCATTTTATTGAAATGTTTTCATTTTACACTGTTTTGGAAAACATTTACTTACATTGCCATCAGGTGTTCGTCGGTAGAAATCTCAAAAGCTGAGGTTCATTATAACATGTATATTTATTTCAACAGAGCAGTAAGCGGTGTCTTACTTTCACGAGGTTTATTTTCAGGTGTTGATGAAGCTGACAGGTAAAGAAAACATTACAGTGTTGATGGCAGTACCCACTATCTACGCCAAGTTAATAGAATACCTGAAGACCTTGGACCAGAAGTCGGACATGTCTGCTAGTGATGAACATATTAAGGCAAAAGACAGTGACATGAGGTGGAACATGAGGTAATATTTTAGTCAGTCACTGAAACCTCAAAATATCTTCACTATTATAATTTAGTGTTCATCGATCCCAGTTAAAAAAAATGCTATTCCTTATGCCACAGAGGACATCAATTTTTCACTGCCTCCTCTAGGGGTTGAGCCTAATGGCTTCTGGTCTACCAAACGAGCTAAACAGAAATTCTGGACAGAGTCATAAGGATATTGCTAGAATTTTACAATGGTGACATGTACATAATCCCCTTCCAGGAAAGAACTTATCCCTAATTTTCTACAGGTCAGATCCATTCTTGTGAAAGTTCTTGCATAGGATTACCTGAGAGCCAATGTAAGTGGAAATCTTAAATGGAAGTCATTTACACTTAAGTTTAAAAAGTACATAATGGCCATTTGGGTTTTTTGCACTTAAGTAGTTTATGTATTTTATCCTAAAATGGCCACCCATAGGATACATTTGAATGCGTTTCTGGTGAAGAAAATGTAGTTGGTTAGATTTAAGAAAAATGTTGGTGTATCTGATACATTGTATATTAATTATTTTATTTCCACAATTATATATAGCTTACTTTACAAAATGTTGTTTTAGGCTTATGGTGAGTGGCTCAGACGCACTGCCCACAACTGTCTTAGAGCAATGGGAGGCTAGGACTGGTCACTTCCTGTTGGAGCGGTATGGGATGTCGGAGACTGGAATGATCCTCACTAACAACATTGAAACAGTACATTCCACTGGTAAAGTTTGAACATACAATAAATAACAATTTCACAGATGTTCATCATATCCTTCTTAAATTCCGATAAATCATGATCTATGCCCATATTTAATCGTTTGTACAGGTATTACAAATTCCACAAATATTGCTTGAGCTTTTGGTCTCTTGAACACAATCCTGCTATGACTTTCAAAAAAAACTTTAAAATTGGTGTTATGTTTGAATTTTCCTGAAATAGACTATTGAGGTATCATTTCTCATATTCTCATCCTTCCCTTTATAACAAGGGTGTAAACACCAGGTCAAATTCAGGAGCTCAATGTATTATTTAACCAACAGCATCTGAACTTGGTTGTTTGTAATTTGACATACATTAATTTCTAAACATTTTCTTCAGGTTGAATTGGTAAGTATGGGTTATGAAAGGATTCTTGTAACACAACCAATACCTGTTTCTATGTGACGTTTCGATGACTAGTACGGTATGTACTCTTGTCACTTTCATCATACAAATGACCAGTGAAGCGTATGCACACAAAGGCGTAAAATGTGTACGAGTTGTCCTCAAATCGACGTCGATTCGGCTACGCTGTACGCGTATGTACAATTAGTTGTTATATATGTACCGAAATGACTCAATCAGCTACGCTTTGTTTAATACTTGGTCATAGATGTTCAAGAGTCTATGAGCCCCCTCATCTCGATTTAGAACTGGCCCACTGCGGCATATCCAGATGGCTTCCTTTATCTGGTTTATTGGTTGTGTTACAAGAATCCTTTCATATTGACATACATAAAGTGTAATAATATTTATGATAAAGGCTGTTACTACTCCTTAGTAAATTACATTTGGAGATAAAAATGCATGGCAGCCATGTTTTTATATAAACAGGTGCTTTGTGTTACCTCTAGGTGTCCATATTTTATTTTGTGCTTCATTAGAAAAGCAAAAGAAAAATGAAAAGATTAAACTTGCATAGAACTAATATGGATCTTGTGCAGCTGGGGTGCCAAGATTCCACTAGGATTTTTTGTTATGTCAAAGATTGCATTAATGATTATTTAAAAGAGAAAATACAGGTGTCATGTAAAATTTTCATCCGCCATAAAATATTCACCCGGATTAGTATTTTATGCATAAATATCTCACCCGGATATAGGTATCTTATGGGGATGAATACTTTATAGAACATCAGTAAAAGTCATAGATAGAAAACATTTGTTCACATTGTACTGAATAATTAAAACAGTGTCATCAGAAGTACCAATCACACACAGTAATTCTATTCCATTTATTACAAACACAATCAAATCAGTAATGCATATCACATTTTGTTTAAATTTGTTTTTCAGATTGGGCAGAGAAAAAGAGAATAATTGGTAGGAATTTTGGTGTTTTTTTTGCGAACTAGTTATGGCACTTGTACAATTCATATTAATTATACACAGTATATCAATAAGTATTTGGCCACAGCTCAAGTTAACAAGACTGATGATGTCTTGTTGTATATATGATAGATAAATATAAGTAAGAACGCCTGAAATTTTCATCTTGACTTTCAATTTATCAAAATCAGTAACTATACTTTACAGACGTTGTATTTAACATTGGTAGGTACTGTAGGAAACCCAATGCCTTATGTCAAAGTGAGAATAGTGAAGTTCAACGAGGACAATCCTGACAAGTATGACATACTTTGTGAAGGGACACCAGAGGGCACTACTGTCTACACAGGTAAGTAATAAACAGGTTTAACATACTGTGTCAGGGAGACCAGAGGGCACTACTGTCTACACAGGTAAGTTATAAACAGGTTTAACATACTGTGTCAGGGACACCATAGGGCACTACTGTCTACACAGGTAAGTAATAAACAGGTTTAACATACCGTGTCAGTAACACCAGAGGGCACTACTGTCTACACAGGTAAGTAATAAACAGGTTTAACATACTGTGTCAGGGACACCAGAGGGCACTACTGTCTACACAGGTAAGTAATAAACTAGTTTAACATACCGTGTCAGTGACACCAGAGGGCACTACTGTCTACACAGGTAAGTAATAAACAGGTTCAACATGCTGTGTCAGGGACACCAGAGAGCACTACTGTCTATATACAGTGTAATCTTGTGAAGACTTTGTGTACCGTTTAGATTTGCGAAAAATAATATCAAGGCAAATCATGTGATCATTTCTGATATTTTTAAGCATTATCGATGATCGGCTGTAGTTTTCTTAGCTTGTTATCCCCCGCTTTCACCGAAACGGGGGATATTAATTTGTGTTTGTTTGTCTCTCTGGCACGCTTCCTTTCCGTGCAATAACTACAACAAATGTTAACCGATTTTCTTCAAACTTGGTCACAGGGTTAAATGCGCCGTAGAACTCAGCAAAGTTTGATAATCACTTTCAGCCGACTTTATTTGGGGGAGTTTTGAATCACGAAAAACGTCATTATCTGCCGTTTCTGTGCAATAACCGCAACAAATATTACCGATTGTCTTCAAACTTTGTAACAGGGTTCAACACATTAAGGGCTCGGCCAAGTTTGACAACCACTTTTATTGGACTCCATTTGGCGGAGTTATGGACCCTTGATTAACGAAAAACGTCATTATCGGCAGTTTTTGCTTAATAACTCTAGCAAATGTTAGCCAAATTCCTTTAAACTTGATAACAATGTTTGTGTTCCTCTGTTTTTCCACCCATCTCGGGCACTCTTTGGTTTTCCTGTGATAATTGCTGTAGATATTGTGCAGATATTTCAACCAAATTCCGTATGCACATCCGACTCATGCTAAGTTTGCCAACCGATGTGATTTGTGCATATCTATGGATAATTAATGAGGTTAGTAAATTCTGATGGATTAAGCGGTTAATTTACACTTTAGTACCTACTATAATGCTTTTTTTTTCTTCCACAAATTTGCTTGTTGATTTTTTATTTATCTCGTATACATTTATGTGGATGTATGTACCTGTAATTCCTGTGTCACCCCTGCCTATATTTATAATCTATCTGCATATACATTGTATATGGATGTATGTACCTGTAATTCCTGTGTCACCCCTGCCTATATTGTTGTGTAGATGAGGCTGTCACTGGAGAGCTACTTGTGAAGGGCCCCAACGTGTTTGGTAGCTACTGGAACCTGCCTGAGGCCACAGAGCAATCCTTTACAAAGGACGGCTGGTTTATCACAGGTAGGTCAGCTGGTTAACAGAATCAAAGTTTGGAGTTTATTGAAGCAGCTGTAAATATATTCCATTTCTAAGTATTAATATGGTGAGAGATTGCTTTTGTTTTTCAAGTCCGTGTTAATTTTGGCCCAACATCAGAGATGCAGCTAGGTGCCCTGTAGTAAATAGTGTCTGTCTGACGTCTGTCTGTCTCCATTTTTGTTTCCGGAGATTATCTTGGAATCCAAAAGACTGTTTTACCTAAAATTTGACATGGTAATACACAGTGAACTGTAAATGTACAATAAGGGTTTTAATTTCTAAGGTCAAGGCCACTCTTACCAATTAGTCCTTCAGTTTCTGAGATAAGGACTGCACCCCCACATGGTCTATTTCAATTAAGACTTCACATAACAAGTCTTTGTCCAGCTGTCATCTTCCATTGTGACATCATCATTCATTAAAAATATTTTCCCTGATCAGATACATGAATCACATATTTCTAGGAGAAAAATATGCCTTTCTAGATGAAAGTATATGAACATAATGATAGAAAAAGGTCTCCAAAATAGTGATGGTTGATAATCTTATCTTCTAGCTAAATCTCATTAGTTAATGTGAAGATTATAAATTAAAGGACACTTGGTAAACCCCATGTCTTATGCAATTTGAACTAACTCCAGGTAGATAAACACAATAACTAACCATCACTTATAGGGGAACATCTATATTTTACACTTAGGTATGAAAATAGTTTCCTCTCTCATTTCCCTGTGTGTAAGATAGAGCTGTCTAGAGTAAGAAAGGGGTGTAGGAAATTTCTATCTTACACCCCATTTCATGTGACGTGACTTCACAATGGCTCAACAACGACGTGACGTCACAAATTTGGAACTCTCCGATGCCGCAATGTGGGAAAGGCGACGTGAGGAAATTAAAACCTTTCACTATATATTTGCCGTACACGTTAGAAAGATGTGATTAAATTTTCTATGCAAACATGGGATATGCTTAATCTGGCTGCTTGATTTGTTTTCGTCTAAAAAGCTCAGGGGAAAATTGATATTTGCTGATATTTCCACGCTCAGGATTTTCAAATTTGGCAAAATCCTCGGCAAAGTCTCGAGTTTTACCAAATTTGAAAACCCCTTCGGGTGGAATTTCGCTATCCTACACCCCTGGGCATGAAAGAGTCTTGTAATATTACATTCATAGGTAAGAGCGAATCAGGCAAATAGTAAATGGAAAACAGTCAGCGATAATCAATAGCTTTTATAGTACAATGACAGGTTAAGAAGGGCCTTCCATGGTGCCTGACAAACCCCCTCCCCTAGTCTATTTTTTGTAAGAGTGACTTTAACATTTACTTTAAAAACATTTCAAGTTTTAAACTTCCACTGCACATCGACATATCACAGCTTTGCCTGGTTATAGCCTGGCCACAACCATGAGAAACACTTTTCACTCAATATGCAAGACTATCGCATCCTTTGTTGGGAGAGTATGAAAGAACAATACTTATAAATACTCATTCATGTAAGATGAGGACTGCGTATGAGTTATTCATTTAGTTGATAATTAAAGACTGTGTACAAGTTATGTGTTTGGGTAGCAAGAACTTCATCAGAGTTATATTTTTAGGTGACAACGTTCACTACAACGGGGAGCTATACAAGATCCAGGGGAGGGTCAGTGTTGATATCATCAAGGTTGGAGGCTTCAAAATCAGCGCCCTTGATGTAGAACAGGTACTTAGGACACACGCACATATCTGTGATGTCGCGGTTATTGGGAAGCTTGACTCGGTGTATGGTCAGCAGGTTGTGGCGGTCATCTGTCTGCGTGAGAACAGGACCCTGACATTGGGAGAAGTACAGGACTTCTGTTCTGACAAACTGTCTAGGTATGAAATCCCCACTGTACTGGAGGTGATGGCAGAGTTACCCAGGAACCATATGGGCAAGTGTAATAAAAAACTGCTGTTAAAGGCTCTGTACCCAGACAACAGTTAGCTGTCATCACCTGATGCTGTGGTAAACCAACTAGCTTGGCAACATTTACTTCGTTATATGGTTCATATGCACAAATCTACATCGTTCAAATGTTTACTCTGGATTTTGTTGACAAAGAATAATAATGTAACAAAATTTGTGATTGGATCATAACATTTGATTACACTTTATGACGTAATACCTTCAATCCTCTGCTATTTTCCTGGATAATAATTTGCATTTATGTAAATGATGGTGTTGGTATTTTCTTCTTCATTTTTTATATAATTGTTATGGTCTGTGATTAGGTGAGATAATTTTTGCATGTCCAACTTCTTAGGAAAAAGATAAGATATAAGTTATAACTGTAACTGTAGGCAGTCATTGAATATTTTTGATATAACTAACTCCATGATGTCTGCCTTTACCTGTTTGATAAGGGTACTTATGATTTCATGAATGACTATATAAATGGCTATCATTGTAAATGAACCTCTAAATATATGTCTATTTTCATAATCAGGTTGGTTGATTAGTGTACCTCTCATACTAGAAAAAAATGTATTAAGTAATTTCCTGTTTGTCAGCATCAGCATTGGTAAGTGTTTTCATACAAGTGTTAAATTTATATATATATACTGTTACCTTCAGTATTTGTACTAGTATAGAAGAATTAAGTTCTTTACATCAATAGTTACATGTATTCCCTGATAACTTAGGTAAAAAGTTGACTTCACTCGTATTTGTGAAGGAGTCCTAAAAATATTAGTACCTATATCCGCTTTAATTTGAACCCCACCCCCCTGGTCCCCTGTGCAGAGGTGGGGTCAAGATTCGAAACGGTGGGTGGTTATTGTGTCCGACCGTCTACGATCACAACCCCTCTACCTCCGAGACATGGGTTCAAGGCCTATATGGGGCAGTTGCAAAGTATTGGCCACAGATTGATCATTTTTCTCCAGGTTCTCCGTTTTTTCTCCACTACCAAAACCTGGTTTGTCTTTTATATGTAAATGACCATGGCTGTTAATGGGACATGCGTAACAGTATAAGAGGAAGGGGGCACACTCTTCATTTTATAACTTTAAACTTATTATGTTTAGAAATATTTCATGCCAAATTAATTAAATCCGTTTGATCGTGTTTAAGGGGTTGTTTATCAGAAATATATATGTATATCTTTCTATAGGTGTCAACCTCTGAAACCTCCAATGAGAGAAAATCTCCCTAATTCCACGTTTCCAATGACTGAGAAAAGGGTAGGAAATCCCACTGAAGCTGCTTCGCTCAATTCGTCTTTCCCTTTTTATGTATCAAAATAAATTAAAGAAGCAGTAATTACATTTGTAGGATATCATTTGACCAATGATGTAGATTTTCAGGTTGTGTGATTTGGACTTGAATGAGGGAGTTTCGAGGGAGATTGGTATTTTTGGTCAAAATGAGAGAGTCTTCCTCCTAATGAGGGAGGTTGACAGCTTATGTTTTTCCCTTTTTAGCATGTCCTCTCTGCTTCCTTTCAGTTATACAACTTGAAATCCCAATGGCCCAGGGATAATCCATGACAAATTAGGTCAAACATGACTTTAATCACATTTATTGAGTGGTCATGAGAAGATTTCCACCTTTTTCGCATGAAATGATCTATGCTAGATACTGTTAAAATACCTTCTGCCCTTCTGGACTAGAAGTCTTTAAGTGAAAAATGTATCGAGGGATGCTGAGACATGGCATAAGCTCGCTTTTCCCTTTGAGCCACATGAGATATAAAAATATAACATGCCAAAGATATTTTTGTAAACTTGACACAACTTTAATCCATTTTTAATACATATTAATGAATAAATATTTGTGATGAGATATTTTAGATCATGAATAACATAAACCGCTTAATTGTTGAACAGCATTTTTTATTGTGGATTCTTATGTATTGCCTTTTACATGCATTTATATTCCAGATAGTGCCAATCACGATGTACAATCATGATTTACTTTGCATCAATATTGGTGCAAAGTTCATTTGTAATAGCCTTAATAAAATTAGTTTTCCATGGGTGATAATGTGTTAATGAATGGATATATTACTATAGTTATTGAAATTGGATTGCAGATGTTACTTTCGATAAGAATTATTTAATACACAATTAAACCATTTATAAGAGTAATAGTTCGTTTCTGTGTCAAGTTTTGTATATTGGTGATTTAATTTTTTCACATCTGATGACTTCTGACTGTATAACTGATGGATTATTATGAACCTGAAGTAATCAAATTGATGGTATTTATGTGATGATTTTCATGACAGTTACACAGCAATGTATAACATGTATAGAAGAGATGAAGGTGCTGATTCTCCATGTGATATCATGACAGTTACACGGCCATGTATGATGTGTATAGGAGAGATGAAGGTGCTGATTCTCCATATGATATGATGACAGTTACAGGGCCATGTATGACGTGTATAGGAGAGATGAAGGTGCTGATTCTCCATATGATATGATGACAGTTACAGGGCCATGTATGACGTGTATAGAAGAGATGAAGGTGCTGATTCTCCATGTGATATTCATGACAGTTACAGGTCCATGTATGACGTGTATAGAAGAGATGAAGGTGCTGATTCTCCATGTGATATTCATGACAGTTACACGGCCATGTATGACATGTATAGGAGAGATGAAGGTGCTAATTCTCCATGTGATATCATGACAGTTACAGGTCCATGTATGACGTGTATAGGAGAGATGAAGGTGCTGATTCTCCATGTGATATTATGACAGTTACACGGCCATCCATGACGTGTATAGGAGAGATGAAGGTGCTGATTCTCCATGTGATATCATGACAGTCACACGGCCATGTATGACGTTTATAGGAGAGACGAAGGTGCTGATTCTCCATGTGATATCATGAAAGTTACAGGGCCATGTATGACGTGTATAGGAGCGATGAAGGTGCTGATTCTCCATGTGATATGATGACAGTTACAGGGCCATGTATGACGTGTATAGGAGCGATGAAGGTGCTGATTCTCCATGTGATATCATGAAAGTTACAGGGCCATGTATGACGTGTATAGGAGTGTCGAGTGACAGTTACAGGGCCATGTATGACGTGTTTAGGAGAGATGAAGGTGCTGATTCTCCATGTGATATTCATGACAGTTACACGGCCATGTATGACGTTTATAGGAGAGACGAAGGTGCTGATTCTCCATGTGATATCATGAAAGTTACAGGGCCATGTATGACGTGTATAGGAGGGATGAAGGTGCTGATTCTCCATGTGATATCATGAAAGTTACAGGGCCATGTATGACGTGTATAGGAGTGACAAGTGACAGTTACAGGGCCATGTATGACGTGTATAGGAGAGATGAAGGAGCTGATTCTCCATGTGATATCATGACAGTTACAGGTCCATGTATGACGTGCATAGGAGAGATGAAGGTGCTGATTCTCCATATGATATGATGACAGTTACAGGGCCATGTATGACGTGTATAGGATAGATGAAGGTGCTGATTCTCCATGTGATATCATGACAGTCACACGGCCATGTATGACATTTATAGGAGAGATGAAGGTGCTGATTCTCCACGTGATATCATGACAGTTACAGGGCCATGTATGACGTGTATAGGAGTGACGAGTGACAGTTACAGGGCCATGTATGACGTGTATATGAGTGATGAAGGTGATGCTTCTCCATGTGATGATATTCACGACTTTTTCTCTGACACATGTCTGCTTTGGGTGTTATTGAGGTGGTTATTCTGTAGGACGGTATTCACAACTGACACACGGCCATGTATGACACGTTTTTGAATGAATGAACATAAATATTCCTTTGTATGACGTCACAGCTGACTCATGCGTCTTTTGTGTTTTCGAACTTCACTGGTGGCTGGTCGATGGTCAATTTGTTTTGCTTCCTACATAGAAAATATTAAATGAAATTGAATTACTGGTGAGCAACATTTAGCGATTCAGATGAAAATATAGATGGTCCATATAAAATGTTTAGTTACGGCTCGATGAATTATAACAATGTTGGTGTTAAAATATAAAATGAAGTGATCACTACGAGTCATCATTAGCCTCTCTCTGAACTTTTAGCGATATATACGAATCTTCTTGCACGTTTCCTCGCCTACCCCTAGAACAAATACTCACTTTTGTCTGTACCAGATGACTGCGATGATGAGTCCTGACACGAATATGCATGCTATGACAATAACCACGATGGCAGCTACTGGTACAGCTGCAAAGATGAATTGGTACGTCCTAATGTATATTTCAATGTTGAAATTGTACTTGTATGTGTACGGATATCAACGCTTTAATTTGTTTGATAATTATGCAAAATTGTCATGCACAGAATATCATATCTTAATTGCATATGACGAGGACCAACATATTTCGACGGTTTTTTCGTGGGCCAGTTTGTACGGTGTCTGTGATGTTGAATACGAACATTCTGAACTTTCTGGGAAGATAAACCTTGTTGTCATGCCTGTGATCAGCCATTTACCGTAAAACACTTAATGATTGAATTCGCTGATTTCAAACAAATACGTGACAGATTTAATAATGTACCCTCTATGAAACGTTTATTCGATACAGTTTCTGTGCAATCAATCTATGATTATTAACATTCAATTCATCTCTATAATAAGATATGATATATTGTATAAACAATTCGTTTGCTAAATGGCTCAAATTGTCGATGTGCCGTAAAACAATACAAACATAATAATTATATAGATGTACATTGTAGTTTTTTAATGCGTTAACTATTTACAAAAAAATCCATTGAGAGTCAACAGATCCCGAAATTCACATCTGTATATATATTGTTTTACGTCCTATTAACCCTTTTACCCCTATGTACTTCAGTATAGACTCTACCATGCATTGATATGGATGGGTCCATTTTGGTCTACAGTGGTGAAAGGGTTAACAGCTTGGATCATTTAAGAACATGCTTCCATGTGTGTTGTGTATGCTTGCATGTGTTTGTGTGCCGGAGGCAGGGTATGTTGGTGTATTTGCCTCCTAGTGATAGCGCAGATCTGATGCTGACTTTATAGTGCTATCTTACTGAAATACCATGCGGAAGGAACCCAGCAAAACATTCCGTCCTGTCACATTATACTGACAACGGGTAAGCCAGTTGTTGCCATTCCCATGAATGCTGAACGTTAAGCAGGGAATAACAACTACCTTTTGTAAGGATATTCGTATGTCCCGGCTTGGGAACAGAACCCATTACCTTACTCAATTGGGCGAATATTCAACATCAAAGCCAAAAGAAAGGTATTGCCAAGCAAGGCGCCAAGTAATAAAGGGTAATTAGTGGCAGAGAGAAATGTAAAGATCCCAACTATTGCAATTGGTGCCATAGATTTATTTTGATGGACAGATAACTATGGTTTAGTAACAATGTTAAAATATAAAAGGACCAGGTTTTATAGACTTGTTACTGTGCCTATACCTTTTGTTTTGAATTGACTCGCAGCGATCTTTATTAATCCTATTAAAAGGACTTGGAGTGACATTAAAAACAGCTCAAAGAGGCCATTACTTACAGTAGGAAGTGACATTAAAAACAGCTCAAAGAGGCCATTACTTACAGTAGGAAGTGACATTAAAAACAGCTCAAAGAGGCCATTACTTACAGTAGGAAGTGACATTAAAAACAGCTCAAAGAGGCCATTACTTACAGTAGGAAGTGACATTAAAAACAGCTCAAAGAGGCCATTACTTACAGTAGGAAGTGACATTAAAAACAGCTCAAAGAGGCCATTACTTACAGTAGGAAGTGACATTAAAAACAGCTCAAAGAGACCATTACTTACAGGAGGAAGGTTCTTCTTCCTGATTGCCCACAGGCGGTTTGGCTGGCATCATCTTCGCTGAAGTTGTTGTTGATGCTGAAGTTGTCGTTGTTGAAGCTGAAGTTGTTGTTGTTGAGGCTGAAGTTGTTGTTGAGGCTGAAGTTGTCGTTGTTGATGCTGAAGTTGTCGTTGGTGTTGCTTCGGTAGTGTTTGTTGCAGCTGTTTGTGTTGTTGATGAAAACGTTGTTGTTATGTTGGTATGTAGTATCACCGAGTCGAAGGCATGCCGGATAACCACCCTGTATATGCCAATGATCTCCTGGACATTACTCGGGCTTGGAGTAAACGTAGCATTCTGCTGGTCGTCACTGATCGCTACACCTGTCGGCAAACCTGTCCATACTTCATTATCCAGAAATGACCACTCGTATGTCAGAGACAGACGTGGGTCAGTTATAGCAGTCACACGTATACCGACTGAAGTGTTTGGAGTTACTTCTACAAACTCCGGTAAACCTTCGAGGATGGTGATGGGATCTGTAACAAAACAACGTTAAAAGAAAGTAGAGGACTTACTTACAAATGATGTCCAAAATCATTTTGCCGATGACCTTGCTTTAATTAACTTAAACGCATCAGCACTCGTAGTATGGCATTTCAATGGTACAATATGGTTCATAGAATCCATCATGATGTCCCACGTCACACTTCAGAAAGTACAGATAATCTGAGAAAAATCACCAAAGGGATATTAATACGAACAATTTTGATAATATGAGAATTATTTTTGAAATTTAAAACACTATTTGAGGTTTCGACGAACATGTTTTTGGCGATTTATGAACAAGTGTAGCAGGATTTTCTAGCGGTTTTGATCAGTATGGAAACACTCGGCAGGATTCTCCATCTGATGGTGTCTCTAATGTAGCGCTGGACCAACTCCACCATATTTATATTCATTTATCGTCTCGTGTTTGGAAACAATAAAGAACAGTTTGATTATGAATTAAGTAGAAAAGGAGTTGCGAGAACCACATATACAGGCAGTGCTATCATATAGATTGGAATGAAACAGATGCGAGTTCAAATGACGGGCTTAATTTCTTAATTGGTATAATGTAATGTTAACGATCACAATGCTATTTAAAGCAAGTGTTACATATGGGTTGAACACCCATATCGGCTGAACGTCAATATTCCTTTCTGACAGCTCCAAGAGATGTCATGTTGGGAAACAGACAGGTAGAAGCGATTATCTTTGATATACCAACGGCCTGCAATACTGCTTGTATGTGTTTTTAAACAATATTGCAGTGGATATAACTAATTTAAAGGTATATAAAACATATTAACGTATATTTATTCTTGTATAATTCGTACAAATATCCCTTTAATAATAATAATTAATAATAATCACAACCTAGTTCGTAGGTCGTCTCAAAGCGGTTCACTAATTATTAGCCGTGGTTATAGGGCCTTTGCAACCAGTAGATATCTTTCCCAACTCCCTGGGGAGCATAATCTTGACATACACCGAAAAGGTCAAGTAGGTTACTTGTAATTGGAAACAGCTGATTACCTATGACGACGAGCCGAGTTTCCCGGAAGCTGCGTCCTTCGCTGTTTCCCACCGCACACTGTATACACGACGTGTCGTTCTTCTCCAATCTATTCACAGTCAGCACTGTGCCGTTTCTTGAGAACTTCTCTTCGGGACCAACTGAACAAGGAATACAGAACATATTTCAGATGGTTGTACATTTTAAGGTGTAATCAAGCTTCATTACGCAATGAGGCTTGGTGTCGCTGAAGCCACAGCAGAGACGAAATGAGCCGCCGAATGAGCAATATTGACTTGTTACATCTTTAAAATATATTGTTGTAGTTTCTTACACGTATAAAATAAATCTATCATAACAATAACTGTAGTCGGCACCACTTCAGGGTCCATGTCCGAATTCAGTCAAAACAATTGACAATTCCACAGTGTTTTTAGCTCATGCCATGGTGCGGCGTCCGTCGTCCGTCTGTCCGGCGTCAACTTTTTACTTAAACAACTTCTTTTCAGTAACCGAAAGGCCTAGGATGATGATAATTGGCCAGTACCTCCCTGGAATCAAGGGCTACCAAGTTTGTTCAAATGAATGACCTTCATCCATTTTCAAGGTCACAGGGGTCAAATATGTTAAAATCTTTGAACGACTTCTTTTGAGAAACAAAGAGGCCTAGGGTGATGATATTTGGCCAGTAACATGCGGGGATGAAGGGCTACCAAGTTGGTTCACACAAATGACCTTCTTCCATTTCCAAGGTAACAGGGGTCAAATATATTTAAAACCTTTAAAACAACTTCTTCTCAATAACCAAACAGCCTTGGATGATGATATTTGGCCAGTAGCATCCTGGAACCAAGGGCTACCAAGTTTGTAAAAATGAATGACTTCCATCCATCTTCAAGGTCACAGGGGTCAAATATGTTAAAATCTTTGAACGACTTCTTCTGAAGAACCAAGAGGCCTAGGGTGATGATATTTGGCCAGTGACATGCTGGGATGAAGAGCTACTAAGTTTGTTAAAACAAATGACCTTCACCCATTTTCAAGGTCACATAGGTCAAATATGGTAAAATCTTTGAACGACCTCTTCTGAATAACCAAAAGCTGAAATGAAGGGCTACCAATTTTTTTCAAACAAATGACCTTCACCCATTTTCAAGGTCACAATGGTCAAATATGTTTAAAACCTTTAAGCAACTTCTTCTGAATACCCGAGAGGGAAAGGATAATGTTATTTAGCCAGTAACATGCTTGGATGAAGGGCTACCAAGTTTGTTCAAACGAATGACCTTCATCTATTTTCAAGGTCACAGGGTTCAAACATGTCAAAAACCTTTAAACAACTTCTTCTCAATAACCAAAAGGCCTTGGATGATGATATTTGGCCTGTAACATTCTTGGATGAAGGGCTACCAAGTTTGTTCAAATGAATAACCTTCATCTATTTTCAAGGTCACAGGGGTCAAATATGTTAAATACCTTTCAACAACTTCTTCTCAGTAATTAAAAATCTAAGGGTGATGATATTTGGCCCTCGGGATAAAATATTGAGCAAAAGACCCTCGGCAAAATCTCGGGTCTCCTGCTCAATATTTTATCCCTTGGGTTTGAATAACCTTATCCATACCTCACATTAGGGATGGATTCTATTATTCTTGCATACTAGACCGAGATATCCGCATTTCCGGCGGTACTGGAAAATTCTATCCGACCCACGGGTCTGGATCGCTCACCACGCAGACTGACGTGGGGAACTTTAGTGACCTTTCGGGGTCACGCTATTGTTCGTGACGTCAATTTTCGACGTTTTGGGGTCAGTCAGGGTCATTCACGTCATTAACGATTGCCTCCAGGCTTCATATGCAAATGAGAAATGTGCGGACAGTTACAACTTTACTAGAAAAGTAGCTGTTTTTACGGGTTTTAGGAAATAAGCAAGAAATAGAATCCATCCCTGATGTGAGGTAAGGATAAGGTTATTCAAATTATCGGGATAAAATATTGAGCAAAAGACCCGAGGCTCTGCCCTGGGTCTCCTGCTCAATATTTTATCCCTTGGGTTTAAATAATCTTATCCATACCCCACATCAGGGATGGATTCTATTATAACGTTATTGTTTGTGAGAGTAACGTCATCAATTTTTGAGAAAACGACGTAATTTTCTCAGACAAACTAATGACGTAACAATCAATACCTGCTCACAAGAGCAGATAACTCTGTTATACGAAAAGACGGAATAGTCATGCTGAAGAACATTTGTCAAATGCATAGTTACAAGCAGTTTTTGGCAGTGGTAGGGGGGGGGGGGTCCTTAGCCACCTTTATTACGTCGTCTCTCTGTATATGCTACCACAGCAGTATAACTAATTCCGACAACAGCAAATATGTACGATGGTTATTAAATTGTTATATTTTATCTTAAATTCGTAATTTGTAACCTATCCTTTTATCGACGTTTTTAAAGTACGCTATTAGGAATATAATTATTATAACCAGATACTTTTGTCGGTATATATTTTGTCCTTGACTATGATGGGTATATATGCGTGCTGACCACCGCTTACAGACTGTGATTTCCTGCGCATCCTGGTACCAAACTGGTGGGTCTGGAACAATTTCGTTGGGGAGGGACCGCGACAAACAGCTGTACTGCGCGTCTGAACCTACTGTCAGTACCTGGTCCACCATTGCTCCGGTTTCAAAGATGGGAGGTCCTATTTTACAGAATAAAGAAACAGTGTTAGTGAACGCGGTGGTTTAGAATGCATCATAATTATGTGAGTACAGCTGTATCAAAACAAGACAATTGCAGAGTTACGTCACATTCACGTTCATTTCCATATGGATACACACCACGACACCACTTGCATTGTTATTCAGGTGTTTTGAATAACAACAATCGTTTTTAAGGACTTTGGTATGTCCCGGCCTGAGCAGAACCAATGACACTTAAGGGCAAATTACGAAACAAACAATGAGGAAGATCAGCGATAAAAGAGGAGGATGTATGGCAAGCCAATTTAACATTTATTCAAGGAGCAATGTCAAGATATCTTATATAGCATATGAGATATCTTATATACTATATAAGATATCTTATATCGTATATAAGATATCTCATATCGTATATGAGATATCTCATATAGTATATGAGATATCTTATATAATATATAAGATATCTTATATATACTATATGAGATATTTTATATAGAAATTAAATGAGATGCTATATAAGATATCTTATATCGTATATAAGATATTTCATTTAATTTTCTATATAATATATCTTACATAATATATAAGATATCTCATAGAGCTATATAAGATATATATAAGATATCTTATAATATCTCATATACTATATAAGATATCTCATATACTATATGAGATATCTTATATACGATATAAGATATCTTATATAGTATATTAAAGTCTCGTTACTAAATAAGATATCTTATAGGAACGAGATTTTAACAAAATGTCGAAAATGAAGTCTCCCCGTCCGGAATATCTCGAGGATCTACGTAGGGACTGTAGGCTTGTTGTAACAACACGTGTTCCTGTCGCCACCATTATGTCGGAGCCCACTTCAAGAGTGCGGGAAATGGCAGCCTCTGCTTTGGCCGCTATAAGAGAGACAAGGCGAGCTAGGCCTAGGGAAAATACAGCAGATTCCATCCCTCTCCGTAACCGTACCATCCCTCTCCGCCATTGCGCCCAATGCAATCCTGAATGTGCTCCGAATATTTCTCGAGGGAGAAATTAGTTTCTGGTTTTTAATGCCACGAAATCTCATTCTATATCAGATATCTTATATAGCAACGAGATTTCAATTATATGAGATATCTTATATAATATATGAAATATCTTATATATTATATGAAATATCTTATATAGACAATTAAATGATATATCTTATATGCGATATAAGATATCTTATATAATACATATGATATCTTATATACTTATATAAGATATCTCATTTAATTTCTATATGAGATATCTCATATAGTATATAAGATATCTTATATATTATATAAGATATCTCATATAGTATATAAGATATCGTATATCGTATATAAGATATCGTATATCGTATATAAGATATCTTATATAGATATAAGATATCTTTATTGTATATGAGATATCTTATATAATTATATAAGATATCTTATATAATTCGATGAAATACAGGATCGACATTGCTCCTTGAATAAATGTTAAGTTGGCTTGCCATAAGGATGGGCAATACAAGTATCAGAGAAGAGATCAATGGTGGTTAGAAAGAGACCGATGATATGGATGTTTTTTTAAGAGAATAGGGGATCAGTGAAAATGGAGAGGTTGACTGATTCAGGCAGTTGGTTTCGAGTGTCCGATAATAAATTGATTTATGATATAACTATACGTAGATATATAATAACAGAGCCTTTCCATTTTAAAATTTGTATATTCCGGCTACCGAACCCGAATTTCAAGATAAAAATACGTAATTTGAACTTCATTTCGAAAAAAAAGAGTAGAATTAGAACACAGAAATTATTTAAATGAATGCATTTAAAAGGAACAAGAATAAGGCAACGATGTGTTCCGGAAGGGTAAGCGTCCTCAGACTTATTGATGACACCTTCAGTGTAATTCTAGCTCAATCCAAGTAAGCATAGTAAAAACAGCGACCTTCATAGCACAGAAACAAATAACATGTCGCCTAATGCAAGTAGACGACCGCTTGTCGGTAGTTTTTGGTCAAACTGCAGCTTTGAGAACCTTGTGTTGTAAGTTTTTCCGTCAGCAGTCGGCATCTATCACAGAATTCATGATATTCTGAGCAAGTATTTGAATACTGTATCTACTGCTACATGTCAACATGGTACCTTTAGGAATCAGGGTTGTCTACTTTTAAGAAAGGGCAAGTTTCGCGATCGCAAAATTAGAAACCGTCCCGTTTATAGTACAGCATAGAAGTAAGCTAGCTCTGTTGGTCACGCTGCAAGTGAATATCGAGGAAAGCGGCTGAATGAGAAGAGTCTGTATTGTCCTTTCAAACTCGGAAGATAATTTACGATTGGTGTTGTTTAGATACATTACATGTTAATAAAAGACAGCATATTGCCGATATATCCTAAAGTGAAATTGAAGGGCTAGGGTTATTTTGTAACCACTCCTGATAAACTCATCAATAAGTTTTGCCTCTAATAAAAAAAATGTCTCTCAGAAGAGGTACACAGTTTGTTCCCAGTGGAATACCTACAGTCTGCTTGAAAAATCTTATAACCGATCCCATCAACATTATTGCCAACCAGGAACTCATGATATTGATACAGAATAGCACAAGCTTTGGTTGTGTGTACGACACCGAGTTGTACATGTCCTGGTTGATTTTTAAATGATTCAGTTTTAAAAAATTGTTCCCGTTCCAGTTGAACATTAATCTATGTAATGAGAACTACTCGTTTGAGGTTTCTGAATGGATAAAATTCTGAATCATATGCATGAATCATTGAATAGAACGGTACGGTCAAGTACTTTTTTCCTGTCTTAAAAATCTTCCTGCTCGCCTAATCGATGTTTCACTTGAATCATCTTCGTTCAAGTAAGGATCTCAGCATTCAGAGGTTCATATGACACTGTATCAGATTTGATCAAGTCTTTGTTCAGCTTGTGTGAGAGATATTTGACTAAAGATTTACCTCTGTTGAAGAGCTATCTTTCTGATAAAGTTACATCAGCATTTTACGCAAGATATTAAACTTTTAATTACTTCTTTTTGTATGTGTTTGTTTGTATTACCTTCAAACTAACGGTACAATTCTTTTTATTTTGTATAATATTTCATTGATTGCCGGTTGAATGCGGGTTTCTTATCAAGAAATTCATACTGTTTTTCCTTATATTAAGATTATTGGAAGTTTATATATGGGCAATATCCGGTTCGACCGAGATATCAATTCCACTCTTTCCTTTACTTCTGACCAATGAACTTAAGCAAACATGCAATGTATTTTGTTACATGTGTGTAATATTTACCCGTAACGTTGAGGTACACGTTGCCCTCTGCACGCGCATTAGATGCTGTCTGTAAGCCATTGCACGTGTACATGCCTTCGTGATCAGCGGACAAAGAACTTATCACTAAGGTATGTCTGTTGTCATGGAAACTGTACACATCACTCTCTTCTATAGTATCACCGTTAGTATCCAACCAAGCAATGTCAGGGAGAGGACTGTAAAATACAGCTTAAGTTGGAGAGTGGAACAGAAACATACCTGTGAATCGAGCATCTATTCAAAATCATATTTATGTATATCAAATTTATGTATAATTAAGAAAAACTTATCATGTTTAAAATAATAACTTTTATTGCTTCAGGAGCTGGAAATATGTTTTTAGTTAATGTTAACTCGTCTTCTTACATCCTCTGTATAGTTATATAATCAATAAATGACATGCCTCTATGAGTGTAATGAATGTGTGCATATGTGTATGCGTGGTTCAGGCGGTATGTTGGTGTATTTGCCTCCTTGCAATAGCCCTGATCTGATGCCGATGCTATCTCACTGAAACATGCTAATGAAATTCTTTATATGATTCCATCATTTCAGTGTAAAATAATATTGTTCAAAAAACTAAAACTACCTTTACAAGCAGTAACGGGTATACTTACTGTCCCGAGAAAACACACTGAAGCCGAGCCTGCTGTGTAGCCTTTCCTGTGACATTTTTGCTAAACACCAGTGCGGGAGGATAGGTATTCCGTGATCCGTCTTATATGAATAAAGTTCACATGAATATGATTAGTTCAAATTAGGTTTCGTTATGGGGGTTTTATGAGGTTTAACATCCATGACCATGACGCATGCCTAGGGATAGACTGCCAAAAATGAGAGTAGGGGGAAAGAAAACATAACGAACCTTATGTCCCCTTAAGCAAAACGCTTAGAAGAAACCCCCCGATTCTGCAGCTGGGTGAAGCTCGTTTAACCTTTCATTGAATATGCAGGGTTAGAAGGTTTTGTTATGCATGGTTTATTTGAGGTATGGTATTTTAAACCCTTGTCTATAAACAATGTGTTTCACTGTTAACTTGGTCTTAACAGGCATTCTTCCGCAGGGTTGAATACATTACATGTATTGTATTCTAACCGATATCATCAGCCACGGAATAAGAATTAGTTGAAATAAAATAGAAATATACAGTACTATGACTACAACATCTTGCCATAACACAGGAACCATGGCGATAATTAAACAGAGAAAATCAGGAACTCAATACAGAGCACTTTTAAAAGTGGAATTGTCAATCCTTTCCTTCAATTTCTTGTTCTTTAAGCATATACCTACCAAACCTGATCTTTAGTTTGGTGGTCTGTTGACTTCGGACATGCGATCTAAATTGTGAGTTCCACACTCCACAAGTATACGTTTCATTGTCATCTGACTGATCCAGGTACAGGATATGAAGTGTACCTGTGTCACAATATACAAAAAATAATAATTAAATACAAAGTAAATTTAATTGCATTTATAGTGTGGATTTGCATATTTTGTGTAGAACTATTTTTATAGGTGGAAGGACTTCTTGCTTTTGCCTCTGCATCTATTAATTGATTAATTTTGCTCCCCCACTGATTCCGACTTTATAGTGTAACTGAGCAGGATGTCATGCGTGTCTACATCACAATATATGACGCAACTAACCAGGATGCCATGCGTGTCTACATCACAATATATGAACCAACTAACCAGGATGTCATGCGTGCTAACCAGGATGCCATGCGTGTCTACATCACACTTTATGACGCCACTAACCAGGATGTTATGCGTGTCTAAATCACAATATTAACAGCAACTGACCAAGATGTTATGCGTGTCTAAATCACAATATTAACAGCAACTGACCAAGATGTTATGCGTGTCTACGTAACAACATATGACGGCAACTGACCTGACGTCACGCATCTTTTGCATTAATATATTCATGAAGGTGGATGATTCAATGTCATTATAGAGTGTATTTTCGTCTAGATTGATAAGGATACCGATATCATGACAGAAAATGTCAGCAAACAAATACATCATTATTAAGAAAATCAAATATGAATAAATTTTGGGGTAATTGTTTGAGAAATGTAATAATGTCAATCGTCCTTTTCATGTGTTCACTTACGAATATACAATTAATGAAATATCTAAAGGATAGAATTTCACCATTTGAGGACAATGACTTCTTTATCATATGAAAACAGACGTGGTAACCGAACAGCCGTGCCCTCGTGACAATATCACCTTTCTGATTATGGCAAGCTCAAAATATTTCTTTATACAGCCGACATCATTTAAACCAATTGTGATTTATCTATTCTTAAAACAAAAACACATAAAACTTGTTGTTTGAAGGCTATAATTATATATAACCCTTTACCATAACGTTCAACAACTCTACATTCAAGTACTTATGTCTGGATTTCAGGCCACATTACTTTAGTTTTCGGTGGCTCTTTCAAGGCTCTTGTCAATTTAATATGGTCCATTGGAACCCTAACAGATGCTTTTGGTACACGATTAGTTTGTTTTTTTGTCATCTTTGTCAATCAGAATTAATATTCACTCACCATCATTGGCACTATGCCATCAATGACACTATCAAACCGAGCCCGGTGTCTGCCATATATCTCTTTACCATGACGGAGCCCGGTGATCGTGAATTCTATGATTGGTCACAAACATATTTCCTGATGGAAATCTCATGTTAATATTTAAAGTACTGTTAACTTTTACCCCAAGAGAGATTACTAGAAAGCTGGTGTTCAATAATAAACGCAACGTATAAGACACCTGAACAAGGTTCCAGTCTATCACAGTGAAGTAAAGCTGACAATCATACTACAAACACATCTGGTGTACATTTTATGTTCTGAATGTTCTGATTGACAATTCGCAAGCATCATTTATAATAAGTATACAAATAGAAGGACTTTAAACCTTACGTGAAGCATTCTTTATCTAGATTTTGTTTTTGTTGTTGGAATTTTTTAAATTCTATACGAAACCCAGCCAAGCAAATATTATAATTCACTCCTTTAAATAGTTCCTCGCGTTTCAAAACATTCTTCGTGTGTTATTCATGTAATTCATTTTTACTTGTTACCTTCATTGTCCACCAGAATACGCTCTTCCGGTGCAACTCCTTCTCCACCGCGTCGCTTCCATTCGAACCTGCAGGAACTTTTCGGTTCACACGTTGGTCGATCTGTACAGGGCAAGGCTAAGTACTGGTTACGATCCTCGGATACTGTATTCACTTCCGGTGTCTGCGGGAAATTTCCCAACACTGCAAGGCAACCACTTGTTTTATTGGACTAGAATTAAAGTGACAATATTTCACGAAATGATGAATATTATATCTCAACGTGTGTATGACAAATGTATGACAAAGTATCTCAAAACACTGCTCTAAGATATACAGAAAACCCTGTGTAATGTATGCTAGTGTGCTAGGGGCGGTATAATGGTGCATTTGCCTCCTTGTAATAGCGCAGATCTGATGCCATATTTATTCTGCACTAAAATACCATGCCGCAGGTACCCATTGCACTATCCCATCCGGTGGCGTTATACCGAAAACGGTTTAACTATATATCATGTCATTCCAAAGGATTACTCAGTTGCTGCGATTATCCTAAATGCTTGACGGTTAGCAATGAAAATAAACCTCTATTTTATGAACCTTGATATGTTCTGGCCTGGGGCACGAACACGTTGGCTTCCTCACCGAGGTAAACGTTCAACACTTAGGCCTGTTCAGGTATTGCCAGCAAAGGTTCTAGGAAAAAAGGAAGTTGATAGGTAGTAGAGAAAACTATGAAAATTATAAAAAAAAAATAACTATGTGCATCAGATTTATTTTGATCGCTTCTGTGCACCCAAGTAGGGGCACATAAGCGAAACCGAAGTTATACAGCGGTCCATAAACTAGTGGCTAACATGTAGTGAGTTCATTTTTTTAGTCCCCGACCTACAAGGATATGTAGCCCTGTTGGCTTCATACATCACATAGTAATAAGTGTGAACATGAGATACTTTTACCACGAGAATATCTCAGGAGTACATACATGTAGTGTTATATTAATTGAAATCAGGGCAGTGCATGTGTATAGAATGTCTGTGATTTGTTTGTATGTTTGTGTTGTGACTGACATCCTCGCGGACAGCTATGGTCACATGATGACGGCTGTTTAGGAGACAAAAGAAAAAGAGGGGTAGAGAAGTGAGAAAGAAGCTGCACCAAACACTGAGTGTTGCAATGAGGGCAGCAGATTAATTTGGGTTTCTTCAATGCCCCCGAAGCAGAAGAAACAGACGGCAGCGGGGCAACACCAGGTGGTTACAGCAAGCATATTCTTTCCCGAACCTGCACGGGCAATTACTTTTGTGATCAAATGTCACTTTTGAGACAAACCCAATATTTTAATATCAATATTTGACTGCCATGTTGGTTTGTCGATTGTAAGGGCGTTAACGTCCTATTTTATTTCACAAAGATATTATTGAATATTGCAACTTATACACATTCAAAAGGAATTGGGCAACAGGCGTAATGCTTATACAAGCCCGCTCCTGGTATGGACAATGTATTTTATAATATGTAAATTGTGAAATAATTTAAAGCTTTCTACATTTAGGACAGAAGTCATCGACCAGAGCTCCCACGCAGTGACTCGTTAATTTCAGTTATTTCTCTTCCATACCCAACAGAGGTGGATTGTGATATAGATCAGTAAAGCTTCTCTGTTACCTTGATTATTATTTTAAACAAGAGGCCCCATGGGCCTTAACGGTCACCTGAGTTCTGATATATTTATACAGAGAGTTGATTTTTATTTTTAAAACATGAACAAAAATATTATTCAAAGTGACAAAAAAAACAATAAAACCACCTTATTCAATATCTAGCATACAGATTTAAGACTGAAAAGTATTTGAAACTAGCCCCTCTGATTCTAAACAAGGAAAATGAAGAAATGTTAGCACACTGATTTGTTTGGGCCCCACTCTACAGCCCTTGGGGGTAGGGCTGGCTCCAAATTTCAAAGTATCAGCACCTGGGGTTAAGTCAGGGCTGATATGTGTATACCATCAAACTGCTATCCAATACTAATAATGCTAACCTAAATTGAATTACTTCTTTTAACAAAAGAACAATTTTACAATGTTGGTCCAAAATGTCATTTCCCTCTATAAACTAAAGTAAAGTTTAACCCCTCCCCCAGGGGTAAACGTGAGACCCCAGGATCATGAAAATCATAATTTTGGTAAAGCACCTTAAGACCCTTCCATCTTTGAAGAGTATTTGATTCTACCTTAATTGGGTCTCGAGGGGATTTTTTTTTAAATTTCAGTCAATTCGACCAATTTTGGCCCCACCCATCAGCCCCTGGGGGTCAGTCAGAACTGATATGTGCATACCATCAAACTGCTATCCAATACTGATAATCCTAACCCAAATGGAATTACTTTCAATGGAAATTAAACAAATGTTGGTCCAAAATGTGATTTCCCTATATAAACTATAGTAAAATGTACCCCCTGCCCAGGGGGAAACGTGAGATCCCAGGGTCATGAAATTCACAATTTTGGTAAGGCACCTTAAGACCCTTCCATCTATGAAGAGTATTTGATTCTACCATATCTGGGTCTTGAGTAGAAGATTTTTGAAATTTCAGTCAATTCGACCAATTTTGGCCCCTCCCCTCAGGCCCCTGGGGGCTGGGGACCAAATCAACCAATACTTTAGTTGACCTTTGGCCATGGAAGGTTTCTGCAAAATTTCATTGAAATTGGTTCAGGGGTTTGGAGAAGAAGTCGAAAATGTAAAATGTTTACGGACGGACGACGGACGACGGACGACGACGGACAAAAGGCGATCGCAATAGGTCACTTGAGACTTTGTCTCATGTGACCTTAAAATGGCGTGGGTTCGAGCAGACGACAGTAGGCTTAACAGGATATTAACTTTAAGCAGGATTTCATTTTCATAGAATTGGAGTTTCAACTAGAGGATAAAGCCACTTGATATTGCCGATGGATTACATGATAAAGAACATAGGATGCAAGATATAAGAGGAGATGTATAGTTGGCAAGTGGATTCTGAGTCACCACGTGGAGCTCATTCTATCCCCGTTGTAGGGATTCTGTTCCCTAGTCAGTCAATTCCCAAAACATAATACACATGTATACTTAACGTACATCCGTATTTTATACATATTTTAAATGTTTGAACCAATTAACCTCGATAACAATGTGTACTAAGTTAATACATTAAGAGGCGTTCAGCATTAGAAATGAAACTCATGGTGTACATTCCAGTATATGCATATTATCCTGGTCATTATGATTTGTACTTCCACATAAAAAAACAGTTATATTTTCTCTTAGAAGGGGATCTATATTATTTATGGATCTGGTAAGTTCAATCCTATCCTGTCATTATTATACAAAGGACATCTAAAAAAGTAGTGTAATTTGTCTTCATTTAAATAACCACATTGGCAAGTTGAATTATCTCTTAGATGATCATTATATAGGTGACCGTTCTATCAACGGCAATGGTCATTTAAGAACGTGTCTCGATGAGTATTATGTATGCATGCATGCATGTGTGTATATGTGCCTGAGGCACAGTATGTTGGTGCATTTGCCTCCTTGTGATAAGGCCGATATGATGCCAACTTTGGAGAGCTATCTCACTGAAATACCATGACAAAGGCACCCAACACTGCATGCCGCCCGGTCATATCATCATTACTTACATGTTCTTAATACATGTTTCTGAAACTACCTTCGTGTGCCTTTACTTTGGAAGAAGTAATGAGCATGCCAATCCATTCTAAATTACATATAACGCAACTTCGTTAGAATTCAGCCATACATATCTCATTTTCTCAGTAGATACAATCAAAATCGTCACGGCGTCAACAAGCCGTGTTCAAAAAGAACACGCCCACAAATTAACCACTGCATCTGGCTCGTCGATTGGTCGATAGAACGTTTAAGGTCGGTGTCGTCCTTGATTTCAGTTGTTTACGCGCATTGTCAACTCAAGATTACGCATACACGTATATAGAAATGTAAAATTTACATTGCATGTACATGTTTCAAACCATGTGTCATTACTTGAATGTTTCGTTAAATGTGTACTTATCCACATTTTCGTGAACTGTAATGGTATTACTGATTACAAGAGGACAAAATGAAGAATGTTACACATGCTTGAAAGCTTTCCATACCGGCCGCTGCATTTTTCTCAGTAGATATGTAATCTTTGGAAATGTACTTCAGTCTTTACCTAATCTGGCATCCATATCACAAACCAAATTTAAATAGCTTAGAGATATCCTTCAATCTTATAAGTTTTGGGACTGAATTTTACTAAAATTGAGACCTGGTTTAGAGATTCACAATTATGTGAATTTACACTTTGGATTTAACAAAGTTCCACACAAAGGAGCCACTAATTACATCATTGGAGACAAGTTAAAATCTTTACTTATCATATATATGTATAGCTTTGATAATGCATCTCGAAGGTCACATTTATTCAGTTACAAGATCAAATAAGATATGATCATCGCTTCATTTCAACAATTAAAACCACCAGTTTGCATTTTAAAGCATTACCAACTTGCTATTAAATATGTGTCTATATTCATACTTCATATGGTAATCCCGTTATATAGACTCGTTACATAAGCAAACCTGGCGAACGTGAATACAGTTGTTTTATCTGTCTGTTACGACACGTCACGTATTCTCCTCAGTTATTATTGAGCTTCTGCAATTATCATATAACTGGTTTATTCTAAGGATTATTTCTATTTACGAATTGGGCGATATCACGGGCAAAAGTAATAACGGTAAAATATAACATATCTTTAACAAAGACAAATCTTCTCACAGATCATATAGGATCAAAACAGGTTCATAATAAACATTGTGTAGTTCAGCATCTTTTGTATTCATGAAATTTGTGATCAAAATGAACTGTACAGCGGGGGTTAAATAACTCTTATCGATTACTGTTTGATATGTACTTACAAGCCCTATTGATGGAAATCTCCGGAGAAATGGAGGCGCCTTTGGCATTTGTTGCCTTACATTGGTAGGTACCATAAGTACTGGAAACAGCCTCCGTGAAAACAAGGACACCAATCGACGTGACATGTGCCCTTAATGTATCAATGAAGGACTGTCCATTCTTCAACCACGTGATCCTAGAAAGAATCAGCAGAAACTGCACAGAGATCTTATAACGTACAATTTACTCGTATTGGAACATTTTATCATGATGGATAAAAAATATGCATCTTATTAATTGGTGTATATATATGTTTTATATTGTACATGTTAAAACTTCTATGAGAGAACTCTTTACTATGTTGCGCTGGTTCTAATCACAACTAAGATTTTAAGTATATACACATATATCATATGTAGACGTGATCTCCCGTTAGTGATCATTGCTGAGTAGCATATCAATACTGTTTCAAAACGCATATTTAATGTTTGAGAACTACTCTTCGTGGGTTTATCTATCATTTGACAACGAGCATATGTATACTATAAACAACCTTATATAAATGGTTAAATCGAAACTGATGAACTACTTACGATGGAGTTGGGTCGCCTGTCGCTTCACATGTCAGATTAAAGTTAATCGTTCTGTCAGGCACCACATAGTGTTTCTCTTCAAATTTGGTTGTCACGGATGGTAACCCAAACGTATCTGCAGTGAAAAGTGCGGTAGAAGGGTATATTACTCACTAGTAGATTGACATTTCGTAAGGACGTTAAAATTTATATTTTCCGGAAATTATATAAAATATAAGATATATGCACTGTAAATAAAATCATACATTGAAAATATAAATTCAAAAAGTTTTCACCTATTTCCATAGAGAAAGTGCACTGCAGCTGATAGAAAAGACCTATACAGAAATACGTCCACTGCATCATTTTCTGTATGTAGCTCTACACATAGATGTACGAATTGTAACCCCGAGAGTATAACCGCAGCTATATATGCATACTTTAGGGAATTACTCGTATAGGGGAAGGAAGGAGTTAAGGAATAACCCGGTCGTTGTTTCCTATGAATCACTCGGCGGGGCCAGCTCAATAACAAACAAAATATAAGCTTTAAGCTTTAGTGATAACGCGAACTCAATATAGCCTACACATGCTAGTATTGTTTCTCTCGAGAGTTACTTTGGCCCTTTTATACACTTACGCAAGATAATCATGTGTTTACGCATCATATATAAGTAGTAGTAGAAGTGGTTGTCATGATTAAAATCAGTTGCTATAATTATGTACTTTGCTAAGTCCCACTTTTATAAGTATATTCCGGATATCCAAACCCACATCTCTATTCGGGTTATGTTTTTCTTATCTAGTCTCATTATTTAATCCTGGCTAAAGATCAGATCATTCTGCCCCCATTTTTTTATTTTGAAACTGAATGAATTTAAAAAAGGTAAAGGTCTATGGAAACTAAAAATTCCTTATTATATGACCTGTATATATAGATATGGTTAAAAACTGCATTGAAAATATTAAGTTACAATATTTTTTGCTTGTATATAATTTTGATTCCATTAAAAATATCCCTGATAATGATATACAGTTTATAATAAATGATTTTTGGAGACTTTATTAATGGAAATAAGAGGTAGGTCTATTTCATACTCACCGTACAGGAAAAAAACAAACAAAACTCGGGGAGGAAGAGATTAAAAAATCCATTTCAGTAATAGAAGCTGAAACAAACCCAGACCTGGAGCAATTAAGGGAAAAGAAAAGGGAATTAGAATATATTCGTTTGAAGAGAATTCGGAGAAGTATCATTAGATCCAGGGCAAAATGGGTAGAAGAAGGAGAAACACCAACATCTTACTTTTTCAATCTTGAAAATAGAAACTATACTTCTATTATTATTCTCAAAATTCAGAAAGAAAACAATGATATTATTACAAAGCAAGAACATATTTTAATGGAAGTAAAATATTTTTATGAAACTTTATATAGATTTAGGGAGGTTGATAACATTGATTTAGAAGTACATCTCTAGAATTGCAATGTTCTAAAACTAAGTAACGATGAATCTCACAGCTTAGAGGGAAAAAAAAAATTGATGATGCAGGGAAAACTCTTAAAGAAATAAAAAATAATAAAAATCCAGTGTACGACGGCTTCACAGCAGAATTTTTTAAAGTAATTTGGAAAAATGTAGGTACTTTTGTTGTTCGTTCCATAAATTATGGTTTTCCAATTTGTCAGCTTTCAGTTACTCAAAGACATGGTGTCATAACTTGTATCTACAAGGGAGTTAATAACGTCATTAAAAAAAAATGAGACTCATTACACTTTTAAATATTACATATAAAATAGCATCTGGGGTAATTTCATGTTGTTTTAAAACAGTATTGGGAAACATTAGCAATGAAGACCAGACAGGATTTGTATCGGGGCGGTACATTGGGGAAAATATTCGTACAGTATATGATCTGATGCAGTATGCAGAGGATCACAACATCCCAGGAATCTATCTATCTATATGTTATACTCCACAGAGACCAGAATGGCTTTAATGCGGAGGGGAATGTTAATGTTGATAGATTTTGAAAAAGGTTTCGATTCAGTATCATGGGAATTTATAGATAAAGTACTAATAGTAAAAATAGTAATATTATTAAGTCATTGTTGATTTCACAACTGAACTATTTGTTTATTACTTTGCCAAATCCACCAGAAAAATATATCACTCTTTTAAACTCATTATTTTTTTTATTTTTTTTTGTGGAATGGTAAATGTCATAAGATTAAAAAAGATGTTGTTATTTAAAACTATATGGAAGGGGGGTGGGGGTGGGGGGTAAAGATGGTTGATGTATATGCTTTCATTAAATCTCTAAAGCTAGGATGGGTAAGAAGATTTTTTTAGTCATCAGGCAAATGGAAGTTAATGTTGAACACAATTATTGATATAAAAAAGTTGCTCAATTGTGGAAAAGAATAAATTCATTTAAGTGGTTCTAGTTGCATCAATTTATTTTGGAAAGATGTATTCAAAGCATGGGATAGACTTAATAACTCAAAATTTATGAGGCTTACTAGACAAGATTCCATTCTAAAAACTCCGCTTTGGTATAACAATGATATCCAGGTAAATAATAAGTTTTAACTGGTTTAAAGCAGGTGTGTTTACATTAAATGACCTAATTAAAAATTCAGATAATTTGACCTTTTTTTCATTTGACAAGTTTCTATATAGTTTTCAAATCGATACAAACTTTCTGCAATATCACGGATTGGTATCTGCTATCCAACGCTTTTTAAGAAGACATGATTTCCTGAGGGAAAGACCTTCCCAGCCTATTATACCACTATTATTTGATATATTCTTTAAGAGTAAGAAAGGTTCTAAAGATTTTTATAATATTATTATCGCTCCAGCGACACTGCCTACTGGAACCAGAAAATGGAATCAGGAGACAGAATTACAATGGTTCCAAGTTCGAATTATACACCGTATTTTAGTAACAAACACTTTTATTTTTATTTTTTTGAAGTCAAATTAAGTCGAAGTCCTGTATGTACCTTGTGTAATATGGAGCATGAAACTATAGTGCATTGTTTATGGGAATGTAAAGAGCTGCAAGCATTTCTTCAGAGATTTGAATCTCTACTTGATATACTCCTGATTTCTTTTGCGTATAATAAGGAATCCTTCCTTTTTGGAATAATATCACAACACTCGAGCTATGTGGACAAAGACATTTTAATTCTTATAAAGCAATACATTTACAAGACTAGATGCCTGAGCAACTCTTTAGCTTGTTGCAAAGGGTATTTAATTAGTGATCCACATGAAATAATATCTCCCAAATCCCCCCCCCCCCCCCCGCCCTATATACAAATACATGTATATAAAGCTAGTATATATATATATGTTTGTTTCCCTTACTAAAGTTTGATTATCTTTCGTAAAAACATATATTTACCATATATGTAAACAAAAAATATTGCTGGACGAATCGTCGTGTCATTTTTACAGCTTCATCTTTCTTCAAGCTTCAGCTTTCACGGTGTATCATAATCTCTTTGTCGTTGTTCGAAAACACACACAGTATCATTGGTCAACGATGCCATCAGTCATTGTAATTTTTGCCGTTGGCTTTCGCTTGCCGAGCGGCTCATTGTTTTCAAATAAAAGTTATATTCTAGAATATTCCTTCTTATTTTTTAATGTAATGTAAGTGTTCTGTGTTTTCCCGTGTCTCAATAAAGGGGCGGAATTCCCCGAAAATTGGACAACCTCATATAGTCCACACTGTTGGAATTTATCCCTTGCCCTATTTACCAATTCAAGGTCATTCGTATCCTACAAACATATCTTTGTTAAGATCCAGTGTTATATGGGAATTTACCGTTGATATTGATTCTCTGACCCATATATAATCTACTTTTATGTTTAAGCGATTAAAATATGGAAAACCTGTGGGGTGTAATATGATTTGGAAACGTCAGTAATATTTGTTAAAATCACAAGTGAAGCATAGGAAAATAAATCTCGGAGTTATCGAAGACGACTGTTTACCTTGGGAATAACAAAGCCCAGAAGCGTTCAGAAAATTATTTTCCAAATGAGACACTTTCGGCCTTTCCTAGCATTCAATCTGTCTAACATTTTTTCAATTGTTTCATTAATCCCCACACATCGATTAGTCCTAGAATATTTTGGAAAATGTTTCCCAAAACCAAATTGCAAAACAGAAATCATAATTATAATACAATGAGACTTATTTGGAATCCTCAAATAAAGTGTTAGCTCAAGTCAACAGTAACGTTTATAAAACACTACCCGTTTCCAGCTTTCTTTTTTACCAAGGTTAATTCCGTCTTTGCGTATTGCAGAGTTATCTGCTCTTGTGAGCATGTATTGATTGTTACGTCATTTGTTTGTGAGAGTAACGTCATCAATTTGTTGAGAAAACGACGTGATTTTCTCACACAAACCAATGACGTAACAATCGAAACCTGCTCACAAGAGAGGATAACTCTGCAATACGCAAAGACGAAATACGACAAAAGACATTTACCCTTAGTGAGCATGTTCCGTCTTTTCATATTGCAGAGTTATCTGCTCTTGTGAGCAAGTATTGATTGTTACGTCATTTGTTTGTGAGAGTAACGTCATAATTTGAGATTTAATCGATGTTTTGTGGATTTCAATAATCTATAAATGAGCTATTTTACTTACTCATCCAAATATATCAACAAAACTGTGAGACGTATTCCACAAAGGTAAAACCAGGGACAGTATATATATACTAAACGTCCCTGGTAAAACTGAGTGGAAATATGATATTGACTCTGACTGGTTAGCTTCAGTATTACTATGTTTATGAATTGTTCTATCGACATAAGGCGTCAACAGAAAATGCCACTGAAACAGAGATTTACCTATTTAATAGTCAAAGGGTTTAACATCTTTCGAGTTTTACCGGTATAGGAGTAATAAAGGTTTTTTCATCAGAATGCTTCACAAGTTAACATACGCAGCGCATATTACCAAATACGCAATCCTTTCAGAATTTTTATTAAAAGCTAAAGCGTTGAGTTTGATTTTCAGAGTGTAAATATATGTCTATCATGACCACCCCTGTGATCAGTTCCACGGCTTTAATAACGATATATAATATATTATAAGACTCTTTCATGTCCAGGGGTGTAGGATAGGAAATTCCACCCGAGGGGTTTTCAAATTTGGTAAAACCCGAGACTATGCCATAAAATCTGTCTGAATTCAAGAAGGATATACAAATCAATCTGTTTACGCCTGCATTGAAGGCGCTTTTGCGTAGACGTCATATACACACAACCCTATACGCATGTTTATGTGCATATGGAGATGCATGTCTTATTACCTTATGTATAATGCTGATTTGTATGTTATATTTATAGTTTTCACTGTAGAAATACTATTACTCGTGTGTTGTAATACGCCTTAGAGTAATTTTGCAAATTATATACCGCGTTTAATAAATGTTATTTATTATCATTATTAATATTGCAAACTACTTAGCTATTTCTTTGGTCGTTATTGTTAGCAATTTGTTTCAATAAAATGTTGCCGTGGGATGTTCCAAGTTTAAAATAAAGCAGTTTATTTGAGAAAAAAGAAAATTCAAAATTGTCGACTGTTCGTTCCTATTAATTACAACATATACTCGTGTAATTTGAGACTGATCGCTTGTAAAAATGAACGCAAGACATACACATGTGATTACACTTATCAAATATGGTAACTAACACCGTATGCAAAATAAAAGAATTTCTCTGCAGCATACAGTTTCTTCGTCCTTCAAGGACCCATCGGTCATACAAGGGACCAAAAAGGTTAAAATCTAAACTAGCCTAACATACAACTAATCATAAGAATTTCAAAAATAAGAGGAGTACTGATAATGAGTGATGTATGTATATTTAATGAATTTGTCACTACTCAACATAACCGTGGCCATCAGGATTACGGCAAATATCGAGATCATCGGTGAAGTACAGAGCAAATACAGGGTAGACGTGTAAAACCTACTGCTCTGATCTGTGTTTAATGCTGCATTGTATGTCTCTTATATTGTATCCCAGAAATGTGTGGTACAACAACATTGTAAACTGCGATATCATAGTGGGAAATCAGGCAATATTTCTTCAACTTAAATGTACATTGAAAGATCTATTTTAATATGATAATATTGAAGTCTATATAAATTAAAGGTATTGTATTTTCAATCCTGGACATAGGTAGCTGTATTCTATGACAGTTATTTAATTGGTAATTGATTAGAAAATATCACAAAAAGTATGCTAGGGTCAAGGGGAAAAAAGGAACAAGTATTGCACTAACAAAACGACAAATTTGAATTGCGAAATAAAGAGAAAGCCTTGCTGAATTGCAACAGTTTTCTGTTCTGGAACGCTAGGTATTTCCATTACAAAATGTAGCACCCTTAAGGTGTTTCCGCTAATACAAAAACGGTATGAAAGCCACGAATGAAATGTAAATTCAAAATTCATCTATTTAATAACAATTGCGAAAATGCTTTCATCACACTTTTCGTAAATGCATAATGGCTCTTAAAGGTGGTTGGATGGCCCAGAGTATAGCACTCTCGCCTTTCACCAAGACGGCTTGGGTTCAATTCCCCGATCGGACGTTCATTCTTTATTACCTTAAACCTTGCGGTTTATAAGTACAGTGCAGTGCAAATTATACAGTACATATATATATATAGGAGTACAGAGAATACAACCTTCCGACCATGCATACACGATAAAATCACAGAGAAAGTGTAGAGAGTGATTCCTTTAATCTTAAACAGTATTGCATCTCCTTTTTTGACATCGGTTAAGATATTTGGCTAAATTAGAAAGTTATTATTTCTTATTGTCATCAAATCTAAAATAAATTGCCATACTAGGTTTTTTATGATAATATGTTTTAATGAAACGGTTTCTTAAATCAGTATAACGACTACATCTACTAATAAAATGGTATTTGTCTTCAAAATCTCCAGTGTCACAATATATACAAATTCTATCTTTTCTCTCTAAACCATGAAATCTACCCGTTTCAATATTCAACGTATGCGATGACAACCGAATTTTAGCAATTTATATTTTGTAATCCAATAGGTTTAATTAAATACTGTTTAAGCCAAAAAATACCACAGATCCATTTATAAAGAGAACACTTAGCAGATGAATTAATTAAATCTAGACACTCATGTTGAAAAATGTCATGCATTCTACATTTAATAATATTCAGAATTTGACCTTCATTACCCTCTGTTAGCCATAGATATCCCAAACCTAACCTATATTATTCTAAATTTCCT
Source organism: Mizuhopecten yessoensis (assembly GCF_002113885.1). Taxonomy (NCBI): domain Eukaryota; kingdom Metazoa; phylum Mollusca; class Bivalvia; order Pectinida; family Pectinidae; genus Mizuhopecten; species Mizuhopecten yessoensis. Next base: position 375,621 of record NW_018405747.1, read on the forward strand.
AATAATTTGTAAAGGTAGCCCCTCTAATTCTTGATAAATCATTACATTAGGTGTGCATTTCTTAACCCCCAAAATTCGTTTACAAAAATTCAAATACACTTTCTCAATATCTGGAGCTTTGTGAAAGCCCCACACTTCAGCTCCATAGTTTAGGACACTGCACACAAAAGTATCAAAATCGCTAAGTTGGGTTTCAATATTGAAATATTTCCTTTTAAAAACATTGGATACAGCATATAGTGCTTTCCTACCTTGTTCTGCTAATTTCTCTTGTTTAATACTAAATTTACCATTGAATTTCATTAGAATACCAAGGTAGCTAAAACTATCAACATTTTCTAAAACATTACCATCATAAAACCATTTTTCTTCCTCCTTCAACTTACCACCATTTCTACCAATTGTAATGTTGACTTTAAGGTATTTCATACAGCGTCATGTCAGTGTATTTATTTAAGAATTGGTTGTCATATTTTTGACGTTTATTGGCGTGTAAACTACATCGGGCTTGCGATATATTGAATGGTGCGCGTTACCATGTTGAATATAGTTTACACGCCACTAAACGTCAAAAATATGACAACCAATCCTTATATTTATATTCCAAACCAACAATATTAGTTGTGCCTTGTTGCGAGTATTGTTAATTGCTGTTTTAAAACTCTTATACACACCGACTGGGTCAGCGGTAAATTGTTCGGAACAGCCGGGTAGTTTCGCATTCCACAGTCGTTGTCAAGGGCAACCAGGCCAACAAAAACAATAAACAAGAAAGTTCCACAGTAAACACATCAATTTAATAATTGATGTTTTTTATTTAAATGCATATATGTCAATTACCAATTTGTATACTAACATGTGACCATTTTAATAAATGTTGTGGTCATTTAGCGATATAACTGTCATACAGTAACATTTTAAGACACAACACAGCGGAACATCGCCACTTGGTAAATGAACATCCATGAAAGGTAGAATTACTCAGGAAACCTGACGTGAACATTCTATTTCTATTTTCTACTGTTTTTGTATTTTTCCTTTTTATTTATAGTGTACTTGTGCTCAAGCCTAATTTCTTGTTCCGGTTATAAATTATTGGAAAAAGAAAATTCTGTCAATGATTTTAAAAAATGCTTGAAGAGACTTCCATCCAAAAACTGTTTTCAATGTTTACATTTGACTTTTTGATCATTTGACATCATTTAAGTGAGTTACAATAAAACTGGTTTGAGCACAGAATCCATGCTTGAGCATGAGAACGGTTTCATGAATACGTGCTCAGACCTTAGTTGTTTATAGACGTTAACCAAAGCCCATCACAGGGTTTTCCGGAGAGAAGCATTCAACAAAGGAAACTAAAATAATCTTAATGGGTAAAAAAAATATACCTTTACAAAAGAGAGGCAGATAGTTCTAATTAAAAGTTAAAGTACGTCCTAAAAAACAAAGACAGCCATGGTTCGATTCCTCGATCGGACGCGAAAAGGGTCACTTGTCCGACCACGCGGGCTTTCTCTTAGTTCTACGGTTTCTCCCAACTCAAATACCCCGGTACTAACATCCGAACTAACAAGAGTGATTAATATAAATTGAAATTACTTATTTCATAGTTGTTTAAAACATATGAAGTGTATTTTTAATGTCATTTAATGATGTGCATCCATGTATGTTATGTTTGCGAGCATGTATGTATGTGTGATGGAGGCGGTATTTTGGTGTATTTACCTCCTTCTGATAGCATTGATCTGATACCGTTAAAATAATTTGCCTTATCGATATCTCATTGTTTCTGTTTACTGAACAATAGAACCAAAATCATTTAGAGTTATCGAAGGACCGCCTTTACCCGTTGTTAGTATAATGTGACCGTTTACATGCCTTCGGTATGGTATTTCAGTGAGATAGTACTCTAAAGTCGGTATCAGATCCGTGCTATTACCCTGCCTCCACCAAACATACACACAATTACCCAATCATTACACACACGGAGGATTTCCATGTTAAACGACAAGAATACGCTGTGCACTGCTGACTGTTTATGCAAGTAGAAACGAGGTCGTATTTACCTTTGGTAACCCGTTTGCCTTGTATTCTGAGCAGGGGTTAACGGCCCCGACGAATATACTTGATGTTTGTCGGGCACAGAGTGAGTAAAACGTACACTATAGCAGGTTTCAAATGATTCTTGTCTTCACAGCGCCCATTCACCCGGTTATTATACATAGCCGTGATAGCTCCGGGATTTGGCAGTCTAGTGTCAACCTTATCTATACAACATGGCTGCTACGGGTGTAAGGTAATGTTTTAACAATTCCTAGTGTACATATGGTCGATACGTGTTAAATATTATTTCTTATGAGTACTTATTATTTATATATTGCTGTGCAGTCAATATTAATTTTAACTTTCAATGTGCATTACAACTGATATATTTAGTAACTTATTTAAAAACAAATATGTTTCTTTCTACATTATCGATTGACCTATTGAAACGAGACCTGTGGAAACGTTTGCCTGTACCATGACCTAGTAAACGAGAAGTAAACATTCTTCATATGCACGATTGTGTCACGACAACGTCAAACGCTTTAACAACAGACTTTCGCAAGACAATGTCAGCAGATGGAAATTGCAGACACATATATACACTTAACTTACACGTAATTATAACCATATAAGAAATCTACCCCTCCAATTTGTAATAGTGTCTTCATCTCTGTACCACTGAACAGCAGTAAGTTTAATCTAAAATACTTCAATCTAAATTATGTGTGGAACTGTATGATGTCTTGACAGTTCGTTTTAATCACGTCACAAATGAACAATATTTAACTCACATACACTTTGGAAACAGGTTTAAGGCCTATTGAACATTCATACTTTTTGAAAACCGGTTATAGTCAGTATCAATCACAACTTTTATGCAATGTTTAATATCCATTATGCATTATGAAATCACGTGGTCAGAATCAACAGTTAACAACATGTTAACTATGTTGTTGTAAGACTCTTATATATAAGCACACACTGAGGAGCTATGTTTTGCATTGTTGTAAATGTGTACTCTTTTCCTGAAATGTTTCCTTAAACCTACATGTACCTGTAAAATAGACACATTTATTTGTACAAAATGCCGGTCGTCAAAGCGCCTATAACTTAAGTGACAGGGCACTGAACTGACTTGTGGTGCATTATTCATCTTTGCTTAAAGCAGTAACAGTATACATATATATATATATATATATATATATATATATATATAGGTGTCGTATTGTGTCTTAACGTTCTATTTATGATGGTCACGTGGTGCAAATTGTACTACACCTTTTGATTTGTGTTTTCTTGTCTACGTATAGTAATGTGATCATATAACATGTTTATCGTGGCGGATATATCTACCAAACTGGTGTGTTTAACCTAGATGTGTACCTACCTGTATCGTAACTGAAATGAATTAATAATTTGAGGTCAACCTTCAGTACATGTAGTAACATGAGTATGTCAATGTGTTACGCAATGAATTCCCTGACCGACACAATTTCTCACCCGGTGAGAGGTTATGCATGTGTAATGAATAGCTATGGGTAGAATTTTTTTCGCTAAGCACATATCCATATGAAACCTATAAACGGACGCTCTAGATGGTTCGCTCGTTGCTGTTTCTTAGTTCGCATATCTCAACAAGTACACATCATTTGTAACATATTCTATACATGTACACAGGTCGAGTCGGTTGTTACAAGTGCTACATAATGCTGTCCCCAGAACTTCCCTTGTCCATACGGCCGCTGTCTTTGATAGTACAGCGGGGGACGCCAAACCATTCCACGACATTCCCGGTCCCAGTGGTATCTACAATGTGCCATACATTGGCACAATGTTACAGTTCAAGCCATTTTGTGAGTAAAACTGTTGATTGCTCTGGAACCTATAGATGACAATCATTTGTTTATGTATTCTTATATATATAGTCCCAGCAGGTAGGGCGGAAGAATTGTACATGCTGCTGCCCCCATTGCAAGATCGTAAGAGGCGACTTAATTTGGGATCTTATCTTTTCTCTTCTTTCTACACATTTTTTTTTCTTCGTAATGTCTCCCTAGACAATGCCTCACTTTTGGCCTTTAGTTGAGCGTTCGCCCCTGTGAGGAAGGCTTTGGGTTCTGTCCCGTGGCCGAAATATACCAGAGTCTTTAAAAATGGTAATTTTTACTCCTGCTTAACGCTCAGCAATTTAGGAGTGGGACGACTGGTTCGCCTGTTATCAGTATAATGTGACCGGGTGGGGTGTCCTGCTTAGTGTCTTCAACATATGTTTCAGTGAGGTAGCACTATAAAGTCGGCATCAGTTCCGCGCTATCACAGGGAGACAAACACGAACATATCGCAGTCTCCCAAAACATACACGCATACACTACACGCATGCATCTTGCACACAGGGGAGGCCGTCCTTAAATGACCATAGCTGTTGATAGGACGTTAAACAATACTAAACCAGACCAAACAAATCTGATATATAGTCTTCAGAAAAAAATCCAGACACCTACCTCCCACTCAAAAGTAGCAAACTGTAATGTATGCACGTATAAAAGAACGTCACGTGTGATATGAATAAACTTCTCTTTAAAGTAAGTAGAGAAAATTCTTTACCTCAGATTTTTTGGATTGCTTGGTTGGACTAAACGTCCAATTAACTTCTACAATGAAAGTCATTTAAGGACATGCGACCATGTATGTACTTCAAACGCGTGTGCTGGATTTGGTATACTTTTTAGCTCACCTGAATGACAGTGCCAAGTGAGCTTATGCCGTGGCGCGGCGTCCGTCGTCCGTCCGTCGTCCGTCTGTCCGTCCGTCCGTCCGTCCGTCCGTCCGTTCGTCCGTCCGTCCGTCCGTCCTCGTCCGTCAACTTCTCCTTTAAACAACTTCTTCTGAAGAACGGACAGGCCTAGAGTCATGATATTTGGCTGAAAGCTTCGTTGGTAGGAGCCCGACAAACTTTGAGAACGAAATTGACCTTGACCTGTTTTCAAGGTCACAGGGGTCAAATATGTCAAAAACTTCAAACGACTTCTTCTAAAGAACTAAAAGGTATAGAATCTTCATATTTGGCTGATGGCTTCCTGGGATAGAGCCCAACAAAGTTTGAGAATGAAAATGACCTTGACCTACTTTCAAGGTCACAGGGGTCAAATGTGTCAAACACTTCAAACGACTTCTTCTGAAGAACTGAAAGGTATATAATCTTTATATTTGGCTGGTGGCTTACTGGGATAGAGCCCAACACAGTTTGAGAATGAAAACTAGTTTGACCTACTTTCAATGTCACAGGGGTCATATATGTCAAAAGCTTCAAATGACCTCTTCTGAAGAACTGAAAGGTATAGAATCTTTATTTTTGATTGATGGCTTCCTTGGATAGAGCCCGACAAAGTTTGAGAATGAAAATGACCTTGACCTTCTTTTAAGGTCACAGGAGTCAAATATCTCAGACACTTCAAACGACTTCTTCTGAAGAACTGAAAGGTATAAAATCTTTATTTTTGATTGATGGCTTCCTTGGACAGGGCCCAACAAAGTTTGAGAATGAAAACGACCTTGACCTTCTTTTAAGGTCACAGGAGTCAAATATCTCAGACACTTCAAACGACTTCTTCTGAAGAACTGAAAGGTATAAAATCTTTATTTTTGATTGATGGCTTCCTTGGATAGAGCCCGACAAAGTTTGAGAATGAAAATGACCTTGACCTTCTTTTAAGGCCACAGGAGTCAAATATATCAGACACTCCAAACGACTTCTTCTGAAGAACTTGTAGTTATAAAATCTTAATATTTGGCAGGTGGCTTTCTGGGAAAGAGCCAAACAAAGTTTGCGAATGAAAATGACCTTGACCTAATTTCAAGGTCACAGGGGTCAAATATGTCAAAAATTTCAAACGACTTCTTCTGAAGAATTAAAAGGTATAGAATCTTCATATTAGGCTGATGGCTTCCTTGGATGGAGCCCAATAAAGTTTGAGAATTAAAATTACCTTGACCTTCTTTCAAGGTCACAGGTGTCAAATGTGTCAAACAATTCAAACGACTTCTTCTGAATAACTGAAAGGTATATAATCTTTATATTTGGCTGGTGGCTTCCTGGGATAGAGCCCAACACAGTTTGAGAATGAAAACTAGTTTGACCTACTTTCAATGTCGCAGGGGTCATATATGTCAAAAGCTTCAAATGACTTCTTCTGAAGAACTGAAAGGTATATAATCTTTATATTTGGCTGGTGGCTTCCTGGGATAGAGCCCAACACAGTTTGAGAATGAAAACTAGTTTGACCTACTTTCAATGTCGCAGGGGTCATATATGTCAAAAGCTTCAAATGACCTCTTCTGAAGAACTGAAAGGTATAGAATCTTTATTTTTGATTGATGGCTTCCTTGGATAGAGCCCGACAAAGTTTGAGAATGAAAATGACCTTGACCTTCTTTTAAGGTCACAGGAGTCAAATATATCAGACACTTCAAACGACTTCTTCTGAAGAACTTGTAGTTATAAAATCTTAATATTTGGCAGGTGGCTTTCTGGGAAAGAGCCAAACAAAGTTTGCGAATGAAAATGACCTTGACCTACTTTCAAGGTCACAGGGGTCAAATATGTCAAACAGTTCAAACAGCTTCTTCTGAAGAATTAAAAGGCATACAATTATAATAATTGGCTGGTGACTTCCCGGGATAGATCTCACCAAAGTTTGCAAATGAAAATGACCTCAACCTAATTTAGAGGTCACAGAAGTCAACAACATTTTAATGGATTTGTTCTTGAGAACTAAAAGGAATGGATTCATAAGATTTGGCTGGTAGCTTTTTGGAATAGAGCTAACCAATTTGCGAAGGAAAATGACATTGACCTACTTACAAGATCACAGGGAAAAATATGTCAAGCAACTTCTGAAGAAGAATCAAAAAGCATAGAATCTTACAATAATATCTTGCTGGTAGTTTCAACAGATGGAACCAACAAAGTTTGCGAGGGAAATATTTTTAGTGCAATATAATATTTAATGAGAATATTTTGCTATGACTGCTTTAATATTCAGGTGAGCGATACAGGCCCTCTTGGGCCTCTTGTTTAATTTGCCTTCATGTGACAGCTCAGATTTGATGCAGACCTACAGTGCTTCCTTTCTGAAATACCATGCCGATGGGACCATGCACAGTATTCCAACTATTCAAAGAAGACATCGAAGTCTGGTGGTAGGACTCCGGGCTCGTGACCGAAGGGTTGCAGGTTCGAGTCACGGCCCGGCACTGTGTTGTATCTATGAGCAAGATACTTTACTCTACTTGTTCCAGTCTAATCAGCTGTAAATGAGTACGTGGTTGGGCAGTGCTAGAATTGTTGAATGCTAGCTGTTAGCGCCGAAATGGCAGCTCCGGCTGTATGCTCCCCAGGGAGTTGAGAAAGGTATTGGCTGGTTGCAAAGGCCCTATTCGAGACGACCTACGAAAATGGTTGGGATAAAGAGGTATATAAGAACCTCGAATTATTATTATCATTATTATTATTCACAATCTCCTGACAGCAAATGAACCAACTGTTTTCGCTATCTTTTCAAGCTAAACGTCAAGTCGTAATTAGGACTTTGGTTTGTTTTGGAAAGGGGACAAAATTCATAACCTTCCTCGCTTATTCTTTTCTCCCACAACCACATAAGGTTTCCAACTCCAAAATCATTGGATAAACCTCTTATGAGTTGGTAAACTGTTTTAAAAACCACTTGTTCACAACACCCCGGACGTGATTTCATCGGTCAATCTTCTGATTATGACGTCAAATAACAAAGACTTGCGACGTCATCTTCTATTGTGACGTCATAGTGCATGCCAACTAGTTCCCCGATCGGTGGCAAGAATACATTCCGAAGAGAATCATATTGTTTCTAGATATATTTTCTGAATGGTATCGGAGAAAAAGGTCCCCAAACCCGTGATAGTTAATTATCATGGTTATCTCACTCTAATTTGTTTTTTCTTTTCCTTCAAAAAATAGAATACACTTGGTAAAAATCAACAAACTCTGGTTAATTAAACATGATAACTTACCACATGCCGTTTGGGAACAAGTATTTACAATTCCCCGACCTGAAGTGATATTGGATTTAACTAGTCGCTTAGAAGTTACATCATTTAAGACGTTTTATCGTTGTTTAAAATGTAGACCCCTTAGGATACGCGCATGAGGTTTGCCGTTCACGTAAATTATGCTACAACGTTATAGTATCTTATTCTTGATGAGAAAATAATGAAATCTCACGGTTCTCCATCCATTTCTCGGATGCCTCTTAATGAATAATCCTAGGACTATCAGCCATACTTTTACCATATAAAAGACAAAAGCAAGGTTATTCATTTGTTATTTCATATCTTTTGTTTGTATAAGCTGACGTCGGTACACGGGATATAGAAAGCCTGTTGCGGACGTTCCGGGAGAGGTACGGAGACATCTCGAAGTTCCGTATGGGTGGTGACTACTGTGTGTGCATTTTCTCGCCCAATCTCTGTCAACAGGCACTGGCCGATAGTCCAAAATTCCCAGAGAGGTTCAGTCTTCAAATGTTTAAGACATTTTACGAAAGAACGGGAGAACAGCAAGGCCTCTTTTTACTGTAAGTATGAAATTTTAATCAATGACTCTGGCTTCACCAAATGTTTTGACTTCTAGACTTGGTGTAGCGAAACTTAACTTTGTCGATCGGCGGCGACAAGGTACATGTAGCTCAATGTGTAGATCGACCTCTACAGTTCGGAGAAGCCCGGTTTCGTATCCCTGTCTGACCGTGCTTTTCCCTCTTCTGTTATTGTGATTACCGTTTTCAAACCATTGTTTCAAGTACAATGTAGCATTAACAAAGAGAAACTATTAAGACATATTAAAAGAAAATGTCTTTGTTTTCAACGTGAACATAAAGATTTGAATGCGTAATTTAAAAAAGACATGATGGTATGCAACACCGGTCTTTACAATTTCTCCAAGAGGAATATGTTTAAATGAAATATTGTTGCATACCATTGTATAGTATACATTCTGGAATGAAGATTTTCAATCCTTAATTAACAGTTTTCTCTATTTTAGGAACGGCGAAAACTGGGCTCGTGTTCGGAAGCCTACACAGAAATTGACAAACCGGCCGACCAGTCTCGAGCCATACCTACCAAAACTTTGTATCGTAGCAGACGACTATGTGCACAAGCTCCGACAATCTTTGTTCATGGACGACGTACTACAGTCATTATACCGTTTCACTACTGAAAGTACGCTTCATATATATCATTATGACAGTCTGATATTGTTACCTTTGAAATCCTGCTCTATATATACATTGATAACATGTTCTTCCACCCGAGACATGTTGATGTATAGTTTGCCTTTAACGCTGACGGTAGACAATGTCGGTGGATATCAGCTAAATGCGACCCAATTGGACGCTGCTGTACATACATCACAATCAAAACAAATAATAACATGCCATTTTATAATCATGAATCGTCTGAAATCAATTATAACTGTCCTTGATACCTTATATGGAACGCTAATGTTTGTCTCACTGTTGTGGCGTTGTCGGCTAACATGTTTTCCTGAATTTGGAAGGAGACATCATGACGAGTTTCGCTGCCATAGTGGTATTGTAAGTGTGTTATATTATATACTCGTACTGCAAGGTAAATATCTTCTTTACTCTTCTTGTCTGTGAGTATCACATTTCCTTTACACATTGATCATTCTTTACTTCTATCTTTTGGGACAGGTATCGGCATGCTCTGTTTCAACAAGCGTCTTGAGTGCCTTGACGGGGGTCATACGTTTGACACTATCATTTATGGGCTTGACATATTCGTGGAAGCTATTAACAAGGACCTCAAGGCCTTAATGCGGCCATCCAAATACCTAAAGCTGAAGACACCATTTTACAGGAAATTTGAACGAACTTTTCTTGGTTTAAGAAAGTAAATACAATGGTTATTTTGACTAATATACATGATGAATTGTCATTGAAAAAAAAAGATCATGTTTGATTTCTTACTTTACTCTCATCGATAAACATTCATTTTAAATGTTCTACTTATTCCCTTGTTTAACATATTATCTTTGAATTCTGTACATATACTGTGGTCGTTTTGCACATCAGTTTAAACTTTCAGTACATAAACAACTTCAATAGTTAGACGATGTACCGAAACATTAATTTACTCACACATATTCCGTCTTTGCGTATTGCAGAGTTATCTTCTCTTGAGACCAGGTATTGATTGTGACGTCATTTGTTTGTGAGAGTAACGTCATCATTTTTCGAGAAAACGACGTAATTTTCTCACACAAACCAATGACGTAACAATCAATCCCTGCGCTCAAGAGAAGATAACTCTGCAATACGCAAAGACGGAATATATGTTTACCCGTTATCGTCTTTTTCAACCTGTGCAGTGCGGGCATCTTACCTGAGAAGCCACGTTGCCTTGATGCTGTTTATGTTGACATCGATTAACCATCGAAGTAGCAGGCAGTATTGGTTTTAATGGTGTTCCACATGTTATGTAAATGCTAGCACAGACATTGGGTTGAAATCTGCTCTGTTCTGAAGATGCTGTCAAATGCAAAGTTAACAGATACGTACACAAAAAATCAGTTATCTTTTACCCTGTTATTGTAATATATAGAAGATTAATAAGCAATTTGTTCATTTCGGTAACTCATTTACTTTAACAGTGGAAATTCCATAATTCTGACAGTTTCAAAACACCAATTTATAATAAAGAAATGTTAGTGAGACCAATTACGTTTTACGCGTATTTGTGTTAAGTTCATGTACTTTCTATTTTGTCGTAGTCTATGTAAGGAACACGTCACCGAGCTTATTGATGAGTATCATCACCTAGAGGAGGCGGGATTGCTGGAGACCCACATGGCGAAGGACTCCAACATGGTATTCACTCTACTTCAGGACAAACGCCTTGACGAAGGAACCGTCACGACAACGGTTACCGACATGTTTATAGGAGGCGTAGATGCTGTGAGTCTTAGTGTATCTTTCTTGACATTATTTTAGCTATATAGTTTCAGTATACTTTCACAGCGTGGAAGTTTTCTTATGACCTCAGTCACAGACAAAGACTTATGTAGTACCACTGCAACCGTTAAACAGTCTGGTATGGCAATTATTCACATAGACGTGGTTCTGTACACCACTGGGTCGCGGGTTCTATGCATATGTGGAGCTTTCGACAGGTACTCGCCGCTGGTCGGTGGTTTTTCTCCGGCAACTCCGGCTTTTCTCTAGGCCGGGACATATCAAAGTCCTTAAAAATGATAGCTGTTATTCCCTACTAAACGTTCAGCATTACGGCATTAAGGAGAATTGCAACAACTGGTTCACTTGTTGTCTATATAATGTGACCGGACGAAATACTGTGCTGGGTGCCTTCGGCATGGTATTTCAGTGAGATAGCACTATAAAGTCGGCATCAGATCCGCTCTATCACAAGGAGGCAAGTACACCAACATACCCTGTCTCCTGCATATACACACGCAATCACGCATAAACTACACGCATGGAGGCACGTCCTTAAATGACCTTAGCTATTAATAGGACGTTAAACAAACACACACAAATATTAAACACGGTTCCCAATATTCGCGGTTTTACAAACATGGATAACTTCGTGTGTAATCATTTATAAGTACACAAGGAAATATACACATATGAGTGTTTATCTAAAACCTAACTTTATGTTACTTTAATTAAAGTTATCAAAATATTTTGTATATTTGAATCCGTATTGCATATGTGTTCAATTTGTGACAGCTGCTTACAGCGATTACCGTATATTGATGGTAAAGAAGGTTGAAGGTACATTTAATTTCTAAGTGAAAATTCACGATATTTTGTTAATTTTCAGAATAATTTGCCGCGGAAATGTATGCTACAGCTTTTCTGTACCACTATTTTTGCAAAAATTGGACGTACGAGGAAAATAACTTGTAATTTGCTTACATTTAATATTTGCCACATTTTCAATATTTTTTTATTTACAGGCAGCGAAGACTATGAGTCTAGTTCTACAGAATCCTTCCATCCACCCAGACAAACAGGAAAAGTTGTATGAAGAGCTCCAAGCCGCCGGTCTCTCCTCGGGGCAGCCCCTCACCAACAGAGTTCTGTCGTCACTGTCCTATCTGAATGCCTGCATCAAAGAGTCTATGAGGTATTTATGATGCAACAGTGACTTTTACATAGGAGATTCTTCGATTGCCTCTCCTGTTACGTAGATTATAAAACAGACATCATACTGTTTTCCACGGTATACAATAAAATAAATTGAACAGTATAAAGTAAAGCCCTAATTAAAATTAGAATAATTCTACAGATATTGTTCTCTAAAGCACATGCTTACGTAATGGTATTAGGGCTACGTCCAAAAACATAAACTCGTTCTTGATTTAGTAACTTGAAATTTCGACTTATAAATGAAACTCGAAATAGAGGGAACTATCAGTATTAGGGCATTCAAAGTTGTTTTCTCAGCATATTGTGTATCGTAGGTGATATCTCGAAACTTTTAATTACAAAGTCGAAATTTCGAAAAAGATATTCTATAATTCCAGCAAGTTAGAACTATTTCTTTAACGAAGATCGTTCGTATTCAACGCCGACGACATCAACATAAAACACAGATATTTTACAAAACACAAAACTGCTTAATACATAAGCCATTAATTGTAAAAAAAAAATGTAATATATTTGAGACATATTGTAGACTTCACTATCCATCCTCTGGGGGAGTACTGAGGACCTTGTCATCAGATATGGTCATAGGAGGATACCATGTCCCTAGGAAAATGAGAAGCTTTATATCTTTTTTGTTTAATATTTAATCAGGCCTGTGTCAATGGTTGTGGAACCTTTAACAATACCAGAAAATGTTCTTCACTTGGTGTTCTTGAAGTTAGTAATAAATAATTCTTTGCCGTCTGTGTTAGCTACAAACTTTGCCATACTAAACATTATATGAATTTTAGGGTAAGCAAAAATATCACCCGAGATAATAACATTTTCTCATTTTCATTTTGTCATTTTCTTTATATACATCATTGTGGTTTATTAAAGATAAAGTGTGATTGTGTCCACAGACATATGTCCTGGTAGGCAATTCCTTAATGGTAAAGGACAATCGGTACTTTGAAGACCCAGAACAGTTCATGCCAGAGCGGTGGCTTCGCTCGAACACAACAACATCTCAGGTTGTCAAAGCTTTCGCCAATTTACCATTTGGTCATGGGAACAGAAACTGTGTTGGAAAGCGTTTTGCAGAGAGGGAAATGCAAATTGGTGTCGCAAAGGTGATTATTGTTAAAAAAAGGGAAAGCGGTAATGGTTTCTGAACTTCAATGGAAACGACCAAACCTTATAAGCTTGTTCCTAGACGGGGATACATTTACTTCATTTGGCAAGAGGCTTATAAGGAATTCGTATTTCAAATGTTGCTGCTACATTTTTACTCATTCAGTTTTATACGTCACACCTTAATGTTACTGTTTCTAATACACATTCGCGTAACCAGATTTAAATAGCAGGACACATACCTGACGTCCGTCCGTACATCCGCCCAGATTTTAAATATATACGTCATTTGGAACCTCTTTAAATGAATAACTACACAAGTATTATTTTTTATTTAATTTCACCTTTTACTAACATGTCAAATAGTGGTGAAACGGTTATATGTTTTGTTCAGTCAGAGGCAAAATTGTATAAACAAAACCGTAACTCGTACTCGATGAAAAAATATAGAAAATATGAACAAAGTACAGATTTACGTAGATATCCTTAAAATGTAGAAGGTGAATAAGCCCAAATGCTCCGATAGGGTAAGCATCTTCGACTTAACTGACAACCGCCATGTTTTGTATTTGTTTCTTTTTCATCGACGCCAAATCGAATTTAAGTCACGTACTCAACTAAGTAAGCGCTACGGTAGTGACACTGCATCTATAGGGCACATTAATCAACTTGATACAATTCGACCATTATAATCCACAAGAAATTTGGAGCAACCACATGCATACCAAATTAACAGTGACATGCAATCATCGTTGGTACATGTAGGCAAAGCTAAGATGTTACTCTCTATAAAAGAAAGCTTTAATACGAAATCTTCAAATTTATCACACGGCTTATTTGTAGGTATTCTTTGTCATATCCCTACAAATAAGCCGTGTGATAAATGTGAAGATTTCGAATTTCGTATCTTTAACTTTTCTTTTATCAAGGTATTCTTTGTCATGTGGGGCTGCGGTAGCCAATTGGTTAAGGCGTCTGCCATTCTGGTACCACAAGCCCTCCACCACTGGGTCGCGGGTTCGAGACGTACGTGGGGCAGTCGCCAGGTACTGGCCGTAGCTCGGTTGGGTTTTTCGGGAACTCCGGCTTTCCTCCACCACCAAAAACCAAACATGGCACGTCCTTAAACGACCATAGCTGTTAATAGGACGTAAAACACAAATAAACTAAAACCAAAATCTTTGTCATGTTCTAGATAAAGATCGCGGCAAGGGACTGACAACTAGCATGAAGAACTTTCTAGTGTTGATAGTATCCATATATCACTGTACATCGTTGTAGTTGAAAATGAATTTTAATGCATGATTGTTTTATGTGCTTGACAGCTGATCCAGAACTTCAGAATTAGCCTCCCTACCGGATATCCGGTCGTCCCACACGTGTACCAGACTTTCGCTGAACCCAAGGGTAAACTTTTCACAGTTGGAGATCCGGGAGTGATTTTACGCATATGAACCGTATCTGAATCCGACACACATTTTAGAAGAGACTTGTTGTTATAAGCAAATCTTAAATCTACGTATGGATAAGTCAGATACTAGACGCTGATATCAGAACAATTATCTGTATGCTAACCGCAATCCAGAATGTAGGTGATGGTATCAGGTAACTTAATGTTGTAGGTTTCACAGACGTTGTGTTTGTATAAAGTAACACCCTTTGATATATCTAAATAAAAATCATGTAGTAGGAAATAATATCTTTGTTCTAACGATTACGTAAAACCAATGACGATCCAAAACTCACCCTTAACGGCCAACCTATTCCTGTAGTAGAACAGACTAAATTCATAGGCGTTATATTTGATAAAAAAATATCGTTCCCTCCTCATATCAAGTACCTTAAGGCTAAATGCATTAAGGCACTTAACCTTTTAAAGGTAATCTCCCATACTGACTGGGGTGCTGAAAAGAAAGAATTGCTAAGAATCTATAGAGCACTTATAGATCCATTGTTTACGGATCCGCAAGAGAGTCGTACCATAAATTGTTGGATACCGTACATCACAAGGGTCTTAGACTTCCACTTGCATTCAAAACCACGCCAGTTGCTAGTCTCTACGTGGAAGCAAACGAACTATCACCTTAAATTGAAAATCGTCGAAAGAAACTGTCATTGCAGTATACAATTCAATTAAAATCAAATCCTTCAAATCAATCCTATTCACCTCGTATTCAATCAAAATTATGAATCTTTATTCCAAAGTGTATTCCGACCTTTAGTATTCACATTAAATCGCCATAATAAATGTTTATGCAATTCAATCATTTGGAACAACTGATGTTCCTCAATGGCTTTAGACTTCGCCCGAGGTTGACTTTACACCACATGAAACAGTAAAATCTGACACTGAAACTTATGCCTTTCGTTTTATCTTTTTCGAAATTGCAGTTGAAATATAAAGACTTTAAACCATTTTATCCTGATGGTTCGAAAGGCGATCATAAAGTCACCGAAGCCATAGTTGCAACAGATGCCGCTTTTGGATACCGGTTACCAAATGATGCATCAATATTTTCTGCAAAATCCCACGCTATCTATCTGGCCCTTGAACACATTCAATCAACTGGTGTACCGAAGTCAATATTCTATTCTGATTCTTTTTCTGTTCTACAGAGCATTCGCAACAAAACTTTAAAGAATATCTCAATTAGGAAATTGATAACACTATCACATAGTATTACCTCAAAATGTCACATTACATTATGCTTGGTTCCCGGACATGTGGGAATACCAGGTAATGAAAAGGCAGATCGCGCCGCCAAAGCGGTTTTATTGCTACCACTTGTTGATATTAAACTTCATTTTAAAGATTTTAAACCGTTAATGACAAATTTTGTAAAATCAAAGTGGCAAAATATTTGGAATCAATGCGTAGACAATAAATAACACTGTGTCAAACCAAAAATCGGTGAATGGTATCCAAGCTATAGAGGAAACCGCCAATACGAGGTTGTCCTTATATTACCCGTCTCCGAATTGGTCATTCCTACATAACCCATTCTTATTTATTGGAAAACGAAGACCAGCCTCAAAGCATAGCATGTAACGAACCATTTACAGTGAAACACTTGTTATTAAATAGCATTGACCTACAGCCAACAAGAGAAAATTATTTATGATAATATAACAGATCTCAAAACATTTTTCGAAAAAGTCGGTATCTCTACAATTCTGTACTATCAAAATGTTTCGGTTTCTTCAGAAAGATAAAACTAAATCATAGCAACTTTTACAATGTATTCAAATTGACGTTTGTCTTTTACCTTTTCGTTCGTTTGATGGTTTTCCTTTAACATGTTTTGTCTACTTTTATTGGTCCTAATGACCTCTTTTGTGTTGATGGGCCGTTAAGAATAAAATTAAAATAATAGTTCTAACGATTATTTTGAACACCATGATAATGAACTTAATGTAGATTACTCGTGCATAGATTATTTGGAAGGACTACAGCACACATTCTGACAATACACGAAGGTGATCCATTGATCTAATAATTCGAGGTTCTCATATACCGCTTTATCACAACCTAGTTCGTAGGTTGTCTCAAAGCGGTTCACAAATTATCATCCGTTGTTATAGGGCCTTTGAAACCAGCCAATACCTTTCCCAACTCCCTAATATCGGTCTCCTGATAGAACGGGGAGGAACAGAAAGTTACGTAGTAATATGAAGAAGTCTTCATTCGTTGGACAGTTCCATGGGTAAGATCGTGTGCTTGATTTTGAACTCAAAGTGAAAGGTAAAATGCACAGTCAATGTTAATAATGACACTCATAGACGTGTGTTATTTCCGGCGTACGTGCCTTTAACTTTGAAAAATAAGCATCTAGATAAATGAAATCATTTTGTAATAGGTACGTATTTACAGACAAACAGGCCACAGAAACATACCCTGGTGTATATTTTTTCCCAACGAGGAAATAACAGAATGATCTTATTAAGTGTCGATGATGAAGTATTTTCCAGTTCGCACACTTGAATATTGAAAACATTGATGAGGTATGTACTGATGGATTCTATCATATCCTGGTCGGAACTAGATACACCCGTGTGTGTTTCTGTGGCCCCTTAGCTAGTGAAGGTCGGGACCTGTTACAGAAAAATATCTATTTTGATTTGATTTTGTTCTGTACAATGTATCTAAATTTATAACTGTTGCAATCATGAAGTATTTCCTTGTATTTTATTCTCCCTTATTGGTCATGTTGCTTTTATGTTTTCTATTAGTACTTTTCAAATTCTTCCATTGTACGTTTGAAAATGCTTTTATCTTACATGAATGTCTAAGTATATCAAACTTCCTTCTGTGTTAACTTCAAACGACCGACGCGACGTCATCGCGTTATATAATCATAAAGAAATGCAAGGGTAAACAAACACTTTAGTTTATATGTATTATCATTTAAGTTCACATACTCGAAGACTGTCTCTATTTGTTCATTTCTATTCGATGTTCTATGTGAAAGTACCGCAGGTTTGATGGATTACTACATGTTGATAAAAAATTCAGAATTCCCCAAGTACCAATAATATGTAGTTCATTCTTGAAAGAATGGTTTCATCGAAATAAAGGAAAGTCGCCATCGACAGAAAGTCGACGAAAATAGTATTGTAACGACGCTTGGATTATCTCCCCTTAAACGATAAAAATCTAGAAAACAGTTCATTTGAACACATCATATATGGACGTCTGACGAGTGTTATGTTACACCTTAAATCACAAACATTTGTAGATTTATAGATAACGGAGTCAGTATGATGATTTCCATTGTATATCAATATACAGGAACTATGATAATATTCATCTCTGATTTCGAAAAATACAACTAATAAATAAGTACTATTTTTATTCGGACGAGTAAAGGGGAAGAACTGCGTTTGCCATGGCTGTAACTGCCTTTGTGACTTTGACGGTGAAATGAGCGGAGGCTTTCACCATAGCGTCAACACATTTCAAAATGTCTATTCATCGACTTTTGAAATACGCAGCAGAATGCTTCAAAAATCTTCACTTATTCAATTAGACAACGAAACAAAATATATTGTTAGCCGATTACGTCGTATTTTTGTTTTAAAAAACACGCCTGTCCCACTTACTTTCTCCTACACCCCCGAAACGCATACGCGTGCAGCACACATGCGAACACACACACACACACACACATACAATGCCCGTGCGCGCACCTTCTTAAACATATTCCTACGCAATCTGGTTAACTTAAACTGTGAGAGAATTAACACGTCGGCTACCACTTCTTTTAATGGCATTTATTTTATTTTTCGAATCAGAAGAATTGATTTTGTTTGAATTCCACTTCATATATTTGAATCATAACGTTTTCAAACCACATTTTGCTCGAGATATACAGTATGTAAAAATAATATGCAAGCCACATCTAACAAAAGACATAGTTCAACAATAATTAGTAGATTTCAATGACCAAGATAACTCGAGAAACATAAGACACGAACTTTTTACGCAACCTGAAATTACTAAAGCAGTTGCTATGGAAGGGCACAAACTAAACTAACCCTCTAGTCGCAAATAATGCATCAGAAAATCATCGTATTGACACATTTCATCTGCATACCAAATCTGAACAAAATCGGTATAAAATCAACATGTTGACTAATCATAAACCAGCCTATGGCAGTCATCCTGTACAATCAGATAAAAGGCATTATTACAATTTTGGACTAATAAGCATCCATTTAACGGAAGATGTTGTCTTTATTTTATCATCTTCAAGAATACCATCAAAATATTCCATCAATCAACCTTCATTGCCGTCCATTAACCAGAATAGATATTAGTTAAGCCTACATATGTCTCAGCAGTAGTTTCTTTATGAATAAGCCTAAGTAAACCAAAATCACCCAAAATCAAACTCAGTGGTCGTACTCATGACAACGGGTAATATTCCTACTCAAAACATGATTTCTCACCCGTGTGAGAAATCGTTTTGCGAACGCATCAACTTTAGCACGATTGCCGTAACTCACGTTCTCGCCTTAACGAGAATTCACAATTATTGCGATCATAACACAACTGGGACATAAACATGTCAAATACAACAGCCAGATTAAGCCTATACATAAAAACCTACACATCGATTCCAAATCATACCCCATTTTAGGAAAGGTCCAAATATGATATGACAGGGTACAAACACCGATACATAAGCGAATCACTTTACCTTCTTTTTTATCTGGGAGTCGTGATGTTTTTCACCGTTCATGGATTTTTTGTTAATTTCGAGAAAATGGTATTTACAAACTGTTACATAATAATTTTCCAATTTAAATGAAGTAGGTCGCCACGACATCACAAAAAAGATTTCATGACCCTCAACAACAATTAAATAAAAAGCAATTAAAAATGAAATCAATTAAAAGAGACCCTCACGTTACAGTATTTTTTTTAGTTTTGACAGTCAACACAAATTGAAGAAATACAGTGGATATCTGTCTCCAAATGTCAGGACGTTCAGATAAGTTCAGATAAGTACTGAGCACCCTGATAATCTATGTTGTATTGTGGTCAGAATTTACCAACATATCCTGATGTATTTAACATGTTCACGAATTATAGAAAATAACTATGAGCACGTAGTATATATCATTAGTGGTAAAGCATACATTTTCGTTCACGTCGTAAAATCTTCTTGATATTCAGGATACCGGAAACAATATGGATGTTTCACAAAAATAAAGCGTGTATGTGCTGCGGCTGTACTAACAATCAGGGTCACGGTAAGTAGGTCATGTAAACCAGCGGTAATAAATCATGTCGCCAGGCTATAACCTTATGGTGTATAGAGCTAATTAAATATACACCTATCGCGATTAGAGACATCTAATATAATACATTGAATAGCAGGTTGACTCCAGACAGTTTCGACGGAGTTTTGATATTTTTCTCTACCATGAATTGTTGCAGTGGTCCGAATAATTACATGTATACCGAATTGCATTATTTATATGATGTGTAAGCGGTAGACAATCTATCGACAAAATGTCATTTTCGTATGCATATAATGACATACACATTTGGTTATCTCGCTTCAACAACAACACCTATGCTGCTTCTCTTTTGACAGTTTGTCACTTGGTAAACCACAGTGCCATAAACACAATGTCAGTCAGATTTGTGAAAATAACCGACTACATTTGTTATGTCAAAAAACCCGAAAATGAAATGTCAAGAAGTTCAACACAAACACCACTCAGACAAACCGCACAAAGTAGATTGTTATTTGGAGGTACAGTCGATCCTTTAATTGCTGTGTCCCACAGTCGTTGGCGACTACTAGGATCTTCTGTCTCGTCTGTTTAAGGGACATCGAAGAAACCAGAATGCATCAGTGCAAACATTGTTACACAATGATCCACTCCTTTTTTCTTCCCTTCTCTCTTTTTGCATTGTGTCTCCAAGGGCAAACATCTTCATGTGAAAGTTGCTGTTGGGTGAACGTTAAATCCAAAACAAACAAACAAAACAACACTCAATTTAAAAGAACTGTCGATTTTAAGCTTAAATCATCTTTTAAAATGGTGTGATTTTTAGTTTGGTTTTATTTTGTTTAACCACATATGGTTNTGTCAGGATCAAGGTTGACAAGATCAGAGTGATGAGCTGTTCTTGGACATTTGGATATTTTGGGTGACACAGGAGCGTCGCCCGAGGCTGAGTTGTCGGGAAGGAATGTACTACGGGCAATGCAGAAGTGTTCATTCTTCTTCACCAGTTGAGGTTCTCCTGTGAGATTAGGGATGCGGATCTTGCCAGAGATACTAGATATGATGGAAGGTTGAGGCCAGTTGGATTTAGTATTGTTGATTGGCGCATGTGGTTCCACCGCCACCTTTGTACCAAACTCCTCAGGGAGTTCTACTTCCATGTACTCTCCTGGCCAGACAGTTGAGCAAGACGGGGCGCGTAACACTTGTCGTACAGCATGTCTGTCCATTGGGGAGGGCGGAGAACTGTAGGAGTATAACGAGTTACCTCCCAGAATAACCTGTCTTTTGGCAGGACGGATGAGGACATCGTTCGCTTCCATAAATGGAATACCTGCTAGAACATCAGAGTCTAGATTCTCGACGACCAATCCCTCAAAATAAAGCTCATGCCCATCACGAGAGAATGTTGACTGCGTTTCGCCCAACACTTTTAGCGGAGAAGACCCATCTGTCTGGTGTGCAGACTGGGTTGTAGTTGTCACACGCAAACCTAAGGCAGTAGCGCAAGATGCACGTATCATGTCTCCTGTTGCACCGCTATCAATGATAAGGCGCACAGTATTATGGCCATGGAACACATCCAGATATGGTGACTGTAGTATTTTGACCCTGGCAATGACGGAGGGTTGAGGCTCCTCACTGTCCGGATATGGCTCCACCTCCTCGTCACACATTCCTGCAATCTGTCGTGTTCTAGCAAAGAACTTCTGGTCCTGTGCGGGGAGGAAGCTGCATTTACTTAAAAAATGGTCACTTGCCCTTCCTTCAGCTTTACATAACGGACATGACTTCCAGCTCTTTCTAAATGGTTTCGACTGTTTGGGACGAAACGATGCAGCGGCTCGCATAGCTTTAGCATCCTCAGTTGTTTGAAGTTCTTCTCGTAGCGAGTCGAGAGCTTGCGATACTTCCGGCTTTATTGACGCGAGCGTGCGTGATCGTAATTCTGTGCCGTAACGCTGCTTCACGAGTTTAGTAAGGTCACTGTGAATGCGCCTTAACCATGTTAATACAACAAAATTTTCCAGAGACGGTGAAAGTTCTTCATCAATTCGCTCACCATGATTGGTGATGCCTGATTCTCTGTGTAACAGGTTGTCCTCTGTGAACGCCATCAGCCTTTGGTATAAGTCCTCTGGTCTCTCCGTAGGTTCTAATTTAATGGAGCAAAAGTCGATTAGATGGGCCCCTGTTGACTGAAACCCATAATGAAGACAAATCTGCTGCCAAAGAAATTCAACTGACGTGGAATTTTTCACAATAGTATTTCTAGAAATTATGGGGGCATAGTTAGCAATCTGTCCTAACATTAATTCCAACATTCCCACTTTTTGATCACGTGTCCGCCGCCTTCCTTCGGGTACATGTTCGCCATCATCCACAAAACCCCTGTGCTGTGTTGTTCTAG
Source organism: Mizuhopecten yessoensis (assembly GCF_002113885.1). Classification (NCBI taxonomy): domain Eukaryota; kingdom Metazoa; phylum Mollusca; class Bivalvia; order Pectinida; family Pectinidae; genus Mizuhopecten; species Mizuhopecten yessoensis. The sequence continues at coordinate 398,163 of NW_018405747.1, forward strand.
TTTTCTTCTGTCATTGTACGCCATCAACTAGAAACGGGACAAAGTTTTGATCTAAAGAAAGGGTATACATGAGATTTTGTCTCCAATTTTCAAAAGAATTGACTGTTTCATTTTTTGTAAGGCACCATTGTTTCGGGGCCCTGTGCGTGTTAGCCATTTTTTCCAAGTGCGTTCCACAGTAGAAATGACACTACGATGCGGTTTCAGTTTGTACCTTATTGTGCGTGGACGATTCGTTTCTTCATACGTTTGTTGGAAGATGTGAGTTCATATATAGAGCTGCCACCACGCCAGTAAGAGACAGAAACCACAAACACACTTTTGCTGGCACATGGCTTTACTGGTCTCCAACCGGAAACCGATGATACAGACTAAACAGATATGATCTAGAACCCGGTATCGGGCAGTAGATCCGGAAACATACTCAGTAGTGGCGATGCAACGAAGAAATACTTGGAGTATATCGGAAACCAGTCGATTGACTGTATGTTAAAACAAACGGGCAAATATTTCGGGTACAGTAAATATATTTATAACCTTTGCAGAGAACTAATCAAACATCGTTGAATTGAAGACGCTACGTTTCTACAAATGCTTTAAATGTTCTCTTGATCAAACAGGGGTATATATATATGATACTCCTAACGGACTGAACCGATGTCATTTCTCTAGATAGACTGACTACAGGAATGCGGATTCATGTGGAATGATTCCCAACGTCAGATTAAAAATTTGATCAAAAAGACTGAGGTAAGCGGAACAAGAAGAAGGAAGCCGGAGCAACCCGTGAGTAAGTAAATGTTGTGGTCCAACAGAAGGCGCCCAGTCTGTGGTACACCACAACTCACGTACCCGGACATCATTTTTAAAGACACTAAATTCCGGGTAATCGACACCTTAGTAACACGGAACGGTGGGTACTTTGTCACGGGACAATTAAGGGTTTAATGATTCGCCTCTCTCAGAGTACACTATTGCCTACTGTAGAGCTATTAAACTGCTTTGTAGCAACATAGCATAACAGACGTTAAAGTTATAAACTGAATCTCAATATAACCTTATTGCAGTGCCTTGTAGATTAATCACAATCACATTGCGGTACAATAAAGGGTACCAGTTTGAACATATTATAGATAGATATATATCATTGACATCGTTATAAAATGTATGTTTAAATCATTTCTTACAGATGTGTAAATTCACATAAGATAACTTGCACAATGTAACTTGTAACTATATGCACACCCTGCAGAATAGTAATCATTCGATAATTCAGCAATTGAAAAACAACTCATTTAAACAAGTAAAACATGAAATAGGAGTACATTGCTAAGGGTGGAAATTAGTCACTGTTATTTCCTTTGTGTTGCTTTAACTTTTATGTAAATATGGTTGGTTAAAATCAAAATTAAAAACTCAGATTCACAAAAATGTATTATGCAGTGGCAGCCTTCCGTTTTACTATGGGCTTTAGTTTTGAAATGCCCCAAAACATATTTAACTCGTAACGTTTAAGAGTCTAGTGCATTTTCCACTGTCATATTCATCAGCCGAATTATATGTTGAGAGAACTTTTACCAAAAATAGAGAGTAACGAGTTCAACGAGTTCTTTTACACTTCGTGTATATAAATTTCCAATGACAGATGATTGAGTATAATTGATAATAATAATAAATCACAACCTAGTTCGTAGGTCGTCTCAAAACGGTTAACAAATTATTATCCTTAGATATAGGGCCTTTGCAACCAGCTAATATCTTTCTCAACTCCATGGGGAACATACAGCCGGTGCTGCCATTTCGGCGCTCACAGCTAGCATTCAACAATTCTAGCACTGCCCAACCACGTTCTCAATTACAGATGAGAAGACTTGAACAAGCAGAGTAAAGTATCTTGCTCAGAGATACAACACAGTGACGTGCCGTGACTCGAACCCACAACCCTTCGAACACGAGCCTGGCGTCCTATTACTAGACTAACGTGCCTCCAAGTACCATGAGTATGGTGATTATGCAGTATAACGAGTTACGTTGAGAGGGTTGTACTCACAAATGATATCATTAAATCAAAAAGGGTCAATTAAAAAAAAACTCTTTAAAGTTCGTTTATATATTGATACATTAATATAGTAAATTATAAAAAAAACCAAGATAGACATAAAAAAGAAATAGAGCAGAGTATCTTAGAAGCTTCCTAGCGTTTTTGTATCTTTAGAAATTTGCCAAGCTATGGGTTACATTTCGTTGACAGGACAACTACAAACAACACATATAGATACATAAATGTTTTATACAATTATACAAGATATAAATAATATTAGATAAACAATTGATATTATACCAGACACACATTGTTATGGGTGCAAAACCGTGCAAAACATATGGGCATGGGTGACACGTTTTCTCACCCGATACGATTTCTCACCCCAACTCTATTGGGATATCGTTTGATATATTTCATGTGGTGTTTGATTTTTTCGAATAAATTTTATTTTAAAACAACGAAACTACTTTTTTCTTTTTTTTTAAATCACTCTTGTTGACTCGGATGAAAGTACACAGGATATCTTACCATGAGAGGAAATTTGAGGATCCGGACAAAACACACGTAGTCGGGTAGATGACCCCATACCATTATGTCCTATCGGGGAATTGAACCCCGACCGACATAGTTAAGGCGAGTGCGGTAGCTGATTGTACTTTGTCTTTTTCTCAGTTTCAACGGGACAGTAAAGTCTACTCATTTGCATTGTATTAACTTAAGTTACCGTGTCGCAATCTGTCGGAAACATTGTTTTTTTCTCTATACCCAAGATAATAAAAGTGCTATAAAACTTGGAATCAAAAATCATATTGGAATTGTAGCACTTTGAGTCATTCATAATTGTTTAGTTTGCAACACCATAGTTTGAGCTTGTAATTGAGGCGTTTTACCGAGTGGGGCATAAACATGATATTGCCTCTATGTTCTGTTAAATGATGATTTCATGCTAATGTCAATAGTAATAAACGAAAAAAGAGAAAACCAAAATGGAGACGACGGCAAACATTGGCTCTTAAATATAATGTTTCTATTAATTTTCGCGCGTGTATTTTATGGTGACTTAAAATTACACCTTTATTTTATAACGATACTGTTAGAAAACAACATATCCGCAAAATAAAAAAACTATATTTCATTCACGTGCAGCTTACATATAATGCTTATTTTAATACCATGTTTTTCTGATGTCATCTTTTACCCTTGGAAATTAGCGAGCTACTTTAAACTTGTCTAAGTTCACATGTAATAGATGAGCGTACATAATATCAAATGACGAATAGTTCAATGTACAATATGCCTTAAATTTACTTACTGATTTAGCTTTCAAAATGTCTATTCATCGACTTTTGAAATACGCAGCAGAATGCTTCAAAAATCTTCACTTATTCAATTAGACAACGAAACAAAATATATTGTTAGCCGATTACGTCGTATTTTTGTTTTAAAAAACACGCCTGTCCCACTTACTTTCTCCTACAACCCCGAAACGCATACGCGTGCAGCACACATGCGAACACACACACACACACACACACACACACACACATACAATGCCCGTGCGCGCACCTTCTTAAACCTATTCATACGCAATCTGGTTAACTTAAACTGTGAGAGAATTAACACGTCGGCTACCACTTCTTTTAATGGCATTTTATTTTATTTTTCGAATCAGAAGAATTGATTTTGTTTGAATTCCACTTTAGATATTTGAATCATAACGTTTTCAAACCACAACTTGCTCGAGATATACAGTATGTAAAAATAATATGCAAGCCACATCTAACAAAAGACATAGTTCAACAATAATTAGTAGATTTCAATGGCCAAGATAACTCGAGAAACATAAGACACGAACTTTTTACGCAACCTGAAATTACTAAAGCAGTTGCTATGGAAGGGTACAAACTAAACTAACCCTCTAGTCGCAAATAATGCATCAGAAAATCATCGTATTGACACATTTCATCTGCATACCAAATCTGAACAAAATCGGTATAAAATCAACATGTTGACTAATCATAAGCCAGCCTATGGCAGTCATCCTGTACAATCAGATAAAAGGCATTATTACAATTTTGGACTAATAAGCATCCATTTAAAGGAAGATGTTGTCTTTATTTTATCATCTTCAAGAATACCATCAAAATATTCCATCAACCAACCTTCATTGCCGTCCATTAACCAGCATAGATATTAGTTAAGCCTACATATGTCTCAGCAGTAGTTTCTTTATGAATAAGCCTAGGTAAACCAACATCACCCAAAATTAAACTCAGTGGTCGTACTCATGACAACGGGTAATATTCCTACTCAAAACAAGATTTCACCCGTGTGAGAAATCGTTTTGCGAACGCCTCAACTTTAGCACGGTTGCCGTAACTCACGTTCTCGCCTTAACGAGAATTCACAACTATTGCGATCATAACACAACTGGGACATAAACATGTCAAATACAACAGCCAGATTAAGCCTATACATAAAAACCTACACATCTGATTCCAAATCATACCCCATTTTAGGAAAGGTCCAAATATGATATGACAGGGTACAAACACCGATACATAAGCGAATCACTTTACCTTTTTTTTTAGCTGGGAGTCATGATGTTTTTCACCGTTAATGGAATTTTCCAATTTAAATGAAGTAGGTCGCCACGACATCACAAAAAGATTTCATGACTCTCAACAACATTTAAATAAAAAGCAATTAAAAAATAAAATCAAATAAAAGAGACCCTCACGTTACAGTATTTTTTTAGTTTTGACAGTCAACACAAATTAAAGAAATACAGTGGATATCTGTCTCCAAATGTCAGGACGTTCAGATAAGTTCAGATAAGTACTGAGCACCCTGATAATCAATGTTGTATTGTGGTCAGAATTTACCAACATATCCTGATGTATTTAACATGTTCACGAATTATAGAAAATAACTATGAGCACGTAGTATATATCATTAGTGGTAAAGCATACATTTTCGTTCACGTCGTAAAATCTTCTTGATATTCAGGATACCGGAAACAATATGGATGTTTCACAAAAATAAAGCGTGTATGTGCTGCGGCTGTACTAACAATCAGGGTCACGGTAAGTAGGTCATGTAAACCAGCGGTAATAAATCATGTCGCCAGGCTATAACCTTATGGTGTATAGAGCTAATTAAATATACACCTATGGCGATTAGAGACATCTAATATAATACATTGAATAGCAGGTTGACTCCAGACAGTTTTGACGGAGTTTTGATATTTTTCTCTACCATGAATTGTTGCACTGGTCCGAATAATTACATGTATACCGAATTGCATTATTCATATGATGTGTAAGCGGTAGACAATCTATCGACAAAATGTCATTTTCGTATGCATATAATGACATACACATTTGGTTATCTCGCTTCAACAACAACACCTATGCTGCTTCTCTTTTGACAGCTGTTTGTCACTTGGTAAACTACAGTGCCATAAATACAATGTCAGTCAGATTTGTGAAAATAACCGACTACATTTGTTATGTCAAAAAACCCGAAAATGAAATGTCAAGAAGTTCAACACAAATACCACTCAGACAGACAAACCGCACAAAGCAGATTGTTATTTGGAGGTACAGTCGATCCTTTAATTGCTGTGTCCCACGGCATGTTATGTCGTCGTTGGCGACTACTAGGATCTTCTGTCTCGTCTGTTTAAGGGACATCGAAGAAACCAGAATGCATCAGTGCAAACATTGTTACACAATGATCCACTCCTTTTTTCTTCCCTTCCCTCTTTTTGCAGTGTGTCTCCAAGGGCAAACATCTTCATGTGAAAGTTGCTGTTGGGTGAACGTTAAATCCAAAACAAACAAACAAAACAACCCTCAATTTAAAAGAACTGTCTATTTTAAGCTTAAATCATCTTTTAAAATGGTGTGATTTTTAGTTTGGTTTTATTTTGTTTAACCACATATGGTTGTGTGCTGGAAGCAGCGTAAGTTGGTGTGATTGCGTTCTTGTGATAGCGGGGATCTGATGATGAAGGCACCCATCACAGCCCTCCGCCCCTTCACGTGACAGGGGGGGGGGGGGGTTAATTACCAAAATATATTTTTGACATCCTTGCATATGTATATATAAATATGAAGGATACTTAGCATCTTATAATTTGTTCGAAGTAATATTCATATTTGTTTTCATGTAGCAAAATGATATTGAAATATCTGAATTGATGGTAAATAATATCATGGACATGTTATAATGTCAATAAACCCGAATATATTTCCTGTAGTACTGAGAACACCCAAGTGTTCTACTGTCGAATGCCTTCCTACGAACACATAGTTCATATAGCAAAAGTCAGAAGCGCATTTGTCGGGTATCAATTGTTAGAATGAGAAAACTCAGATTTGTTCAAAAGTTTTCCAATAATCCGGTGTCCCTGTTTGTTTGGTGAGCAATATTTGATTTTGCAGGTAATTGAACGAAAACATAATCATATATATATTTTCAGTACTGTGCATCAGGTGACAAGCATATTCGGTCAAAGTAATAAAGTATATATACTTCCTGGCTAGCAAAGTCGGTGTCAATACAGGAAAAAAGGATAATCAAAAATGTCAAATGAGAATAAAACTACTGAAGCAAGCAAGCAATTTAATTTAAATAGGGAACGTCAATACTCCATTGTGTGATGGAATTGTGATATCATTTTATGTCAAAATAACAGAAAATTTATATCTTAACAGGGCCAGCTTCTTTTGTCTTATCACATGCTGTTTCATAATGTCCTCGGAAAACAATGTTGTAACATTGATTGCTGTGAGTTTCTCTCCAGAGCAGTATTCACTATACGGTGTTATCAAAGATAATATCTCTCTATTGTCATTATGTTGACGTTTGCAACAAGCAATAAAAGATTGCCTTAAGACTTCTGTTTAACATCCCATCAACATTCGATTTAAGCCTTTTGATTTACGTGTGAAATAAAGAATGCTCTAATGGCAATATATTAATATTCGAAGTTAGGAATACTCCATTGTCGTTATTTACATTTGCAATGTATCACGCACTTTCGATAAGATTTTCGTTTGTAATAAGAATGAAGACATAACTCTGCGTGCGACTTTCGACTGCGAATTCCGCGTATAAATATAGCATGCTTCAGTAATTCGGCTCTTGATTATGCTAACTCTAGGCGGTGACCATTTTGCCACTGATAAATCTAGGTATATTGACGACATACGATCTTAAAAACGACGCAGTTTAGTGAGTAGACCTATTTAGTAAAAGTATAAGCTTTTAGTACATCACATTATAATTTCTAGGAGACGATTAATAAACAACCCTTGTTTTGCATAAATAAGTAGCAAGGTAGGCAAATATATACACTATTAAAATTCCATTACAATTTGAATTATGTGTGAAATGAGAAATACCCATATGCCTTTAGATTTTCATTTTAAATAACGATTTCACTAGTGTCAGAACATTTACAACAATAATCTATTGCTATTAGATTTCAATATCATACAATTTCTTACCTCTTTTATATGATGCTATGTTTTATTTAAATATGCTGTTCATGTAATATATCTGCATACATTTGAAAGACATCGGCTTCCTCTGAGTTTCATAATACATAGCAATAATCCTTCAACTACATGTTAGTTTTACATACCTCTAAGCCAGCTTTACCTATACCACTGTTTGCAATGCTGTTCCTTCCTGAGAAAACTGACCCACCAGTGACTTTCATTCTCAACAAATGAAGTCCTTGTTTATCGACATGTATATAATACATATCTATGCTATACACTGTATATATAATTATATACGTGTGTATTTTAATTTAATAATATATTTCATTGCCCCAGAATTTTATTTTTCATATAATTCACGCAATGGTTTAGGAATATTCATAACAAACTCTCTTTCTCTCTCTAGTATGTAAAACAATACATACAGATAATAAACATGTTTTAAAATTAGATGATAAATATAAGATGCTAATCAGTCATTATCTCCTTTTTGCACGGAATACACATGCTATTCCAGAATAACTCGCCATGTAATCTTAAGATCGTAGTTAGTTAAATTCAATGTTAGTCTTTACGACTGTAAGTTTATCTGAAACATCCTGGTGAATATGTAGAACGCTCCAAAAAATGACCGCAATTTCAACATTATACAAGTAACCTAGATACTATTATTATTATTGTCAATGCTTACCGGCCCATCAACACGCGGTAGGTCATTGGAGTTGGTCTTCCATTTGTACGCTCTATATGTGCCCCGGAACATTAGTCATGATGGGCAGCGCGTGTTCAAAAGAACACGTGTCTGGAATTTCACAAGGTTAAAACGCAGTTAACCATCCTTTCTTCTGGGTTTAAAATAGCGTATACCAACAATGGGTAGTGTGAAATTACAAATCATTGCCTATACATAAACAAACAATAATGCTCGAAACAGTCGTTAACGTATAGGGTTATTCACATGAAAATTGTGGATTCGACAAGTGAAAGAGACCGTCAAATAGCAATAATTATTTATATTATATACCCTTCCATATAAAACACACAATTCACGAACAATGCTGTTCACGGAAGGGGTCAAGGATTTATCGTGGCTTTTAAGCTAGTATAGAAGAGATTATATGGGGTCTTTTTTTTACACGAACAGTCCGTGTTTCAAAGGTAAAATGCTCTTAACCGACATAAACTTAAATACCCTATCTGTCAATTTATATAATTGGAGTTGATATCGCGCTGTTTAAAGGCAATGTATCGCTATATGAAAGATATTGATTTGTATGGATATTTTTCACTATTAAAGAAATTCTGAGCTTATCAGTAGTGGACGAAAATTTTATAAATAAAAAAAAAATAATGTAAAATTCAGACTTTGTGTTAAAATACGTGATCGGGCAGGTGACCCCAACCTTTTCCCATCCGATCTAGGAATCGAACCCCGGCCGCCTTGGTGAAAGGCAAGACTTTGTGTTGGCCAATACTAATGAGCTGTAGAACGAATGTCCAACTATAATCACCTTCTGTATTTTTTGCTGCTTCTATATTACTTTACAAAGCAAAGTTAAACATGAGAATGCTTTTTTTTTTAAACGATCCTTGCCTTTACCATATAAAGAAATCATGTGGCGCTGGTTTGAAAAAAAAGACCGTCAGGTTTTAAGAAAGTAACAACACGCAAAGAGATAACTTAAATGACCATATCACACTGATTATGGGCTACATGTATATATTTATTTAAAATGCGTCATGTCAATACAACAAAACTTCATGTGCATAAATCTTAAAAATTACAGACTGAATTCAACAGTAATCGACTATTACACTCGGAATAAAAACACCCTAAAAACTGCTATTGGTCTTTCTTTTTAACAGTCCTACCCCTAAACGAAGTCTTTCAACGTAAAAGCCTTCTTAAATACAAACACGCTTCTTCGTCGAAACAAGTGTAATGTATATGAAAAAAACCAAATGCATCTTAGTTTAGCTAAAATAGTTACTTGTACAGTGCTAATAGCTGTGTATCTCCTTCCCAACTTCAGCACATCATAGCCCAACCATCTCCGGTGAGGGTGATATTTCTTACAGAGACATCATTAGGGCGACTGTATATTGTCATCAACAGCAGGCACTTATTAATTTAATGCATCACACAATTTATCAAAGGGAACATAAATTATAAAGTCTGAATCAGATCCTTGCTATCGCGAGGAGGCATACATTGAACATAAGACTAAAACCAAACCGTGATTTGTTTCCAATATGGTATATCAGAACACCAAAGCAAGCGCTATTGTTTTTGTATATCCGTGAGGATACGCATTCGAATCTAATTTCTTATCATGTGATATACGTAAAAACTAACAGACTTGCTGAAGCTTGAGGGTATCACATTGAAGAATTAATATCTAGGGCACATTTGATTTTATGATAATGTTCTAGAATGTCAACCCATACCCAGAACTATATGAAGAAAAAATACTCCCTCCCAACCAATACCCTATGTACCGTCTACCCATACTTCCAAAACAACTCCATAATCAGGGGGAAAATGGAGCATTGTGATATTAATCAGATTTTGACATTTTATGTTAAATATCCCCCCCCCCTCCCATTTACCTGTGGTTACTGTCAGTTTTCAACGGTCGCCTGGTAACTTTTTCAGCGTTAAACATAAACGTTTTAACATTTCATCATTTAGTAATGGCTTTAGATATGAATCTAAAATGTTAAAACAAACGTCTGAACTGTTGAAGAAGTTGTACATTTAGAATTTTGCTAAAATCTTACGTGGGTTGGTAAAAGTATTCCATATGACATCGTTTACGGAAAATTTTGTTCTTTTTCATTGATCGTTACTGTAAAATGCTTGGTCAACAATGATAAATCCTAAAGGGAGTAAAAAAAATCGAGTCGTGTAGGTGATTTTTCACGTTTATATTGATGGAGGTTTTTTCTATGTTAAGGATTGAGTTATTGCTAAAATGATCAATTTATGTAGATTTTAAACCCTAAGGTGAAGCTTTCTATAAAACACTTCCCAATGATCAATCCCTTTTAATGCCGACAAAGAAATATGTACAACTCTTCAAAATCTGCCTGTTAATGACTAAAGAAATATGCTTAAGAATCTTTCTGGGTGTTTTTTTTTTATGTAACCGAAAGAAATGTATTTTGAAGATTTAAAACAATTTATTACAAATTGATTGTTGAGAATATAAAACAGAGTACACTGTATGTACTTTTTGTAAAAACAAACTACAGATCGACGAGAAATGTCATTATCAACTTAAATGTTCATTCTTGTCCAAAGAAAAGTTAAAGTAGTAAAGGACCTTAATAGAGAGGTTTAGCCACTTCACGAGTACGGTATGTGTAAGCTACATATACACGTAAGGTTGATACACCTCTGAAATATCTCAAACTTTCGAAACAAGAAAGATAGAAAAGGCTCTAGGGCCTTGCATCGCTCACCCTGCTGTTTGAGAAGTATCAATATCAACTTTATTTATTTTACAACAATTATGAAACAAGTGATTTCAACTTTTAATGTTAGCGCATGGGGGGGGGGGGGGGGGGGGGGGTCTTAGTGTGGGAGGAAACCGGAGTGCCCGGAGAAAACCCACGTGGTCGGGCAAGGTGACCCCCAACCTTTTCACGTCCGATCAGGGAATCGAATCCCCGGCCGCCTTGGTGAAAGGCAAGTGCGCTATCCACTGCACCACCCGACCACCCAAGTGGAAGAAGTAAAGCTGTAATTAATCAGTTGTTTGAATTGTTTGAAGGACATGTCGTTCAAGTCAAATTGGTCAAACGGACTCCCTCTAACCCGCCCCTCTGGCCCCGGGAAGTTCATTCAGGTATTTGTATAAAGTATGATCCTATTGAGATAAAATAAAAAATAAAAAAGTCTACCAACTCAATTGGGTAGAAATCTGCTTACTAATTTAGGTGAAGATGACGTTGAAATCAAGTCAGCGATTTTGTTTCGTTTTGTTTTTGCATTGTTTCAAGGCCCATCGACAATGCGAGTCATTTAGGGCCAAACAACACGTTAAAATAGGCAATCACAAAAATGATTACATCAAACTAGAAATAAAAGAGTTTAAAAGGTTTAACAAATTATCGACTGGGAACGAATTGGTTATAAATCATATTAGAACAGAATTAAACCAAACCAAACCTTATTGTTCTGCATGTGATCAGCCATTAACAGTCAAACCTTTTATGATTGAATGCGCTGATTTCAAACAAAAAGTGATCGATTATGTTATGTATCGTGTATGAAAAGTTTAATTGATACAGTATCAATTAAACTTTTCATACACGATACATAACATAATCGATCACTTTTTGTTTGAAATCAGCGCATTCAATCATAAAAGGTTTGACTGTTAATGGCTGATCACATGCAGAACAATAAGGTTTGGTTTGGTTTAATTTTGTTTAACGTCCTATGAACAGCTAATGTCATTTAAGGACTTGCCTCCATGCGTGTTTTATGCGTGCGTGCGTGTGTGTATGCCGGAAGGAGACATGGTATGTTGGTGTGCTTGCCTCCTTGTGATAGCGCGGATCTGATGCTGACTTTATAGTGCTATCTCAATGAAATACCAGGCCGAAGGCACCCAGCACAGCATTCCTCTCGGTCACATCATACTGTTGTTGCCATACATTCCCTTAATTCTGAACATTAAGCAGGGATTAACAACTACCATTTATAAGGACTTTGGTATGTCCTGGCCCTCAAACAGCATTGATAACATTATATTCAATATTATTAGATAACACTTTTTGTGTATATTTGTTCTAATAATTTTATTCCAATAAATATTTTTATGTTTTACATACTTACAAAAAAAACGATGTTTACGTACATGTAATTTGTGAAGAGATCTATATAACACAAACTATCCAGTCATTAGGGTAGGGCGATATGGTAGTTTGTTTATCCGACTAAGCCTTATTTCCTGTGGGAAAAACCTTAGAGGAATATGACTTCCGAGGGTAAACAAATCATCATATCGTTTACCACCATAACGAGAATTCTTTAATATTACACATGGAAATTCAATTACATACAAACACGTAATCAATTTCATAGTTTAATAACAAGGAACAAAAAGCTCAATGTAATTAATATTAATAAACAACTACAAAATGATCTTAAGGTTTTGGCAGGTGGTTGTCTGAATTAGTGTTAATATTGTTGATATGATTTAGGCCTGAAGCAAGTCCGAATATACATTGTATAAAACATATAATTTTCTTTTGTTTTGCCAAACAATAACACAAACACACTTCGCATTTTGATTAAAGTCCGTGATGCAGCCGCGTAGTCAGAACAACTAGATTACAAAAGAACTCCGCCGAAACACGCGTGGTCAGAACAACTAGATTACAAAAGAACTCCGCCGAAACACGCGGAGTCAGAACAACTAGATTACAAAAGAACTCCGCCGAAACACGCGTAGTCAGAACAACTAGATTACAAAAGAACTCCGCCGAAACACGCGGAGTCAGAACAACTAGATTACAAAAGAACTCCGCCGAAACACGCGTAGTCAGAACAACTAGATTACAAAAGAAATGCAACTCGATCAGAACTTTAACGCATTTATATACACGATTTCAGATTACCACCATTTTTTTTACTGAAAAGTCAATTTCTCCGTAGATACTAATAAATGAGGAATTAAAGTCAACTCACAACGGAACATACTAACGCACTCATGCGTATACTAGAATATATCTATTTCACAAACCAAAACCAATCGGAGTAATTGCTCTTTTGAGTATCACGCTACGTACATCTACACCAACAAATGTATTAAAAAGGATTGCATTTTGTATATATCGAAGTACACCCTATGTCAAAATAAACCCACAACCATTATTTTATGTATTAGTCGAGCCAATACCAGAAAACAAACATTCATGTATATTTTTGCATCTAAAGATATAGAGCAAACATATATATTCTTCACAAAAAATACCAGATGGATGCTTCTCCAAATAGCAACAATATAATATACATCGAGCTTGACGAAAAAAACTCGAATATTCCAAACATAGGCGAGGAGTTAATTGCTTTACGGCCCAGAAAAGTAAAGTCGCATCAGGCTTGATAACAATAATAACGGACACTTTAATGAACAGGTATTTTTATTCATTATAGCAAATGTTTCCTACCAGTTTCACATAGATATTTGAAAATCTCTGACAAATAAACTATATGGAACAATACTTGTCTAGAATCTGTATCAAATAGACGACGTGGATAAGTACAGAATCAAAGTTAATTTTATAAAGAGGCACTTCTAACAGGTTTTTGAAAATGTCATATATTGTACAGTGATATTGACGCTGACTCCCTTCTCCGACTTTGACAATGAGATTAACAACTCAACAACGGAGCATGGTATATACTGATCAATCTTTGTCAACAGCAGGTGCGCAGAGTCAATGACTAAGCGTGTAATGATTCTATTTTACATTAAAGACCACCATATGAGTTTTTGCCATGGGTATAGCCAAAGTATGGCGTTCATGAATGCCAAGTGGTAACCCGTCTCTCTAGCATGAATGTGGTCTTCTCTCGAGGCGTGGCAAACGTACAATACTTGTAAGGTATTTCGTCTACTCCCGGAGGCAGTTTGAATCGATATGTCATAAACATCTGTAAAGTAAAGTTAATCATCAACAATATTGTCTGACCACCACAAAAAAACAGTTGTTAACTAAAATGTCTGGTTCATAAATCCATATATGTATTAAGTCCACATTATAATTAAGGATGCACCAATAGCAATATCGGAAAAGATACCTGCTGTAACCCGATGCATGATTAAAATAGGGCCACTAATATTGGGAACCCTTCGAATAATCGATATTTTTATTTTGTGCCTTCTAAAAAGGGATACAAAAGTAACTAACGTAAAAGTACTGCACGTATAACAAGATTTGGGATCTTCTTATTTTATATCTTTCTAACTACGTTTTCTTGTTCGTTTGAGCAATGGTGCTGTTTAGAGCGTTCGCGAAGGCAGGGATATATATGGGTTCTAATGGAGTTTTTGGTGTTATCGGTCATTTGTGGCTTCATAAAAAGTAAAATATTCATCTTAAATGTATTTACAAATTTCTATTATAAACATCATATTGGTTAATTAAGGGCTTAATTAAGGGTTTCTGTCTCTCTTTGTAATGCCATATCTCCTAAACCAGTTGTTGAATGAATTTGAATTATTCATTCATTCAAGGTTACGAGTATAACTAATTCTAAATCCCCGATGAGTCCGGAAATGACCCTAAACGCCCTTTGTCCTTTGTGTGTCTTTTTACATCAACATAGGTGCAACTTCCTTATGTTTTTGTAAAAATGACGAATTTATTACTTCATTTGCCTATAACGATGTTATCAATTATCTATCAGAACCGAGAGCGACACAGAAAATTTAGCCTATGTAGCCTCAATAGCATCATAGGCAAAACAAGTAACAACATATACAAAATTCACGCAGCTATTCAAATCTTAACTTTTTGTTCGCTAACAACAAATATCAACTCGCCTTGGCAGTACAGATGTAGATTTCCAGCTCAGCAACTCTCTGGCCGATACATTTACGGGGCCCGAATCCAAACGGTAGATGGGCAAATGGGTTCACATCCGTCCTGATATCCCCACGAATCCATCGCTCCGGGAGGAACTGATCCTGTTGTGGAAAGTAGCGCTCTTCCCGACAGATAATCCCGTTACAGAGGACTAGTGTGGTCTGAAACGAAGTATAATTCATGGTTATACCAATTTGTAACAAGGTGCTTTCTCGAATATATCAAATGGTACTTCTCATTTTATTTATTCAATGTTATGTCATTGGCGTTTTGGTGTTATTTTGCTCGTTGTATACATCATTTGGAGTTTCAATACAAAGGCAATTTTTTGAAACTAAATCAAATAGAAAACTTATTTACCTAACGATAGCAACTATTTCGTCATAAGTGTTTCACTATGATTAGTATAGTGTTTTAGTCTGTTATACTCTGTAGGTCGTCAATTTATTATCAACGATACATTCTGATACAGTTGTTATACCTGATATAAATAAACATTATATAATCCGTTATAAGCAGAGAACCATATAACTACTAAGGAAAGGTAAGTTAATTAATGTCCTCATGTTTGTAATATTATTGGTAGGCAATAGACAACTGCTGTCCTACTGCAGGTAAAAGTCAGTTTCGTTGTGAATTGGCTATTTTTGTCACTCTGCAATCCCATGCGACCTTTTCTGGATGATAATTGACAGATGATACTAATCCTCGTCTTAAAGGAAAGTCATCAGAAAATCGAAAAGGCATTTTAATAGTTACATACAACAGCTTATACTTCATATCAATCCGTTTCACAATTGGGTCCTTAGTCATGTCAGAATTTGTGAAAACAAACTGGTCAACAAAGTTACAGAAGCAGCACTCCATCCGCAACCAAAGAATACCTTACTCCGATTTAAAACCTGGTGTTACCAGTTTCATCAAACGTTACCTGCAATGAAGATGGCTGGTTATATCAATACGCTTCTTGAAAAACACCCCATTCTGGGTTCAAAAATCCCAATCAGTGAAAATCGTTGAGTGGTTTGGCTTGGTTTGGTTTGGTTTGGTATTGTTTAGAAAGAAGAGAAAGGATAAGATCCCAAATTTAGTCGCCTCATACGATCATGCAATGGGGGCAGCAGGTACAATTCTTACGCCCTACCTGCAGGGACCCGTTGAGAGTAGGTCGTCCTCTCACGACTTCTCATACAAATAAGATATATATGTAACTGCTTCGACAAGATATTGAGCTTCACCATTTTAGACAAGTAAGAAACAAATATTAAAAGATTTTCGAATATCTACGTGAAATTATCTACACCATAAAATCATAATAATAGAATAACATGTTATTATGATACCTCACGATTTTGCTGTGTAATTTTGTAAGCATGTTTTTGCCTTTTAACATTCAGTTTAGTGTTTAAATGTGCATTCTTAAGATATGACTTTACCGTTCTTGGGCTGTTACGAAACTGACTAAAGACAAAGAAAATGTCACTGTTACAGTCTTTTTTTCGCGGAAACTGTTCACGTTTTCTGCGAAAATAAAATATATCCTGAAAATTACTCCATACTTACCCTTCCGATTCATTGCATTGCAATAACACCAGAAATTAAAGGGAAAAGATCAAGAGAGAGGTAACCTACCCCTTTAGGCACCTTGTAGCCCTTAAGAACGATGTCCAGATCAAGTATTCGCGCTGTTCCTGCGCAGATTGGAAATACCAGTCTGTCGAAATAAATAGAATTGATATTTTTACCTGTAAATCAAGCCTTCTCAGTTCAAATGAATGCGATGTATTTAGATGAATACGCTGTTTTTCATGTTATAATAAAATGTTCTTTCCAGAAAACAGTGCTGACTTTGTACACCTTTTACTGAAAGGTTTTGAAATAGAAAGTCAGTTTCTAGAGGGAAACTTATTTTTGGTACATACAGAAAATGACATACAATTTATACCATCTCGAGAGCGATGTAATTATATATTAGCGTATCAAATCGCGTCATGTGGTACAAAGAATTCTTTACAATTTAATTCCAAAAGATGAAAGGAATATTTGAGGAAAGGAATATATAACAAAATGCATGGGAATAATAAAGTGTCCCACAAAACCATCATCATAACACAAACGTATTCCGGTGAGTGAGTTTGATTTCTGATAACGGTTGCTGATCAGGGTGCGCGATGTATTGAATTGCAAAACGGTCAGTGGTAGAATGATTGCCGGTTTGGCAGGTAATGCGGGTTTTTTACGGAGACCCCTATTCGTTACCAAGCAAGGACATTCTAAAATGTCGGCGTTTCCTGAGATACGACAACCGTAAGAGATTGCTAGTTCTCCAAACCGGAAAAAAAGAAAAAATAGTGTCAGTTGAAAGCTTTTTGACCTGCATTGTCAGCTTCAAGGGTATTTGCATACAACACCCATTTTTTATCAACAGTAGTCATCACCTACCTTTTGGTCCCTTACATCACTGAAGGGTCCCATAAAGACGATCAGGTGTATGATGCAGTGTAACTCAGTTTGACATACTGTATCTTTTACTAAATTTTAAAGGTGCAATAAAACCTCTGTGTATTACGATCATCTTTCAAGATACAAGGCAGTCGACTCTGCTGGTGGAGTTTTTATTCTCCGATGTTTGTCATTACCTTGCAGGCCACGGTTGACTCTTTTGAGTAGCGTTATTGTTTACAACATGCACGCTTTACTAATTAATTTGAAATTCTCCAGTTTCGTATCTATTACTAAATTATAAAGGTGTAATCAACTATGTGTGTTGTGTTCATCTATTATGAACAGGAAATTTCGCAATAGGAAAATAAAGATGGTCCCGCTTATCGTACAGCTTAGTAGTAAGCCGTGCCTGTTGATCATGTTGCACGTAAATATCGAGGAAACTGGCTGAAGAACATTTTACACATATAAGTAAATTCCACACCTTAGCGACTCCTTGACGCACGCTTTGAGGTATGAAAGTTTCTTAATAACGTCCTCGGTTATCTTTCCGTCCTTAGGAATCACGTCAAGTAACTCCTGATAAAGCTTACGTTGTTTGTCTTGATGTTTGGCCAGGAAGTAAAATAGAAACGTCATCGCATTGGCAGTCTACGTGGAAGTAACAAAAGGAAAAGGCGTGATGAGTATTATCCCAAATGCATTGCAAATTAAAAGTATATTTTGTTATTGTTACCGTATTACTCTTGAACCAACCTAAGTTATTAGCAATCGATATCGTCAGAATTAGTTATAGAGGGAAAAGGCAATAATGAATAAATCTTACTTTATAGCCACCGTAATTAAGTTCTGGTAAAATCTAACGACAACTATATTTAAAACCGAATTAAAGTGCTGAAGTGACGCAACATCTAGTAAAATGATATATAAAAGTGAAACATACGGAATCGATACCAGCAACAAACACGTCTACTAGTATCCGCCTGGTCATGTCGGGGGTCATACCGGGAGTAGACAACAAGTCGAACAATAGACTGTCCTCCATGTCAGTAGTGTTGACGTTAGTTGGGTGTTGGGTGTTCTGTACGTCGGCGTCGAACGATTGCTTAGTGTTCCATGACTGGATTTCAGGGTTCTGTACTGTTGCATCATGGAAGTTCGTAGTATTGTTAACTTTGGTCAGGGCGTCATCGATGTAGTTTTCACATACCCTGTAAAATACAAGCAAATGCTGGACGTTAACAAAGAAAAAACAGTTAAAAGCACCAAAACATAATTTTTGTAATTCTGATAAGGGTTTAGTTTGTGTTATTTTGTTGAACGTCCTGTTAAGGAAATTTCAGGACGTGCTTCCATGCATGTGTGTAATGTATGCGTGTACGTGTGCTATAAGCGGTATGGGGGCGTATTTGCCTCCTTTGGGATTTGCATTTGTGCCCTTTACCAGAGGACACAACAACGACCAAAAGAAATTCTGCTGCACCCATTGCAACATTTGGAATGATTCTATTTTCTCTCTACATATCTTTACAACCTTTTGATTACTAACGCTTTGCTTGGCAATGCCTCAATTTTGGATTTAGTGTTGATTAGATAAATCATTTAAGGACGTGTCTCCATGTGTGATGCGTAAGCATGCATGCGTGTATGTGTGCCGGAGGCAGGGAACGTTAGTGTATTTGCCTCCTTTTGATAGCGCGGATCAGATGGCGACCTTATAGTGCTTTATAGACAATCGTTTACCCGTAGTCAGCATGATTTGACGATATTTCTGCAAGGTAACACTCTAACTCAGCATCTAACCTGGGATCTCATCAGGGGGCAATTCTACCAACAAACCACCTCAATCAGACATACACATTTACTATTCATAAACACAACACATTAGGTTTTATACCTATTTCTATTCATTTTCAAAGATGCAGTCCATTTTTATTAGACTCATTGACATTATTGCTTAAGTTAAATGTATATTATTTATACTTGTATGTCTTGTATTAAAGTCTTAACATTAATAAAATTAAACAAACTGAGATAGAAAGTCTGCAGCACGCTCAAATCGTCGGTACATTGGAGTCCGGAATACAGTGTACAGAGGAAGCCGATACGTTGATTCCCCAAACAACTCAAGGTATGTTTTAGTCTGTTCCATCAATTCCGAAGAGTTGTTAGTTTCCGTGATACAGCCAAGTCGGGTGTTGAAACAAAGCATACCCACACCTATAAAGGGGAGTATACGGTCAGTGTATGCATAACACGTCATACACAGGAACATGGGTTGAACACCAAATCATGTGCCTAATAAGGGCATGCATACAACGTTGGGAACATGACCAAGTTACGCATACAATACCATGAACAGGATAAGGACATGGACACAACATCTCGAACATAATTAAGGCATGAACATAACGTCGTTACACAGACCGCCGTGTAAATAACATGTACACAATGAAGACGCAACATCAACGTCGAATAACGGGCCAAGAAACGACATAAACGTCGTGAATATGTTGAGGGCATGCCTGCAAGTCACAAAGAGAATCGGGGAACGTCGGTAACTTCACGAATAGAACCTGGGAACGCCTTAAAAATAGTGTACATGGTCAAGACAAGCATGGCATTGTGTACGCAAAGTTCAATCAGTGTAACACAATAAGAAAAAAAATCACACCAATGCACATTCATGAACATTTTTTTAAACAAGGAAAATGAGGTAGTGTCTAAAGACATAAACGTGATCAATTACAAATAATTAACTTCTCCACTTTATTTGAGAGGAACATTAACTTTCAAATGCATATGTCAGCTTACCCTCGGCAGTGTACTCCATTAGCTGATCAGGCAGGTTATCCAATCGGTCCCTGCGTTCAAACTTTGCAACAAATTCATCAGCAATTTGGCTGATGCGGTAGGCGTATTTAGTCATGGCCTTTGGTCTCATCATCGCCTTTTGTGTTGGGCTTCGCAGGGCATACCACTCATCGCCCTTCCTTTAATAAATGATAAAAGTATCTACGAAACCATGGGAAGTGTACCACCAAAGGGTTAGTAATTACCCCCTTAATTTTCCCACATATTTCAATATGGTTCGGTTTTATAGAGTTTAACGTTCTATAAACAGCTAATGGCATGCAAGGACGTGCCTCAACGTGAATAACGTAAGAGTGCATGTATATATGTATGCTGGAGGCAAGGTATATTGGAGTATTTGCCTCCTTGCAATTGCGCAGGTCTGATTCTAAGGGCTACCTCATTGAAATACCACGGCGAGGCCATCAGCATTGTCCCTCCCACAACCCCCGGTCTAATTATACTGATAACGAGTACCAGTTACTGAAATCACCCTAAAATTTTAACGTCAAGCAACCATTTTTGAGGTTTAAGGTATTCCCGCCTCTGGACAGAACCATTTATCTCCATTTATTTTGGCGAACATTCAACATTAACACTTCAGCCAAGAGTGAGGTATTGTCAAGTAGGGTGCTTAACAATCTTCTAAACTGGTTGAATTAACTTCAAGGAAACGGAGAGTTTTAACAGAAATCATCAACATTTTGCCTTGTACAAGCAAGAATGTCTCAAGTTTCGATCATCGGACCATTAATGCTTTTAATTTAAATCAATGGTATTGTACATTGCATTTCCAGTAGAATTAAATTATACGCAGATGACACATCACTATATATCACTAAAATTCATACTGTATTCCGAGAAACTTTCGAGAGTCTTTATTCGCCCAGTGTTAAATTCGCCCTACACCACAAACAGTGGAAATTCCCCGTTACTAAAAATAGCATCACTACTCGGCACATATGACAATGTAACACAAAAGTATACATATAAGTATGAACACTGTGTGGGTGCGGCGGTGAAAAAAGAAAACGAGGGAACTATAATAATTATAGTTCGGAAGTTTGGGCTAAAAAAGGGCGTTGAAATGGCGAAGACAATGCGGCCAGATAATTCACCAATACATGAGGGTCTCCCGTCAACCAAAACACAATACGCGGAAATGAAAAACATATAGTTGCATTACACACACTGGACCCCAATTGCATCACATACGGTACCTGAGTTAAGCCTCAGTGTAGATGAAATAGTGACAGAACATGTGCCGTCGTATACGTAATTTCTTTTAAACATTCGCCGTCCTGTTAAATTCGCCCTCAGATCGGAGGGCGAAAGTTAAACTGCGGCGAACGTTTCCTGGTACACACTATCGATTTGGCACAGAATCCTTTAAATGATATGAGCAATATTTAGTGATGGGCAAGGAAATGGGATCTAAAAAGTAATCCTTCTAAAACTGAGTCTGTGATTTATTCAGGGAAATTTTATAAAACATCAACAAGTAATAAAGTATCTTTCATGAGGAACCAATTACAGAAAATAAAACACATACATATCTAGCTCAACCTTTCAGTGAAGATGCTGAATGGAATCTTTATATCTCTCACATTTTTTATGGTTATTTAAGGATTAACTTGAATAAATTTTTCATGTTATGGAACACAAAAAGACGGAGTGTACTCTAAATAAACCGCGAAGCGGTTTATGATAAGAGTACACTCAGTTATTTTGTGTTATAGCTCCATAACATGAAAAATATTCAAGTTAATCCTTATAATTTAATCTACTTTACACAATCCCTGTGGAAATCAACTTTTATTGATGGACTCTTTTCTTTTAGAAATTATTGTGCTGCTGTATCAGCCAATCAAAAGCGACGTTACAAAAAGCGACATCATTTTTTTACGTTATGGGCTGATAACATAACGTTTTAAGCCAATGAAACTGCCTGTTACAAGCAAGATTAAATTATTAAAACATAAAGTAGATAGAAAACCTTTTTTATAATAATTTACTTTATTGATATTTAACAATTATTTTCCTTACAGAACTTTTTATGAAAATATTGAAAGTTCGGAGAAAATAAATCAAGCTAGGCATATATATTCCTATGACTTACAGAGTAACAAGTCCCGGTCTGACGCCCTTTCGCCGGTCGTAGGTTTTCGCCAATGGAGTTACTCCCCGGTATGGATGCCTGGACTCTGTTCGGAACACAGCAGCGATGTCGTCAGGGTCATATACACACACCAGCCAATCCTTGCCTGCGCGGATTTTCACTAGGGGGCCGTATTGCTCGCGGTACTTTTCGAAAAGTTCCGACAATTTCTTCACATCGTAATTTGCTGCAAATACATGTTTGATGAATATTTTTTCTTTTAATGAGGAGACTTAAAGATCGCTGGTTATCAAATTATAATCCATACAACACAAAATGGATATCTCTGTCGTACTAAACCTGAGTAGAACTGGATTGAGTGCACAATGGTGTGCAGTATTTAACGCCTAATGTCATTTAAAGTAAAGAGACGTGTTCCCATGTGTGTTGTGTATGCGAGCCGGAGACAGGGTATGTTGGTGTATTTGCCTCCTTCTGATAATGCGAATCGGATGCTTACTTCGTTAATGCAGTCTCACTTCAATACCATTCCGCCCGGTCACATTATACGGACAACAGGTGAACCAGTTGTTGCCATTACCTTAAAAGCTGAACGTAAATTATTGAATAACGACTACCATTTTTAAGAACTCTAAAATTATATTCTTTTTAAGAGCCCAGGGTGGTCGGGTGTGCAGTGGATAGCGCACTTGCCTTTCATCAAGGTGGCCAGGGTTCGATTCCCTGTTCGGACGTGAAAAGGTACGGGGTCATCTGCCCGACCCCGTGGGCTTTCTCCGGGTACTCCGGTTTCCTCCCACACTAAGATCCCCCGCGCACTAACATCCGGGTCAACAACAGTGGTTAATATAAGTTGAAATCACTTGTTTCATAATTGTTGTAAAATAAATCAAGTTTATGTTTAAATATATTACTTGAGACAGAACCCATTGCTTTCCTCGACAGGGCGTACGTTCAATATCGAAGCCAACGTGAGATGCTGCCACGCAAGGCAATGGGAAATAAAACGTAGGTAGAAGTTGTTGCTTTTGTTTCCCAATGGGGAAGGCATAAAAGCATATCCCCAATTCCAACTGCTAATATTGTTCATCTCCAAATTATTTATGACTGATTTATTCGATGTAGGTCGGGCTAATCAATAGCTAAGGATAAAGCATATCGTTAGCCAATAGGAAAATCTGTCGCATGTGATGTCAATATCACGACCCAAATCTTGCGGACTACTCTTGTGCTTTTTAAGTGGGTTTTATGTCGTATTCGTTTGCCTGACATGACGTTAATGTCTTTCGAAGTCCTTTTTTAAACTGCATTGCCTAAATGGCATCAACTGGTTTTTCTGAATTTGTACTCTTAACATATCTACCTGTATGAAACTGGAAGTGGTATTACTTACTAAATGGTTTCAATTCAAACATGAGGCCGATGTATGGCAGGGCGGAGAGTCCCGATGGGCCAGGAATAGCTGCCAATGGTTTTGGTTTCGTCCCATCCGTAACTACAGAAGTATTCCTGGTCCAGCCAAATTGTCGTTGTCGAGGTCGTAACCAGCAGGACAGCCTGTAAACAAAAGAAGGTCAAGCAGTGCGTGTATAACAAATGATGTGAGAGAAATGCCCCAACACTTAACAAGACTTGCAAACGTTCCATCATACTACGGTCGTATTCAGTAGTGTATAGCATACAGTACGACAAGCGTCATATCACTTCACATAAAGAGGAACTAACATAAATAATTATGATTATAACCATACCATTTTTATAAGCAAGTATTCAGTTGAATGAGCAAATAAATCAAAACAAATGAAATCTTATATATTTATGTATTACATATAATGATGTTTGTTCCGCATAGCTAATCTAAATTTTGAACTTCGCTAAATAATATCATTTTGTTTCTACCAATAACCTTTATACATACTGAATTGGGTAGCGCATCTTTATGTGTCACTAGAGTCTGGCCAACAAACCCGCTGCATATACTGCAGTACTTATACAAGTCTGCCCTGTCGTAGCCTGCAACATGGCCACAGAGACCGAGAAGCGTTCTACAAAATTAAATTAATGTGATAAATAGCATAATCAGTCAACGACAGAACGTATTTCTTCACATTATAGTAACTTGTGATCCGTACAGGTCAGATGTGTGAGTGACATTACTCACCTTTTAATATGAATATTCATATTATTTATTCAAGACGAATTGTAGGCTTCAATATGAATTGCCTCACGTTATTTCTTTATTTTGTTTTCACTACGGCCACATAAACACTGTACTATTGGTCACTTTGAATATTCCTTCATTTCCTAATATGATCAGCGGGATAACGCTGTTTTGGAAAAATGGTTACCTCAACAGAGATCAGTTAGAAAAAAAATCTTTGAAGGGTATGGATATTTGTATAGTTCAGCTGCATATATATCTAACAATATTATTCATACAGTGATAACATGGTCTTACAGGTGGTCTGGGTAAGGCCATCAAACAAATCTGTCCTGTAACATGTAAGAGAAGGTAGGTACAAAAAAAGTATATTTTTCATTTATATAAGGTTTATAAATTAAAGTAATCGTGACTTCAACAGTGCTTCTTTTAAATTGTACCAATGAAGGTTTGGGTAGGCACAAAAACCTAGGGTAAGCATTTATTTTTGACCAAAGTGCAAACAAATTTACCGTCAGCAAAACTGAAAAAAGATGGTCTTCGCAAATACGAGATCACAATAATAATGAGCTGATATGCTTACGATTTGGCCAAAATTACGGGACAGATTCCGTTCCGGGATGCTTTCCGAATTTTTCGTTTTCTAAAAAAAAACACCATGCGCTCACATTTAATGCGGATCAACACAAGGCGGTACCGGTTACCCTTGGTGCCAAACATGTCTAGACAGAAAGACCAATTGAAATATGCCGGTCACTCAAAACTACGAAAAACAAACCTGCGGGTCGGGAATTAAGAGGAGAAATCTAATGTTAAGTTTCTGTGCCATTATAACCGTGGAACAGGAGAAAGAAATGCACGACCAGACAAGAATAAGAACCCTGGACCCTCCGAATTCAAGACGGATGCTATACCAATTGAGTTACCTGGTCGCCGACGATCGCCCAAGTCTAGTTCCGTTACACCAATAATAAATGGTGTTCCTGTATGACATTTCTACAACCAATTCCACCTAAAATATTATGGAAGATGTATTATTCGATATCAGGTCATTTTTAATACTAGGTTCGAATGTGTTATATTTTTTCATATTTCAATATTCTATACGATGTATTCCGGATTTGATTGATTTCCGCTCGACATTGTAAGTCATTTTGGGCCATACAGATCGAAAAATGGATGTTCGCAAAAGGAATATACTAAACTGAAAGAGTTTTAAATGTTCAAAAAGATGGAAACCATCAATAGCAAACTATAAGGTTCTAAAAGATGAAACCGTATTAATTAATTGAATGTAAATAATCAGATGGTAATGACACAGAAAAAGTACCAAAAAATCATTCTTGTTACATTATCTTTTTCGCGAATTTGTTTAAAATCGGAGCAGTCAGTCATAAAATTTAACTGTAAATGGCTCATCAATTGCATAACAATTAAAGCTGTTCTTAATTCCGTGAAATAAAAGCCTTTGCTATGTAGGTACGACTTATGCGTAGTCGCGAGAGGACATCTTCCTCTCTGCGGTCTGCCTTTTTTGTTTCACACGAAGCCACACTATTGAGAATAATTTATTAACTTATTCAGTTTATTGTCGTTTTAATGTAATTGGAGCTTTAAAATTGAGTAGGTCAGTTTAATATTTCAAGTTGTAAGCCAAGGGTTGCTTTTTACAATTAGTGCACGACATATAATCATTATACGATATTCAAATACGTTATACAATATATAATTGTCATTAATTTGATATACAATTCAATTATGTTAAATAACATTTGTTCATTATTTTGATATTTAAATACGTACATACGTTTTATTTATTGTTTGATATCTAAATGTTCTTTACGATATATATTCATTAGTTTGATATATAGTTATGTTATGATGAAAAGTTGATTTCAATTTAAATGAGTGAGTAATAGTTGGTAGCTCATTTGGTGTAATCAAAATAACAGACATTCCGCGCGATAACATTTCATTGTATGTGATGACCGCCTTATCAGGGTGTAATTTGTCATACGTGGTAACCTTTACGTCTGATGGTTTCACATGTTTCTGTACCATGGCTGTTTTCGGCCGTTATTTTGGTACAGAAAGATCCAAAAGCAACGGGTTTATTTTATTTCTGCTTTCATATCTTTGAGTACCATGGTACACTTTTACATGGTACACAAATATTTGAATTTTAATATCTTTGTGTACCATGTTATACTGTACCATGGTACAAAAAGATATGAAAATTCATATATTTTTGTCAGACTCTTGTCGGCCATCGTACGTTCGATATATATCAAATTTGCTGTAAAATTTCAACTGCACTCGATAAGGCTGGTAGATAATGGTAATCACAGGACGGGTTCGATAAATTTACATGAACTACATATCATATGCCTGCCTAAATACGGATAGTAAGATAACAGCACACAAACTGGGTTTTGTAATGATTGAAGTTAAAATCAAAATTATAAAATTACTTCGTGTGTTTGTGATTTTTGTAGACACTATGCCTGGTTACTGTTGCCGTGGAGTCTATAAAACACAGGAGAGTTCCCAAACTGCGAGCCGTTGGTGGCATATTATAGCGTTCCGGAATTAAACATCTTTGGGTATTAAATATAACTGTTGAGATAAACTTGTTATGGAATGACAACGATATGATTTTATTATAACAGTTTACGAGTGCGAGTGAAATATGATACGAGTGCATCAAATTACGCAACTTTGCAAGTGTTCTTAAAATAGCCGCATAGAGCAACTTTGAATTAGAATTATCGCTAATGAGTCATGATTACATGATCATGATCATGTTTAAGAGCGAACATACAAACCAATGTGATGTTTATGTTGAAGATATGCAGCCGATTTTGTTCGTATAGGTCCTAGTTTGGTCGTAGCATGTCACGCAGGCCTTCGAAGCGTGGCGCATAGCGTAACCGTATCACACATCGGGCTTGAATGGAATGCTTGTAATCCTCCCGCAGGATATATTCCGGTTAAAAGATTGCGTTTTGTTTAATATTAAAGAAAAAGTTTTCTGTTTAGTCTAGGTTATCTTGTGATAACTACAATGGAACTCGGGTAAATTGAATAATCAGCGAAACTTGTCATTCCATAACAAGT
Source organism: Mizuhopecten yessoensis (assembly GCF_002113885.1). Classification (NCBI taxonomy): domain Eukaryota; kingdom Metazoa; phylum Mollusca; class Bivalvia; order Pectinida; family Pectinidae; genus Mizuhopecten; species Mizuhopecten yessoensis. The sequence continues at coordinate 426,020 of NW_018405747.1, forward strand.
TTATCACATCAGTTACATTTAATACCCAAAGATGTCTCGTTTAATTCAGGAACGTTATAATATGGCACCAACGGCTCGCAATTTTGGAACTCTCCTGTGTTTTTGTAGACTCCACGGCAACAGTAACTAGGCATAGTGTCAACAAAATTCACAAACACAGGAAGTAATTTTATAATTTTGATTTTATCTTAAATCATTACCGATCATAAACGGCTTCGCCGATTATTCAATTTACACGAGTTCCATTGTAGTTATCACCCGATAACCTAAACTTATTAGAAAATTAATCCTTTACTAACGACTGTATAAAATTTAAAATATTTAAATATCAAAATAATGAACACATATATATCATCCTTTACCGAATTTTATAAAAAGTTTAACGTTAAAAAGGAAGTCATTATGGATTATTTTTCTAATACTTTCATTTCGAATGTATTCTATCCGCTTCAACTATTCGAATGAAAGAAACTCCAAATCAGATGAAAACGCCGACGGGGTCCGTATGGGACAAGGGGACAAAAGGGGACAATCAATTTAATTACTTCGAAGGATACATAGTCTACACTTCTATATTTTCCGGGGGAAATACGATGAGCTAGTTGTACGATTCTTTTATAATCTGGACATCTATCAAAACAAGGGAAATGACAAAAATATACAGATATTCTTTTTCCCTTTTGGAGACCCTGTCAAGGCCACAATACTCACACAATTGCAACTAACTCTGTTTTTCATCAGCAGTGATTAATGAACTTCACGACTTGTTTCGACGTTGTAATTAGGGCTTCACTATTCGGGGTCAGTTTTGGTCATAGTGTCCGATAACAACATTCCGATGCTCTGGTGGTACACTTCTTTCATATCTATTTGTACCGTAGGTGGTACAAAAAGAAATGAAACAAGTGTAACGTGGTACTAAAAGGATAGAAGCTTTCATATCTTTTTGTACCGGGCAAAAGTGTACCACGATACAGAAAGATATGAAAAAAGGGTAACGCGTGATTTCATGGTACACTTTTTTCATATCTATTTGTACCGTAGGTGGTACAAAAAGAAATGAAAAAAGTGTAACGCGTTACTAAAAGGAGAGAAGCTTTCATATCTTTTTGTACCGGGCAAAAGTGTACAACGGTACAGAAAGATATGAAAATTCAAATCACTTTATCGGCTGATATATACTGAACAACAAAAGAAACGCATTGTCCGTAAATATATACATCCACTATATAACATCACAGAGCATGAGGCTTACGTACATATCTCACCAAGACATCGCAATTACTCCGTAACATAGGCCAATTCGTTATCACACAGCGACGCATTCACACACAAACACACTGGTAAACAATGAAATTAATCAACATTTGTATAGTAAAACAATACGATATCACGTGATTCGTTTCAGAATGGAGGCGTGGTTGATTATTAGAGCAGCACATACATACATAAAATGTTTCAAAGATGACATTAATCTGTTTTTCAAGTAATTCATTAACATGTATAATAATGAACAATACACTTCTGCATCACGTGATCTTATGAAGAGGCCTGCTTGTTAACTAGAGCAGCATAATTAACACTCTTCCGGGAAAGTAATAATGTATTTCATGCCAAAAAAATACGCGAGTTATCCATACACGTGTTACGTTATCTTCACTTAAAGCTGCAGGATGTGTCGTACACAACATGCAAGTCTTACCTTAGGTAAAGATGTCATCACAGGAGGGGATGTACGATGTGTAGTCTGTCGCAAGCATGTGCTGACAGACGTTCCGAGGGGGAGTGCGGGCAGTCAGAGTACGAAGGGGTCACTAGACTACTTCATTCGGAAGCCAGTTGTGAAACGGAATACGAATCCCAATTACTCAAGTTACACTGGCTAGTTTGGGAGTTTGAGTTTGTTTATCTGCGTTATCTTGTTATCTTCGCCGCAAGTCATGTGATCAGGTACAGCTGCTACCACGTAAAGTAGCATTGAAGTATTCCTTCTATTAAAGTGATTCACACATCTGATTATATATGAATATTTCGAGATGCCTGTTAACTTCACACATTAAAATTTAGAAAGCTAGGAATTGATTAATGAAAGACTAATTACTAGTATATGTAAGAAAATAATATACGACAAAACACATCAGAAGACAGCATTAATGCATGCTTTATTATGCCAACATGTAAACATGGAGAATATACAAAATTAGATCAACTGTGATAAATTCCTGAGTTTGTGTTAGTTAGTTCCTCAATAGCAGACAAAAAAAAGAGCAAATAAAAACAGCACAATTCTACGTGAATTTCTGATTCGTTCTCAACAGATTGACCTCGAATAACAAAACAAAACAAGCAAAATATTTTTAAAAAAATATAATTATTTTTTTGATTCAGTTTTCTTTTTTTTTTTTTTATTTGTGGGCAAACATATTAAGAATTTTCTTTTTTCATTGTGATGATATTTGCTAAAATTCTAAAAGCTAGAGGAAAAACGATAAAAAGAAAAAATACCGGGAAGCATTTGAAAAAGTAAAAGAAAGTAAGATATCAGTTATTCCTAGAGGGTAGCGAACGTCTTCTACTTCATCGATGACTTTACCGACATGGAATTCTAGATCAATCTAAATAATATCACGTTCCCAAGAACCAGGGCAGTCACAACCAAACTCCAAGGCACCCATACGAATTTTCCAATTAACTGATTATTACGAACACAAAGTCGTGTCCTTAGTCCTTATAAACGTATCTTGTTTTTGGAGCTGTTAAAACTTACTTTATTTTTTACATACCAAAAAACCTTATGGTGGGCTAATTGACGAACGAGGAAAAATGGGTACAGGAGTGCATACTCACTTTAACAAGCAAAATCATATTCAGTACAGGCTAAGTTTGTATGATCGTCAAAATAGTTTGGTATATCAGTTTATCGTAAAGCACAGGCATACTGTGTCGTATCCCGATAGAGAATTGAAATATTATAATATTTTTCAAAAGCTCATTTTTATGCTTGTATACTCTGTATTTTAAGTCGCAAATCACAACATCTCCTAACCGAACAGATTTGCTAATATGGTTTTAGTTGTAGTAGGAATCAGTAAAATGTCATAACCGATGTTAGGTTTTAACGAAAATCGAAAAAATATGTGTGATCAATCATATATGATTCAGTATGTGTGGTTTTTTTTGTAATTGAGCACCTTTCTCCTACGTCGACAAATCGAGATACATATATGTGTCGATACACTCCAGACGTACTCTGATCCCTACCTTTCCGTCTAATTTACGTTCACAAACAGATGTGGTACTGATAAAATGACTTAATTACAAGTAAAATAACTAATTGCTTACATTGTTTCACTTTTGACTTAGTTAAATGTACTGAGAAGACATGTTTCCAATCATTTTTTTTTTTATCAAAAATGGCTCAGCCTGAAAGCAGGAAATGATGAAATGTTTTGATTCTTTAGACAGTAAAACGTATCTAAAACTTACTTTTGGTATTGGCCTGCTATTACCCAGCATGTCATTGACGAATAGAGTTTCAGTCAATATGTTCAATGTCAACCATATTCACATCAGAAGAAATATTTCTAATTTAACATATACAATGTGCAAGTTTGTTACCAAGTAATATGTATGAATAGGAATTGGTATGACAATTGTTCTCTTTCCATCATTAACTATTTACAGAGATTTCGCAAAGTTGAAAACGGTTACTGGATGCTTAAAACGTAGTCATTGCTCAGATACATAATCTGGGACACTATCTAGACCGTCAAAAACATCACGACTAATTGTATCGATGACGAGAGGCTAATATAACCAGGTTAACATAACGACGTTTTACGTTTCATAGGTACACTACGTCGATAAAATGTATGTTTCATTAAAATCATACAGATAGTGACCAAATACTCTATTTTCGAACTAAATACTTGTACAGTTATTAAGCATGTTCATGGCATGCAACAAATGCTTGTTCATGTATTTTTTATTTTAATAAAACCATACAGATATTTTCTACATAATCTATTTTTAAACCAAATTGTCTGAATGGAAAACAAAACAAGTGACCTCACACGACAAAGCTTATAAGCATGTTCAATAACTACATAAGTGCATGACCACCAATATTCGTTTCAATGGTAACCTGTACATCAACAACTCTCTGACTTGTCGCAGGTGCTGTAAATATGGAGGAATGGGTTGGCCGTACACGGTATGACATTTCGGGTCGACGAAAACGTTATGGAATGATCTGGAGCTCGGAACAACAGCGACGACAAAAACAAAACGTTCAAGAAACACTTGACAACACACTCTAAAAAAACCACTGAGTCAGCAAGTACTCTTCCTGTTAGGTTTTTATCATTACTGACAATTGTAATAGGTCAGGTCCTAACCGATGTTCATCCGACACGGCTCTGCGTTTCTTTGTTTCAATACAATTATAATCGCAGAGGTACATGATTTGCATAGACAAACCATACACTTTGAAGTCTTGTATAATTTGACGTCTTTTCTCACAACATTCACAATATAAAGCTACACGGAAACAAACTAATGCATGGATTTTTTTTCAGTTTTCACAATTGCCTGTTATGGAAAATATCAGTAAACATCTGTCATACACAATTGAAGGATTAACTGGGTTGCGTTTCCGTTGCCATTAAGGTAAGTCAAACCGCATTTCAGCATTAATGTATTATGCAGTTTGAATTTATAATGTGACCGGGTGGGGTGTCCAGCTGGGTGTCTTGGGCAGTATGCTTCAGTGAGGTAGCACTATAAAGTCGGCATCAGTTCCGCGCAATCACAAGGAGACAAACCCGAACATATCGCAGCCTCCCAAAACACACACGCATACACTGCGCGCATGCATCTTGTACACAGGGGAAGCCGTCCTTAAATGACCATAGCTGTTCATAGGACGGTAAACAATACTAAACGCCCACACTCTTATTTCGTAGATATAGCAGATATTGTGCCGTCTTCGACAATTTTGATTGCAGCTTTTTTATGTTTCTTTAGTTTCAATGTCTACAAAATTCGGATATCAGTGTTCGCAATTTTATCAACGAAATTTGTGAACTGATTCAACTGAAATCAAAGGAAAATGTGTGATACCCCTAAATATTAATAAACAAAAAAATACAGCATTGGTTTATACATGAGCAAATAGTGTTAATCACGTTCTTTGAAATTATAAATGAATTAATTAGAATTATATATTTAATGTTGTAGAGTGTCTTGCCGAATCAAACGACCTCGGTTATATTTTAAAATATTTTAGAATGTTCTGAATGCTGTGTTACAACATGTATATAGACTCGTTTCTGTTAACAGGTATCTGATTAACATCAGGACAGTGACCAGAAATTGTCTCATTATTTAGAACGATTCAGAACCTCCAGATAAACGTCGAACCACAATGACTCACCTCATCTATTTTTGCTTCATTGAAAAATGAAATATTTAAGCCGGTTAACTATCTAGACCGTGACAAGAACATCACGATTTCCTAGTATAACTACCGTGTCTACTGCATACACACACGCAAGCACGCATACACTACACACATGTCCTTAAATTACCTTAGCTGTTAATAGGACGTTAAACAAAATAAAACCATACCAATCCTAGTATAACTAAACTATGCCGATGAAATGTATATTCAATTTTTCATTTTTTATATAAACATGAATATAATTGTTCACATCCCCAATTTTAACATGCATTCCGGATGAAACACAAATGACAATACCCGAGAACAACGGTATACGTGTACCGGTTTTACACGTGCAGAAAACAAACATGTTTTTCCACAACTACTTGCATACAACAATACTTTAACATTATTGTAATCAAGTCGATGAATAAGAAATGATCTGTTAAATGTATTAATATTGTTGGCATTACCCATCGACCAGGGAGGGCAGCAGTATCACCTGGTCGGGAATAAAAAAGCGACATGCTGAAATAATTGAATAATATCAGAAAAAACTCATAAGTATACATGCATTTTCAACTTCAAGTGACACATTATGAAAAACAGAAGTGTTGCAATTTATGATGTACCAGTTTCCGTATTACCTTTACAGAGATCCATTTATAATTTATACAATATCGACCTATTTGATTTTTATAGAATTTGTTTACATAACATCCGCCTTCTCGCTACGATTAAGTATGTTTTTAAGTCTAAATATTCTCTAAACGTCGTGGATTAAGACAAAATTATAACTAATGTTATCCTCTGCTTGATTCTTAAGTGACGACTAATGCGACAACCCTCTGCAGAATTGGGAATTTGCGGCTTTTGTGCCGTCTTTCTGGAGACAAAAAAAAGCGATCAAAATATATCTGCTGCACCCATTTTCCCCTTTAACATCTTACTTGGCAATAGCTCTCTTTTGGCCGTGATGTTGAGCTTTTGCCCAGGCTTGTTTGAGCGTTTGCCCAAACAAAATTTTTGGAGTTTCTCCCCTGACCGTAACCTAATACAATCCTTGAAGTAAATAATAACTAACGATTAACTTGTCCCGTTGTCAAGATAATGTTTCCGGTGGAGTGCCATGCTTTTGAGTCCAGGATATAACATATCGTAAAGTAACCATGAGTTCGGGCTCGTCAATTGTCTAATATCCCTGAATAATGTTGAACCATAAGTTCTTACATCTGGAAACAATGTATTGTTACCTGTTCGCATATGTTTTGAGAAGATATTTGTAAACTTGAAACTTGAAACAAAATACACTACATCAGTTAGATATTATTCTTACTGAAAAATCACTTCTATGGGGTAATGATATTTACTCCAAACAGAAAAATGAGGAATTTTTTTGACAGTCCAAAATTATATTAAACTTAGTAAACGTTTTAGCTAATATTGTTGTACCAATTGTTTTAAATATGGAAACTTAGTGTGCTGTATCATTTAACGGTACTCTGTACAATAAGGTGACCTGTACTTACAGACTAGCAATTTATGGCGTCATAAATCATGTTTATTTTCAATTCTAATCACGACATGTACATGTATATATGTTATCTGTTAAACTTATTCCATATTGAAATAAGGTGTACTCCAGTACCAAAGATTCATTTGCCTTTTGATTTGTTTGGGAAAGGAATTAATATAAGCTCCAAGCTTGTTTTCCCATCCCATATTTACAGTTGTATTTGTAATATTGTTGATTATATTGAATAAAATATTGTTTAAACTAGAATCTCTTCTTTTCATAGATATGATTATGGCCTAGATTTATATGATAGATGTCGTCGATGAAGCAAACAAATGCTTACCCTTCCGGAACACCTGGTCTATCTATCTTTGTACCTTTCCAGTGTCTCCATGTTATTTTTCCCTCGTCTATATTTTGCCTTAATTTTGTCGACGTTGAGCTCGAGTTGTGGTTTTTGTTGATACTTGATTATTCTCTTCTTTTGGTTTGGTTTGGTTTTATTTTGTTTAACGTCCTATTAACAACTGAGGTCATTTAAAGACGCGTCTCCATGTGTGTTGTGTAAGCGTGTAATGGAGGCAGGGTATTTACGTAATTGTGAAAACGCGGATCTTATGCCAACTGTATCGTGCTATCTCACTCAAAGGCTATGCCGAAGGCATCAAACACACCATTCGGCCCAATCACATTATACTGACAACGGGTGAACCAGTTGTTGTCATTACCCTCAACGTTAAGCAGGGAATAACAAGGACTTTAATATGTTCCGGCCATGGGACGAAACCAATAATAGACTTCATCACTTGGGTGAACATTCAACATTTAAGCCAAAAGTGAGATTTTGCCGAAGCAAGGTGCTAGGAAATAAAAGGTAGTTAGAAGTAGAGAGAAATGTAAAGTTCCCAAATAATGCAATGAGTGCTGCATATTTAATTGGTCGCTTTTGTGTCTCCAAAAAGAGGGCATAAATGCAAATCCCCAGTTCTGCAGGTTTCCACATAGTCGCCTCTTACAATAACCGCCGTGGGTAAATAGCAGATATTATGACAATTTAAACGGCGGTCTTTATTCTGTTTCTTTTTTTCAACATTTACAAGATTCAGATATCGGCCAAGGCAATTTTATCAACGAAACGTTGAAAAATCCCTAGCTCAGCATAAATTTGGGTGACACATCCAGCACTCTTGATCTTTAAGGCAAGCCGAACCACTTTCCCAAATAAGTTTACAGAGAAGTTTGCATTTTGAAAATCGAATATATTTTAGCTTGATGTTTCAAGAAAATAAATATTCAAATAAAGAGTTCCTGTATTTGTGACCAATAGATACTTGCATAGTTAACTATTAAATAATTGTATTGGTTAAAAAAAGTTCTGAAGGTAAAAAGGTTTTTCGTCACTGTTTTGTTTCATTTGTCGCATATCCGTTTTGGGGTGTAGGACGAGAGTTTATGTTAAAGGCTCTTGAATGTTATGGGAACGTACCGTAAACAGCAATAGAGGATCGTGAGACGCGTATCGCTTCTAACATACTTCGTCACCTTGTAGTTAGTACTGATTAGCAAGTCGATAAACTGATTTAGTTACATCTTTCATGTTGAGGAGTATCTGGCCGAACCAGTGGCCGGAAATTGGACTCGAATTACAGTTAAGAACTGTTCGTTAAACTATTAAAACTCTTTTGGTAGCGTCCAACTGAGAAATCAGACGCTGGTTATAAGCTAGGTCATTTTGAAAGTCATGCTGCCATGTGCATCTGAAATTGTTTGTGAGCGTGTTGGCATTGTTTGTTATATCACACAATGACAGCACAGTGTGTCTATGTCAGTCTTCATTTAAAATATTTCAGATCCTGCAGAAAATTTCCATTTTGACTACTAAGCAGCTTTCTTTATTTTATTGAGTTTTTGTTTACACTATTTCTATCTATGAAAACCGATTAACTATATAGACCAAGACAATCACATCATGTGTTTCTTTTATAACTTCACTACTTCGTCGATGGAATGTGTGTTCAGGTATATTTTATATAAGTGTATTGATCTTATCTGGATGCCATTCGTTTGAAGCAGATAATGTATTATTTTAACCTGTCAAATTGAAATTATAGTACATGTATATCTGAAATGTACTACTATTTAGTCGAGTGTAGCGACGGTAAATATTGTGACTGTATGCGCTTTGTTTACTACAAACATTAGATTTATATACCCGTCCGGTCATTGACAAAGTCTTAAATGGACATTTGTAGTCGATAATCATCTTTGCCGGTCGGAGATATTGTGCGTGGTGCCATTGGCTTAGTATTTCAGTGAGCTAGCACTAATTTTCATTAGATTCCCGCTATCGCATGGAGGCAAATACACCAACATAGCGACTCAAAAGCACGCTTACACTATACACATGGAGACATGTCCTTAATTGCTCTTATGGAGTAATTGCAACCGGACTGAATCTTATATCCTTGAATCTATCCAACTTGATGCTGCTAGAGTAGTTACTGGTCTCCGAAAAGGTACTAGTGATGAATTCCTCTTTAATGATTTTGAATTGGACACCTTTAAGAAATGTAGAAAATATGAGCAGCATTTTCTGTTTTCTTAGTAATAATAAACCATGTTTATCCAACTTATCTACCTATTAGTCGATCTATGACCATGCCTACATGGGGTAAAACCTGGTTCACTCGTTGTCAGTATAAAGTGACCGGGCGGTATGCTATGCTTGGTGCCTTCGGCTTGGTGTTTCAATACGTTAGCACTATAAAGTCGGCATCAGATCTGCGCTTTCACAAGGAGACAATAACTCCAACATACCCTGACTCCATCACACATACACTCGTCCATGATACACATGGGGGAACGTCCTCAAATGTCCTTAGCTGTTAATAGGATGTTAAATCTAATAAACCCAAACTAATCAACAGTATATAAGGTTATTGGGTGGGGGTCCCAACAATTACCACTGAGAATTCCAAAATCTCTATCCGAGAGGACCGTAGACAGGAGGTCGTCCTCTCATGACTTCGCACTGGCCAAACAAATTATACTCATGCGTACATGCTTCGGCGATGGGATCATCCCTTCTGTCATTCGTATGACAAACATATTACTGTGCTTCATATGTTGAACAAATATGCCGTATTTAGACAGATTCGCGCCAAGTATTATGATGTACCAGATATTAAAACCTTGTTCCACAAACAGAATCTGCCAGCAGGTCGCCTCCGATCCTCCAACTGCAGTGGTGCTCCTCTCGGACGTTTATATACAAAAATGTGCATTGGCATTGACTGTTTTAATTTTGCCTACAATAAAATTAATCGTTAATGAAATATCGTAATAAACCGCAAAATGTTTATTGGGAAGGTAAACATAAATTTCATTTTAAATCGCTCAATACCCCTATTTAATGACATCACACATTGTATATAGTGACCGAGAAAATTCACTGGAAATATTATACAATATATGACGCGGTATCTTTGACACAATATCTCGCTTTACCATTGGAGAGAAGTATTGTGTCTGTGTATAATTGCTTTTTATTTTTTACTGATATGGTACTAAGCTATTATTAAACCGCAACGATGTGCCTCGTCAATTTACATCAAGTTGTCTATACACTCCATAAACCTCGTCACTATATATAGTTCGAACGTTGTTGGTATTATATACAAACTGTTGCAAGATGGCAAATACACCAAGATACCGCCTCCAGCACACATGTACACAGTCATGCGTACCTACATTACACATGACAAACGTGAAGGCACATCCTTAAATTACACATGCTGATCAAACCAAACCAATGATCAAAATACCAACTTCTATACTTGATTTGTCGATTCCATCCCGGAATTCTTTTCCTTATATTACTCTACTGATGTTCCACTAATTATTCAGGTTTTGAGTCGAATTTCCTGGGTGTTTTTTAACTGCATCAGTAGGGAAACATTGAAAATTACAACTAATAAAAGGAGGTAAAACAATTTCCTGTAGGAGATAATTAAAATATACCGGGGTCAATTTGTTTGTTTGTTTTGTAACGCTGAACGGCCCATCGACAATGCGGGTCATTTAGGGCCGAACAGCACTTGTAAAAATAGATATTCACAAAAATGTATACATGAAACTGAAACTAAATAGATGGAAATACGAAGGATTTAGACAAAAATCAACAGCAAACAAATTGGCTGTAAAACACTATCAACAACTAAGGTCTTTTAAGGACGTTCATTCATGTGTATTATGAATGCCTGCATGTGTGTTTGTGCTTAGTATACAGACCAATTGAGTGCAAGTAGTAGCATATTATAAATATATGAAACATATTTCTCTAATTTTATTTAAGGCCACGTTTATAGATTCATGAGTCCAAATCCCAATTTTTCGAATTTTCCGATAATCCTATAAAGTTCGAAACATCGAAGGTTGAACGTATGTGGAACTTAATAATAATAATAAAAAAATTGGATACTTGCTTCCTAACCGTTAAGTCTAAAATGTATTTTTTGTATGCGGATGTATATCATGTCTACGACAGGATCGTTCAAGAAATGGAGCATGCAACACATCTTGATATGATGCTTAACGACAACGGCAATAGCGTGGAACGTAAACCAGGCCCTGAACAAAGATAAACAAAAAGTGGAACGATTTGTTTTATGCGCGGTGGTGATTAGCAAAAAATGGTTCAAGTCCATTTAATCCAAAATAAGCGGATTAAATCGGTGGACTATGCCTCAGTTTCGTATAAGGGTTAACTTTGGTCAGTGTCAAAAACTAATGTGGTCGAAGGAGCTCAGCACTGAAATATTATCAATGGTCTAATTCTCGGACAAACTTTTGTATAGAAAATACAGACATGGTAACTTAATAAATATTAATAGGACGTTAAACGAAACGAAATATACCAAAACCAATCAAGGTTAGGTGTTACATTATATTTTCGTTGTACTTCATGCCTTACTTTTCAACATATTGAATATAAGATATCATTAAAATTCCTGCAGCTTCTAAATTGTCTTTCCCAAGCCTTTATGTATTTTAAAAGTGAACGCGCGACACTTACGTTGACAATTTTCACATTTAAGAAAAAAGAAAAAAAATGGTACAGAGATAAGGCTTCAAAAGAATGAAAGGTCGCCTTTTTATCGTTTAAATAGTATCAAAACATAATTGTCCGCTGTTTTTTCGCTATAACTTACAGATAAAAAAAAATTGACATAGCTTAACCGAAATAAACAAATGTGTCGTTATTAAATATTTAATTACTAGCAATTTTATCACCGCATTCTGTTTATGTTATGCCCGACAAAGTTGTTGCGTTTAATTTTCATCATGGTAAAACTTCCCGCAAAATAGTTTTTAATAAATCAGAAACAAATCGTAAATGAACTTTCGATAACCGGACACGTGATTTCTATTCTTCACATAACGCCAACTGTTCATGACCTAACTCTTAACCATACATAGAATAATCCATATACGGAACAGGAGCTCACATGAGTGTCACGTTTCACGTAGAAATTGTCATTGGATGCGTAACCCTATGGAAGTGATTCACCTACCGTAAATCGATGTATGTACATGTAGCATGGCTACATTTAGCTCACAGAACGTATTAACCATTAAACCCCTCGTATTATATACCGTTCAACAAAACCGTTCGTGATTAAATGTGATACGATACTTATTGTATGATAACACAACTAGGTATGTTTACGCCTTGCTGATCTGATTAATTTGTGGACATTCTTACATCCTCCAGCACACATTCACACATACACACATATACACATACACACATACACACATACACACATATACACATATACACACACCCATACACACATATACACATACACACATATACACATACACACATATACAAATATACGCATATACACATACACACATATACACATACACACATACACACATATACACATATACACATACACCCATATACACATACACACATATACACATATACACATACACCCATATACACATACACACATATACACATACACACATATACACATACACACATACACACATACACACATATACACATACACACATATACACATACACACATACACACATACACACAAGCACACAAACATTACACTCATGGAGGCACGTCATAAAATGACCTTAGCTGGTAACAGGACGTTAAACAAAATAAAATCAATCTAAAAATCTTCATTCGAGTAACTTGATTGGTCAATCATCAGAAGTTACTATCAACAATTATTATGACTATATACTATTATTATACCTTCTGTTAAAATATCGTAATCTGATTGGTTGAGAAAGATGTGAACATTTTCAATGTTACTTGCTCGTTTTACAAAGATAAAGAAGACAGGGTGACATTCCAAAAAATATCACATGCGCCAAACGTATGCGTGCACGGTTCGTTCCAGTGCCAGGGTGTTATTCCAAAACACTTTACATGCGCCAAACGTATGCGTGCATGGTTCGTCCCAGTGCCAGGGTGTTATCAAATCACATTCATGTTTGGTTCATTCGACAACTTTTGAGATGAGGTCTTGGTTTATGTCAACAAGGGGTGAACAAGTTTTTAGTAAGTTACAGAAGGTTGAATTTCACTTAGATCCTTTGTAACACGGGAGCTTCCGAACATACTTTTCTGTATTGTAAACTGCAAACATAAAACTCGACCTTTCATCTCTTATCAGACGTACACTTCATCAAAATTGTAAAGCATTTTTTGACTCTGAGAGACCACAGCATGTATGTCCTGATGCTACATACTTACTGCATAAACCAATAACATTGAAGTAGCGTTCAAAGTACTATGAACGCATATGGTGTCATTTGACATAGATCTTATTTGTATTAGTAAATATGACACTTGTCAGTCCGCTTCACATAGCAATGTGAATAGCTTTGAATTCCTATCGTCACGTGCATAGTAAATATCTCCGGGGAGCTTCATTCATTCTTTCAATCTTTGATGACATGGTAAATAAATTATTTTTGAATTGGATATATATCATTGGTTTAGTAATCTGTTGGAACTATAGACATTCGACAAATATATTGTGAAACTCGATTCATAGGAGAATATCATTTTTGTAAGGTGACCTAGTTCCCAGGCGCGGTGGCCACGAGAGGAGCATACGACTTGTTCGTGTTCCCAGTCATGGTCACGTCCTAAATATGTCAACGCTACCTTATAATGACGGTATTATTCCGCTAGTTTTTAAATATGAATGCCGTTAATTCTATACGGTAAGATGTCGTATTATCAAAATAAAACAACACTTGGGTCGGGTTACTATAAATCAGCGAATTAACGAAACAGATCTGTTTAGAGTTGATTAGATAACAACATCAGATTTTTTTTTTTAAATACTGAAAATGAGATTTATTAGCATAAAAACAAAAGAAGAAACATCATTAACACATCAAAACTCATAGAACTCGACGATTCGCCCAAGAACAGCTTTATAACGTACTGTCGTTAACATCGCCCTTAGCTTCATCGTTTGTAGGTTCGAATCACGGTGTGTATACACATATTATTGTTTTCTTTCTCTGTAAAGTGTTTTCTTGATCACGAAAAGAACATGTTGTTTTCTTAACCTCTTTTCGTTAACGAAAGTAATCATACAGTATGGTAAGCCTTGTGATTTAATCAGTGTAAATTTCTTGTGTAAAAAGGCCCCTTTCAGTACAAATAACAAGGTGATACGGTTCATAGTCTAAGGTGATACGGCACGGAGGATTTTAAACTGAAGCTGATACGGAGCCGTATCGGCTAAATGACCTGGGGAGAACCCTGTCAAAATCAGAAGATGAACAATATTAGAAATTTGAATTGGGGATATGCTGTCATGCCTTCTCCATTGGGAAACAAAAGCGACAAAAATATATCTATTACTAGATACTAAAAAGGCCGCCTCATGAATACACCGATGGGTCTTAATTAGCCATATTATTACTCATTATATACTGCAGGCTATTTTCATGCAATATTGCCGTTCAATAAAAACGATATAGCACACGTACAATAACAATGCAAATGAGTCTTGTCACCGTGAGAAACAGGTCATATTCCTACGCACTACAACTTCTACGTTTGTAGACAAAATGCCTGACCGAATTACTGTTTGCATTGACAGCAGAGGCAGGGGCACTGGGAGAATAAAATTAACAAACGAGTAAAAATACATTCAATTTTATATAAACAAGAGTATTAGCTTCACACAAATTCAACACCTGCATGTTCAAATTCCACTTGAACTTCTCCGACATACACACAATAAATGGCGAACACGTGTAACCGGTCAACTTCATCAGCGTTCCAGTTTAATGGCGGATTCCACAGTATAACATCGAGGTTCACATTCATCAACAACCCTCTCCAAAGAAATGCGTTTGTGTTATAGAGAGTGACAACCACTCCAGTCCCTGTAAACTTTTAAAAATTGCAGACTTCGATTTGTATGGTGATGACCTTTAACTTGACAGTGCATACGCCGTTGTACCAAACATGTGACGTCACTGCTATTTTCGTAAACGCCAATTCGTTGAATGGTTTTCGTATAACAAAATGATTAATAATGTTGTTATGATAATTATTTAAACATTAGTTGATGCAGAAAACCTAAATGATTGTTTGTTCATTAAAAAGGTTCTCGGGAAGAGGTTTCTGAAATTATGTTTTGTGGCGCAGCGGGCTCCAAACGAAAAGCATGTAATGCGTTCTTTCGTCAGCCATCGGTACAATTTATATAGAGGAGACGTGTCAAGAAAAAGAGTGTTTCTCGAATTATATAATAAATAGAATCTAACACTCGTGTTCACGTATGTTATGAAAAACAAGCGCTTTATAATGACAGTTACGGGAAAAAAATATGTTGGTTTCAGTTACAGCCGCAAAAATATCATAGTGGTTTTATACAGTATAAACTAATAATCAATGTAGTTTGTAAACCTTTTTATTACAGATCATCTTTGTTTGCAAACCTGTAAAAAGCAGTTATGTGTTAATCGTATGAAACATTTTCACACATTAAGTCTATTATGACTTAGTTATGCAAACAAACCGTCATAACACGAAAATGAATCAGATGTAGGAATTGTGATATGATGTATACCGTCTGATTAATCTCGAAGGACAACAGTTAACCACGTGCATTTACATCACTCTGAATCTCCACCCATGAAAAAGTGTCTTGTCATGATGAGATTCGTCACGTGTTCCTATATCAGATTCCACTAATCACCACGTGACTCTAAAACACGTTATTTTTGGAAATGTTATATACATATTTGGAGGACAGCTGTCAAAACATGCTGACTGATCACACCTGGCATTCATTTTATTTTGAATCGCATTCGTGTTTATGTCACCTTGTTTGTTGTAATTTATCATACTACATGAATATAAAAATAAAAACTATATAGCACAAAACACCATTCATATAAGATCTTTTTTGTCAAAAACGGTTAGCGTTTCTCCAATTCACCTGTTAATGATAATTTTGAGTGGTTATAATATATTCATGCTACCCATATTTGGGGATAGGTGGTTTCAGAGATGACTTTTTAGACAACATCGGAAATTGTGAATCATGACAATTATCATCACCCGTTTATTAATAGATTGTACACACTTATTTCACGTGTATGCATGATACAGTTTATAAAGGTGTAGACACTACTGCTTACAAACCGGACATCCTAGTTGAGGTAATACACTCACAGTGATGATGTTCAATGATACGTATTGTCGTTACAGATATGGGCGTACACATACGAGTAATCACTGGCAACAATGAGGTACACTGTAGTTGCCGTTAACATCAACTAAAAGTCATCACAGTCATGTTCATTTTCATGTTATGTCATTTAGTTACTTAATGTGAGTATTTTATGGAAGCAAGCTAACTATATTTAAACGTTGAACTTGTTGAACACAATACATCTCCAGCACACACACAGGCATACACACATAGGGAGATATTAGCCAGGTGTCATAGGACCAGTAGTTAGCGCCTGATAAGGCAGCTCCTGCGAATTCCTCAATATTGTATTGATTAATATATATGCTAATTGTATTGACTGGAAAGGAAGCACGCATATATAACAACATATCCTGTCTCCTGCACACACACACACACACATACACACACACACACACACACACACACACACCCACACAAAAGCACGCATAGACTACACACATGGAGGCACGTCCTTAAATGACCTTAGCTGTTAATAGGACATGAAACAAAACTAAACCTTATAACATATTTCAGTAAATGTTATGCTTAACGGAAAAGTATAAAATCTGGATTCAAACCACCGTATGTGTCAATGCTAACGTTTGTGCATATGTTACTATGATAAATTTAATATATATATGCTTTTTCTGCTCATTCGAACAAATATAACAATTGTCATCTGGATTCAACTTTGATAATTATTTTAATATATTGTGATATAGTTCAAAACAATTGAAATATGATACGATATTAATTTGGCATAGATCAAGTAACTGGAAAGTAAATAATAATACATTAATTATGTTAAAATTGATTATATAATCTATGAAAATAATCTATCATAACCTGTAATAAACTAACTCAGAAAATACAACGAAAATTCTCCATCCCGATTGTTTATCCAACATATCCTCTACTCCACTCGTACAAGCAGATCCTTTTGTACATTGACTGGCATAATTTTGACCTAACTTCGAAATGTTATTTCTCTATGATATATCTAATACCGCCTGCAAAATGTTAAAAACCAAGCAATGGTGTAGCCGTATCCAAAAACGAGAACACCACATTAGCTGTGATGGTAAGTCGAACCACTCAACAAGAACACAATACACCTGTATTTCATTTAGTACATGTACCAACAATCACCTGATATAAACTCCCGCGTGATTTCAGGAGCTTATCGCCCTGTATCAGCCCATAGGGTTAATGACGTCTAAGTAAATTGTCTGGTGTATCAATGTACTAATGTCGTATACTTATAGTAGTATTATTTGTTTTGCACTGGGTCGGGCCTATACACTCGTTATGGACTGTAGGAAGCATGGAACTTTTCTTTTGTGTAACAGTGTACAGGGTGTGCGCCTTGTTCTATCGTCGAATCAAATCGTGAACAATAGTATACTGGAGTGCTCAGAGCCGGATCACTATCACATATATAAACATTCCCTAGATCGCATGTGTATCGCCGCGGTTCTTCAAAATGTCACTGTATCGGCCGGCAAGGTAAGTGGGTTACACATATGTAAACTAGTCGTAAAAGAGGGTCAAAATAGTCAATTTGTTAATAATACTCTTTCGCGTGGTTATATACAAAGTGTTATCAATTATGTAATAGGATGGCGGGAAACATATGTGCAAATACATTTGTAGGCAAATGAAAAAGTAAAAATAACATAGGCGAATCAGAATGTATGAACTTTTTCATCATTTTATTGATATATAAATGTCTGCAATCATAACTATTTCAAACATTTCAACAAAATGTAATAGATATTTCTTTTATTAAATCGATTTCGTTGATAATGATATTGATCTAGAGCGGTATGTTTCTTCGTGTTTCTTCTAACTACCTAAATCCCAAAAACAATCTTATGACAAAAATTCCGAAATGTAACATCTCTAACGTGGGAACATATCCTCACTTTTGCAGTATCTTGTTTTCACCTGTGTTTCAATGTGAAATACTTTTGTTGTTTCGCCTAGATATTTTGATTAGATTTCTTCCAAATTTATATTGTGATTGATTCAAAAATATTTAACTGAATATAACCTTTGAATCGCTTTTTGAGGATTTTTTTGTTTGTTTTTGCATCTCACTTTTGATGAATTGTTACCTCCTTCTGTACTTGTTTCAGCTAAAATCAAATCCAATGTATTATATTATACTAGACATTTTTATTTGTGCTACCTGTAACGTATTTGTACCGTTTCTTCTGCTAATTGATTGTTAACTTCCGGGTATTTATTCAATACATATTCTCGACATAAGCTTAGTTCTCGCTATAGAAATATCCACGTTTGTTTACACATGTCTTGGGTCAAAATATGGAACACTGCTGTACTGTTTTCATGTTTATTTATAGGTAAGCATTGTTCCGGATTTAAATACCTTTTGATTACTTGTCTCAATAGCTGTATCATGCTAGTTCAATTTATGAATAGATGGCTAGTTACTTAGAAAATGTGCGCGTATTTAGGATATAGATATATGAAATAAAACGACAACTTCGATTTTCACATACTTGTATATCCGTGAGCTATACCATAATTCTTTGAAAATCACAAACGCTCTTTACGACTTGCATGTGTTTTTATATTTCGTTTGTTAAAAATGAAGAAGTTCGTTCCGTTTTTTCAGGATATTAAGAATAACAAATAACATTTTTATTTTCATTTTTTCCCCATTTTATCGATATTTAATTTGTAATGTAAAAATAAAACGAAGAACTGTCAAGTAATTTGGATAATCCTAAGAAAATGTATAATCAAAATAATTTCAAAGTGTCATTTTGTTTCGGAATCTATAAGATTGTTTTGCCTCTAGTTAGATAAGATTTCTTTTTCATATTCCAGTCGTTAAATTTGCCTATATATACATCATGCTAAAAATGAATTGCACATCTAGGACTCATCAGTTTATTTTTCGATTAATGTACCGTTCACATTAAATGAAGATGGAATTTAAATGTCTTCATCGAAGTTGGATGTAAGAATGGGCTTTTTAAAATGAATAACAAATTAAGAGAATACTGAATTAATAAAAACGAAACAATTAAACCCAAATCGATGACGCTAGAGCATAATAAAAACAAAAGCAAGATTACACGGTGACCCGTCTGAAAGTACAAGGAGAATGAGACCATGTGTTCCGGAAGAACAAGCGTCCTGTATTTTATCGATGACAAATGGCATTAAGACCTAGCGAGAGGTTAACATTTGGACCTTTTAAAAATAATCTATAGCAAACAGGAAATGTAACGACTTCCAATGGAAATGCTTACATAATATTATTTCTACGGAGGCAAAATTATTTAAAATGAGACCTGTCAAACGGTTTATCTACACTTTGTCATTTAGTTCAGGTAAATCAAATTCATTTATTCTTCAGATGTAATAAAATAACATAAATTTGGGAGAGAGTTGACTCATTGATAAACAAAGCCTTACAGGAAATATCAAATTCAAATCAAATTTACCAAATAACTGAGAAAGTTGTAATGATAGGAAGCTGTAATTTAAACCAATAATATAATGCAATTATCAACTTGTTTGTCTTTACTACATACAAAATGGCACATATGGAAAGAAAAAAATAAGATAAAATTTGATGATGAATATGAAGCTGCTGACTTCACACAACATATTTTGAAGTGTGATAAAACAAGAACTAAGGTTTACAATCAATGCAATTGAAAGCAATAAAAGATATCGACAATTGGGGAATAAGTTACAAGCGTATTTTTGTAATTGAAGTTGAAATCAATGTAAGATAAATTGAGTAGAAAGAAAGAAAATGAATAGGAGAAAAAAATGGACAGAGTGAAGAAGATGAGCGTACGAAATAGAGAGAGTCAGAGAATGGAGATGCTACATGTACTATGGTCAGGGATTAGGCCAGGCCCCATCCTTGTATTCCCTATTGTATTCGGGATAATAAACCATAAATTAGAAAGAAAGAAAGAAAGACCTAGCGAGAGCTAGGGAAGAAACAATGACACTACAAGGAACGCAAATTAGCATAATGAAAAGCGTCGTTATTTCACCTCGCAGGGATATATGATTTTCCAATGATACCATGATAGTGACCTTAAAACTAACCCCTAGTTTTCATCGGCATGTATCTTGAATCCAGAGCTGTCAATTTGTCCGTCAGTATTCGGTTTCTATCACGGAAAGCAGGTTGAATTTTAACACTCATTAAAATACCAAGCCTTTGATGTCATGAAAAATCCTGACACATTTATATATTATATTGTTATCTAAATGTTAAACTTAAGTGAATTCAGTAACAAAAATACATTTGACGGACAAATCTAAAATCAGAACTATTTCCTCGTTTGATTCTGTATTCTTTATTTTTCCGACTTTGTTTTCGTCCCATTGTGGTGAGGTTTGGCAAAGATAATTATCCTTCAACAAGATCTTGCGTTTCTTTTGATAATATCGTCATAAAAGCCAGTTTCTAATCTATTTAATCATAAGATAATCCGTAAAAACGATTTGATAGCAAAATTAAGATCGACGTCTATTACAGCTTTTATGCACTGATATCACAATAACAAAGCCAATATTATGATATAAATAGTACCGTTAAATACATAGAACAATTTCCAAGCTGTGTGCAAAATGTCCTCATATTTATTCATTTTCTTATGGATCATGGTCATATCAATGGAATGTTAATACAACAAATAAGACTTAGATTCAAACCTACAAAACAAGCTTTACAGTTCATTATAATAATTGAATAAATTGAAAAATATACTGTTAAAGGGACATCCCCGAGTGTACACAGGGCCGTAATGATAGATATCGTGTAAAATTGTGTACTTTAAAATATATATATAAAATTCCATGATAGGTGATCTAGATCTAATAACCAATGAAGTATTAAGAAGGATGCATTTATATATAATTTATAATTAAACGTTCAGAAAGAATGTATTGATTTCTAATAAAATAATTAGAAGGATGTATATATATATTAAACAGACCTGGTTACTCATTTTATAGCGGTAGAGCCAAAGCATAAATTCTTTTAAAATAACACATTCACATAGGTGTGAACTCCACGTTGAAGTTGGTTTATTTTTACAAGTCTACATATTGTGTTATAAACATTTATTACGAGACAATGTAACGACAAGGTTTAAGTAAGGTTATGTAAGCACATTGTTCCTACTCATGTTTTGAACTAATTATAGCTCTGTACCTCGGGAGATCTGTGGATCATTTTCAAACAATTCAAAATGAATACTTATTTTATAATTCGATAAAAGAATATATGTTGCTGTATTTTTTAATTAATCTCATTTACAAATTTAAGATTATGAACATGCAGGACTCTCAATTAGTATCACTTCTCAGAAAGATGACTCGGCAAAAATTGTTAAATAAGTAAAATACGATTAATATCTTCATAAAAAATCATTTTATTGTCAATTTTGTTAGATATTTCAAATCTTTACATCACTATCTAGATTTTATGATACCAACAACATCCAAAACACATTGAAAAAATATATGCGTTCCGGAAAAAATCGAATACACCAGCAATAGACAAAATGAAGACGCCAGTCGGGTAAAGGGGGTTGTGAGTTTAACTTATATATTTCACTCCATGAAACCGTGAACCTAGCTGACGAATAAGCTACGACCTGTGCAGGGCATAAGCAGAACCAATAGTGAGCACGTCGATAGTTATTTAATTCAAACAAATTTGAAGTCTTATTACTAGAACTTTGCATAATTGTATTGTCGGCAGCTAAACCCCAGACAACACATGATGTAAAGTTGTATATGTTTGGATGATAAAGACTATTAAACCTAAAACAATATTATTTTAACCCATTTATTTATATGTCCTTTGTAAGAAGGAAACAAAATGTGTCTATGTTAATATGATTATGTTGTTGTTTAATGCTGTAAGATTTTTCTTGTTGATTCTTAACAAAATGTATATCGGTAGATACTAAATCAAATGTAAGTCACGTGATAAAAATGTCTACTGTCATCGTGACATTCTTATGTGCTTCAACATACGTAGTTGCATATAATTATGCGTGATCTGTTTGTGGTCGACTCTGCCGGCGACTGTCATCTCCCGAGGTTGTGTTTAGTCTTATTGTAGCTGTAAGTAAAATCTGGCAGGGTTTGCATGAACAATTGGATTGATTATAACGTATCTGTTGAAGAAAAACGTTGTAAGTGTGCAACGTGACAAAGGGGTGTATTCTACACATAATTTCAACACTTCCTTCGGGCACGAAAATTGAATTCTTTAGACCTTTAATACAACTGATTATACCTAGTTGGACGACCCCTGAAAGTTTGGGGATGATATGCCTATTGTTTCCCACTGCTATCGTTAAAGACGGCAAGTAGGAACCCCTGCAGAATCGGGGGACTTGTATAAAACTAAAAATGTTTTGCTACCCCCATTGCAACATTTGGGGTCTTCATATATTACTCTCTGCTTTCTAACAACCTCTTCCTTTCTAGTGCCTTGCTTCATTCTACTTATAACTACTGTACCGTCCTTAGCTATATCTCACTTTTGTCTTTGATGTTGAACGCTCGCCAAGGTGGGGAAGGCAATTGGTTCGGGCCGATGGCCGGGACATACCAAATACCTGATGAAAATGGTAGTTGTTATTCCCTGCTTGAAGGTAATGGGAACAAACTGTTCACCAGTTGTCAGTATAATGTGACCGGGCGAGTACTGTGCCGAGTGCTTTCGGCATGGTATGTCAGTGAGGAAGCACTGTAAGTCGGCATCAGATCCGCGCTATCGCAAGGGGCAATTACACGAACATACCCTATTTCCGGCATAGATACATTGCACACATGGAGTAGCGTCCTTGTTTACCTTAGCTGTTAATTGGAAGTTAAACTCTAAATTAAATCAAACCCTGCTTAACAGTCAGCACATGGGATAATGGCAACAACTGGTTCACCCATTGTCAGTATCATGCGACCGGGCGGAATGCTGTGCTGGGTGCATTTGACATAGTATTTTATTCAGGCAGCACTTTAATGTCAACATAAGCTACACGCTGTCACAAGGAGGTAATACATCAACATAACATGCCTCAGGCACACATGCACGCATACCAAACACTCGTGGAGGCACGTCATTTAATGACCATAGCTGTTGACAGGACGTTAAACAAATACAAACAATCAATTTGTGTTGAGCGGTCGCCAAAGAGTGGTAGGAAATGGGTTCTGATATTTTCCGATCAGACTCCATTCCAAATTTTGAAATGTGTAAGATTCTTTTTGCACAAACAATTAAAGTAGAGAAGTTTATTGCGATGAAAAATAAATCTCTATTGCCCTTCCAAAATAAATGGGGTCCATTCGAACATTTTTCTAATAATAACGACCTTAATTAATTATTATTTTAAATATTACTGAGATTGCTTTTTTGTTTTTTAAAGAAGTTCTCTCCTTATTGATTTGAAATGATTGCTACCCTCGCATGCTCATTAGTGATGTATCCGGTGCCTAGCTAGCCAATCAGGGGGCTCCCTCCTTCCTGCCTCTTTTGTGTCATGCCTCAGTACATTTACCAAGTATTATATAGTATCTTTGTATATATAATGAATGGGAAAACTTCAAAACTTATGAATGAATAGATGAAATGAGTGAATGAGTGTAAACAAAGAAAGAATTAATGGAGATAATAAATGTATGAATGAATGTAAACAAGGAATAAATGTAAAAGGACGGATGTAATGAAAAGAAATGAATGAATGAATAAGTTAACAATTGAATGAATAATTAAACGACTGAATGAAAGAATGAATGAGAGCCCTCTTGCATGAGGATTTTTTTTGTAAGGATATTGAATCCAGGGCCCCAACCCTGGCAGTATTCCAAAAATGTTGTGGGGCAATAAAACAAACAAAAAAGGAAAAAGAAATGGGTTTTGTCCTTAGGGACGTAACATACCAACGTCCTCAAAATTGGTATTTGCTATTCTGTGCATAAAGTTCAGCATTTAGGGTTATTGCAACAACTAATATTGATATGCTCTTGTTTTTATACCATCTACAATATCAAAACAAGAATTATGGGATTGCAGTATACATGTATATAGTGGTATCAAGATAGGTGTGATATAAATCGCACGAACATAGCCGAATACATTCATTTGCATGAGTGCAACGTTCTGTATTAAAGATAAAAGGTTACATCAAGTTTATATTATTTCAATTGTAAAAATGTAATAAAATATCTAATATTTTCGCAGAAAAATTGCACGTGTACCATCGTCATTGATGTCACACACACGTAAAAGTTCAGCAGCGTCTGTTGTACAGCCTAATACAGCAAAATGCCCATTTGCCGCTGCTCTACCCATTCACGATCCAGATATTGCCTTCCCTTCCATGGCCAGCGACAGTGCTATCAAGCCTTTTGAGGAAATGCCTAGTCCAAGAGGCATTTATGGTATCCCCTATTTAGGAACAGCTCTACAACAATATCCATTCAGTAAGTCTTCTGTAAGGATCCATTCTGTGATATAATTGTCAATGTTGAAATGTTATTACATTATACTTCAACTTTTAGTATTTCTGAAGTAATATTTTACTAGAATTATTTGGTTTACGAAAAGTAATTGAGGTCTTTCAAATCGATATATCATCATAAGTGCTGCGTTGAAATTAACACGGAATAACGTGTTGTCAACTCTGTGTATCATTACAGCTAAGTACCGTACAGAACGTTTTGACGAGAGGGCGGAAGAATGGCGCAGGGAATTTGGCGATATTTGTAGAGTTCGATTGCCAAGCGAGTGGAACGTGTTCGTATTTGATCCCTGTGACGTTGAAACAACTTTTAGGGCCGACAGCAAGTACCCCTTCCGTCGGTCATTGCCGCTGTTTGATGTTTACAACAACAGCAGGAACAGAGAATCTACCATAGGAGAACGGTATGTTCTACAATGTGTGTCAATCTTTTATTTGTTTTTTTTTTATTGAAAAGCGTTGCACATTATTATATGACCCGCAGGTGGACCTTATGGTTTTGGGCGTTCCTAATGCGAAGTTCGGTTTTTTCAGAACATTATTTTCCTTTTTAAACACGAAAAGAATATTAATGTTAACCATCATGCCAAAACCATAATGCACGAACAACAAATAATTCCCCAATATCATTCGAAAAGACCAAGAAATGAAAAAAACGGTTGCGAGATAACACTAGTTACCAATTTTAGACGACGCCTGCTAGCATAACTTTATCTCGTTAATGATATATTTGTAATATGTTCCTTCTTTGTACGTTTTGATAAAAAAAAAATGCAATGACAATAGAATAGCACAGCCATCTGGCGTTGTTGCTGTTTGATCTCTTACATTTTACTAGGGAGTTATAGGTCCTTTCAATAACAAATGATAAAAATGCCGTGGTTCTCGGTACGGCATCTACACTGCGTAGGTTTATACAGTACTAGTTTTAGTTCATCGTATAGTCGTGCTGATTCTGTTTTACTTATTTTTTTAATACAGTAACGGCAAGAATTGGTGGGAGTTGAGGAGTCCAGCTCAGAAGGGCATCGGTCGGCCTAAAACCCTGTCAAAACTTTTACCCAAACTGAGTGTGGTAGCAGATGACTTTGTAAATAACTGTAGAGAGACAGGCAGACTCGAAAACCTTCCATACCCATTCTTTGAGTACGCATCAGAGGGTAAGATGATTATTAACATGTAACTAAAACGCTTTCGTTACTAATAGGTAATACTCATAACGGTGTTAGTATTAGTGTTATTCATTGAGCAATTTTCTTTTTCTTTCTTGAAAATCACTCGATTCTGACATTTAATCCTACGTTTTTTATACTTTGGTTTTGGTTAATGAACGTGTATTCAAATAATGTGATTAAATTAACTCCTTATCTTATCTGCCCTTTTATCTTGCAGGAGCAGGATTACTGTGCTTCAACAAAAGACTTGGTATCGTATCATCGCCAGGTTCACCAGTTAACAGAGAGTTTATGGAGTTTGTGGATAACTACTTTGACTACTTCGGAGAACAACTGCTAGCGCCAATTCACTGGTTCAAATGGTTCAGAACCCCTGGCTATCGCAAATTCGAAAATGCGTCTGATATTTTAATGAGGTGAACATAAAATATCTTTATTTATTAACTAAGACGAAATATTCATGTTCTCTGTTACCAGTGTTGAAATATAGAAAATATAGAAATGCATTATAAGCATGGCCATCCACGTTGGTGGTGATTTGTTTTGTCGGTGTTACATAAGGTTTTATCAATGCAATTGAAATGTATCCTTTTATCACAGTTACACAGACAAGCATACAGAAATAGCAGTAAAAAATCTAAAAAAAACACCGGACTCGAATGAATTCAACCTACTTCACTTCCTACTAACGACTCCGGGTATGACACCAGCTAAGGTATCGTCCCTAATCGTCGACGTTTTCCGGGGAGGTATTGATTCCGTAAGTCATTTTCATTTACATTGACATTTTTGGCTTGAACAGTATTGCAATAAATTCAATAACATGATTGACATCAACTCTTTTGTATCTGTTTTAAACATATATTTTTTTATTTAGCATTATGTTTGCATGGAAAACAGTAATATTGTATGATCACAGACACTGTACCAGTTAAATCAAGCACAAAAATGAATGGTGATAAAGGATCATTACTGCATTATTAAAAATATATATATACAAGAACACAATGACACAATGACATTGCCAATTTCCTAATCTGGCGTTTTCAACATTGTAACGCTTCAAAACAGAGCATATTTTAATACTTATGTATGTTACTTTCAGACGGCAAATGCAATGACCTTCATGCTTTATCACCTTGCAAAATATCCTGATATACAAGAAAAATTGTATGAGGAGTTAGCTCCACGGATACCGGCAGAAGGCCCTATTGGTCAGGATGGCTTCAAGGATCTGCATTACCTGAAGGCTTGTCTTAAGGAATCATTCAGGTGTTCAATCAATACCTCAGTAACAAATATGAATACTAATTACTATTTTGTTTTCAATAAATTACTCTTTTCTATCTACTTTCTCTTCCTGGTGGTGTTTTCCTTGGCGCCCGTTCTTACTTGACCCAGGGTGTTGTGAGTACGTTAAACCTCAAACAAACAAGAAAACCATCTGTGATATGAGACGCGGTAAACTAGTGGTAGGACGCCGGGCTTGTGACCGAAGGGTTGCGGGTTCGAGTCACGCCACGGCACTGTGTTGTTGTATCTTTGAGCAAGATACTCTACTCCGCTTGTTCCAGTCTACTCAGCTGTACATGAGTACTTGGCTGGGTAGTGCTAGAATTGTTGAATGCTAGCTGTGAGCGCCGAAATGGCAGCACCGACTGAATGCTCCCCAGGGAGTTTAGAAAGATATTGGCTGGTTGCAAAGGCCCTATAACCACGGATAATAATTTGTGAACTGCTTTGAGACGACCTAAGCGGTTGTGATAAAGCGGTATATAAGAACCTGGAATTATTATTATTAAAATATGAACAATATATCGATATATATATATATAAATTAAAAAAACTCAGAACTCACGCAAATATAGGTGTCATACCTTTATAGAAATTTAGAAATTAAACATTTGTATCTTTTTGTTCAGATTCGTTTATCCCGTGATCATGGGTACCCAGAGAGTGTTGGACAGAGATGTTGTGCTTTCTAACTACGCAGTTCCGGCGGGGGTATGTATACCATATATAGAATCTAGGGGGCAGGAAACACTCTTAGATATTAGTCCAACTTTCAAAATATCAATTGTATAACAAAAAGCAATACCGAGTTGGTAACATATTTCATGAACATGACGTTTTGATATTGCAATGGAGAATATTAAACATTGGTGCGCATTATCATATTCCATAGAAGTGGTATATATATAGATCATACGGATCACAAATATGGATACGAGAATAAAATGCTACACTGCACTTTACCAAGTGTTATTAGAGATTTGCACTTGTTATCTTCCTGTACATTTAAATATAAGCATGTCCTAAAGAGTCTTCATAGCTTGACTTAACGTGGTACTTTTGATATGTAAAGAAATGCCAAAATGACGTCATCCAAGACATTATACGTGTATGTTGAATTAGAAGTAAAAGATAAGTAGGTTGTGGGTAGTTAGCATGTCTCCTTCACAACATGTTGGTTCAATATCATATTCCAAGGAAGCGGTGACTACAGATCATACCTTTACAAATTTCGTCAAATGGTGTCTCATTAATCTAGGATTTAATTCAGCTTTTTATATCATACAGACTATATCGAGACACAAGTAAAAGAGTATCACAGCGTGTTTCGTTGTACCCAAGTAGGTTCGGGAAAGAATTAGCCTGCTGCATCTCATTGTAAGTAATTGCTGGAGATTTCGGGGTTTTCTCGCTGTCTTATGCTAAGCGAGCAGGGAAGAAAGCCTAAATGATATGCTGTCGATATAATAGCACTCATACGTCGGCATTAGACCTGGACTATTACAAGCAGACAATTTCAACATCATACCGCGCACACACAAACAAATACTAGTAAACAGACTAATTTATTGCATGCAAAATGGTCTGTATCACTATTACAGTAAGGTTACATGAACGGAAATGACACAAAAAACACCGATGCTTATCTTTATTTCTTTTCAGACAACAATCAATCTGTGTATAACTTCAATGTGCAAAAATGAAAAGTATTTCGCTAATCCGGACAAGTTCTTGCCTGAACGTTGGTTGAGGAGTAACCCATACCGGGAAAAATCCCATCCATTCGCACACATTCCATTTGGATACGGAACACGGAACTGTGTAGGACAGAGATTCGCGGAGCAGGAGATATACGTCAGTGTTTCTAAAGTGAGTTCGTTTTAACCATATACAGTATATAAAATATATTATCTAGATCCGGTTATGTCAGTCGAGGGTTAAGATTCTGTAACAAAATCCCAACCGCGGATGAATACATCGCAGTGTAAAATGTCCGCGAATTCCACGTAAAGGTGCCAGACAGATCGGACGAGATAGAAAATTTAGCATAGGGTATGACGTGGGATATCCCTGTCTGAGGTGCGAGAATATTTTAGTAGGTTACTGCGTTAGTTGCGTTACACTCGATATACTTGTTTGTTACGTTTTATACACTAGTTGTATACTTCGGAAACAAAAGCAATTTGTGTTGCACTGGTTATGCTAAGTGTTACATTGAAGACGATATCTAGCTGTGTTAAGCTCAGTATGCTTAATGTTTCGCGTAGAAGTTTTCTCCTCAATTCCCTAGATGATTTGCCGGAAAAAAATTCTAGCTGTGTTAATCTATATAATATGCTACAAAATGTGATGCATGCAACAGTTGTGTTATACTGTCTGTGGTAGATTATTTGTTATATGCAATGATTATTGATTTTCTACCAATATTATAGTCAAGGTATCTTACATACCTTGGACCAGTTAACTGCATCTACACCGCACGTGTCAGAGGTAGGGCTCGAGCAAAGGGTCATTAGTAATGTTGATCGAAAGGTCATTTGATAATGGAAACTATAGAGGATAAAAACAAGGCCAAATAATTTCACATTTTTCAGCTTTCAATAACAAATGTGAACGTCGGTAGGTCATGGCCTGGATATTGATTGGTCAATAGTATGAAATGCTTGACCTTTCCTTTTGCGTTGACCATGAGTGTACTTAATGACATGAAACATGTATACATATCAAGTTGATCGAATTTAGAAACTGATAAGAAGTATTCCTATCAATGACGCGTAAACATGTATCATTTGTTTGTTTGGCCATTCCTGTAATAGTACTTATTTTTTGGTGGGGTTTCAGCTTTATATAAATTAATTTTACTGACTCTCAACACGATATTTCACCATGCAACATCAGTTAACATGTATTTAGATCGTGTACCCATGTGCAACTATTTCAGGTGCTTATTCTTATGCACTTTTGTTGCAAACATGCTTACAGCTAGAAAGTTCACGAATTCGGCTATTTAGTGGAATAGTGATCCCGGGGCTGTATATATGTGTAAATCTTAACTCGGATACATTCATCGTTTCGAATTCCCGATTTCGACATATCGTGAGTCGATTGTACATTAACATTATGACAACTTGACCTTATGATATAAGTCACAACTCACTATTCTAGTCTTTCAGTATGTTATAGATAACGACAAATGTAGAATCATTTATTTTCGTGGGATAAAAAAATCGTGGTTTTCATTTACTAGCCTGTTTCAGGACATTATATTTCGCTGATATTTATTTTCCCCTATCATACCATATATATCTTTTCGTGGGGATTTAATTTCCTGGTTTTTTGCTATTCACGAAATAAACGAAATTTAATGTCCCATGAACATTCCTGATTTTATAGTAAAAACCATTTATACATGTAATCGATGACTATTCTATTGCTTTCTTTTTATATTACGCATTCATATATTTATAGTTTACTTAAAATGTTTTACCCTCAGTAAATTATGAATTATTTCTAGATATTCTTTCAATCATGTCTTTATACCGTGTCCTTCTTCTATCCCAATTTCTCTCTAAAACGTACAAAGACAAGGCCTGATAAGTTAACATATTAAAAAATTCAATAAAACGTTCACTCCGTGTTATGTTGTTGAATAATTTAGTACAAACGGTGTGGGTTTCTTAGCGAAGTAGTTTAATTGTCAAATCTTTTTGTGGTATAATTAAATACCCTAACAGTTTATAATATCTACATATCAAGTATATCATTATCACATTTTTATCTTCTCCCTACATATCCCCTAAATACGATACAGTGAGTCGGCAACTATTCCTTTTGTTCTGCCGTCCGTTTCTCGGTTCCTATATTTTGTCTGCCTACTAACCTCTCCAGCACATGCCGGTTATCCTGTAATCAATAATAAGTAGGTGGACTGTGTGCTAATATTGTATCCGTTACTACCATCAAGATAACTTGTCGGACGATGTAGCGCGTGTGACTGACAGGCCAGTAAACAATTAAAGTACACACTCATAGCTGATAGATATTTGTCAGGTCAGTGATTTAATGTATCCCTTCCTCACACTTTACTTATTTTATTTTCTCGTACAGCTTATTAAAAACATGAGAATCTTAACTGTTAACAAAACTAGGGCAAAATATGAGACAGAAAGGATGTCATGGAAACGTTAAGGGTAAAAAATACTAGTTTTTCGAAAGAATAAATGTTTTTTGCTTACCATAAAAATAGGTTTACTCATATAGCTCACCATACAATGTCAAACGATGTCTTTGTCTGTTTTGTTCGTCGGATGATCCTTTAAACTTCCCTTCCTTGAATTTTTTTTTTTTTTTTTTTATCTTATTTTGGTTTGAAGCATACATCGTGTAAATGAATACGATATTCTTTCAATAATGATTATGCTTTCAAGGATGCCATAAATTAAAAACAATAACAAATTGACGTAAACCACCCAGATCACACACAAATCGACGATTGTTGACATCAATGCAAAGAGGAAACGACAAAGTCCATGAAACTGTAGTGATTATGGTTGGTTTCTAATTGGATTTAATGTTCGATTATGAGTACATAACAAAAACAGTTTTCCGGGTTTTTTTTATATTTCAATTTCATAAAAAATAAGAATATTTTATCTGAACTCAGTATTTATTCTTTAAATGCAATGACCGTGTATGTTGGTTAAAAAAAATTGAAACGATTGTGTCAAGAATCCAACCATGACAGTCATAACTTAAGACATTTGATGTTCATAAACGATTCGTTTTAAAAGCAAGTAACCGAGTAAGATGATAGGGTTTTTTCGTACCGTTACTCGATCTTCAAGATTTTTATGACGGTGTGTATTAAAACATGCACCGTTACACATTCGTATAAAACAAATTACATTTAAGGAAATGACTTCTAAGCTATGGTAATTCATATATCCAAAATCGATAAAATGGAGTCAATGAATTTCCGTTAATAAGCGCGTGTAAGTTTGTAATATATTAGTTAGGCCAGACACAGATAAGTAAGCACCATTTATGCAGGAAAGAAATGTTAAATATACTAATAAGATGATGCATTTTTTTCCTTTCTATATTTTAGATTGTAAAAAACTTCAAGATATCCCTTCCGAAGGGTCAGGATGATGTGCAATTTGTCTACTCAACCTTCGCTACTCCTAAACATAAGTTCACACTGAATTTGAAGCCCCGATGAGCCGGCGATTGCAATGATAGATTGTCCAACCGTTCAGGAATTGCCTGTCACGAGAGATGCCGATGTCAGGTCAGGGATACCTTCAATAGGTGGTGTCTAAGGTGTTAGAACTGGAAACTGGACAGCGACCGTACTATTGATTATTGTAGTTATGTCAGTTGTTTGAATGATATTTACTGATGCGTTTTTGTGATAATTTGTATCTATTAGCGACGCTGACGTCAGTAGTAATATTGATCAACTGTGTGACGTGCCTAATCAGTGTACATGGAAGTGCTGTACTTTAAATGTGTGACGTACCGAATTAGCGTACTTGTAACAATTATACTTAACTGTGATCATTAACAAAATAGCGTCACTGTGATATGTAGCTTGAGAGTCACCTTCCTGAGTACACACGAGTAGTTCATGTCAAGTTCATGACGATACCATACTACATATGAAATGCTTGTATACTTTATACACGCTCACATGTAACTAGGGTGTATGATGTGTTGTGTACTGATATTCGCTCTCACAAGTTGGCCCGCATGGTGACGGGTAAAAAATGTGAAAATTGAAATTCAGCGAAAAATTCCCAGTGTTTGTTATACGCATGACAATTTATAACATATATGTTTCCTGTCTATCTGCGACTCGAACTCCCCGACACCATATATATCTAGCCGAGATGTATCCACACTTCTGACCGTCATACCAATACAAAATCCATCTACTGAGCTAGGCGATGTGTCGTGTACACTAGTGTAAGTCGATTGGAAGGTTTAAGATATGAACTACCTGTCGTAGTTGTACTTTGGTTTGATTTGTTTGACGTCCTTTTAATAGCTAATGTCAGTTAAGTACGTGCCTCCTTGCGTGTATGTGTGCCGGAGACAGGGTATGTCAGTGTACGTGCCTCCTTGCGTGTATGTGTGCCGGAGACAGGGTATGTTAGTGTACTTGCCTCCTTGTGATGACGCGGATCGGGTACCGACTTTATAGTGATATTTCACTGAAAAAACATGCCGAAAGCACCCATCACAAAACTCCGCCCGGTCACATTATACTGATAACGGTTGAACCAGTTGTTGCCATTATCCTAAATGCTGAACGTTAAGAAGGGAGTAACAACTACCATTTTGAAGGGCTTTGGAATGTACCGGCCTTGGAACAGAACCCTTTGCCTTCCTCACCTGGGCGAACGCTCAACATTAAAGCCAGCAGTAAGGTATTGCCAAGCAAGACGCTAGGAAATGAAAGGTAGTTAGAAGGAGAAAGAAAGATAAATATCCCAAATAGTGCTATGGCCGCAGCAGGTTTATTTTGGTCGCTTTGTGTCCCCGAGTAGAGGGCACAAAAACAAATCTCCAATTCTGCAGGGGCTTAAACATTAGTCGCCTCTGAAGTTTTTCTTTTCTCGAATGAACGACATCAAAACTACGATATACAGTATTTTTTTGTTATTCGTATTCATGTATATTTCTATACGTTGCAGTCTAGGTATCATCAATAGACGATATTTTTGCGATCTAGTTATCAGCAATAGACGATATGTATGCATCTGAAAAGCTAATACAATGAAAACGTAAGTGCGAAATCGTTTTTGTCATTTAAACCTTTTTACACATTTTATACATATGTATCAAATGTTGTGAATCTTCAAATTTCTTTTTTGATTGAATTGGAAGCAATATTTCCTTCATGTCTGCTTTTCTCATATCCTTAATATGAAATCTGGCATATAACATTTTTACAATACTAGATATGAAATGTGTTCTGAATAGGTTGGTGATATTCACATTGAATTATTTTATAATGCATTTTGATTGATTTACGTTTACAAATATCTCGCTGGCGAGAAATTGTTTAAATATTTTATTTCTATTATACTTACCATGTACAGAAAGGTTGAAATTAACAGAAACATAGCATCAATGCCGAAGTACTGTCATTCTTGAGCAATGTAGAGTTCCTGTGACACTGTTTTATTGCTGATCTTAGGTACTGTGGTATTATGTTATATTAAAAATATATGTACATTTCTCCAGAATGTATTTTATTGTAATTTTTTTATAACAACATATTTAACAGCACAGTTTTAACAAGAACAATTTTAACCGAAGTGGTATCAATGAAAACATTGGCATCAATGACAATGACGCAAGAATGTTCAACTACAGACACTACGTCATATAAAAATTTAAAAAAAAACCCACAAAACCAATGTTTACAAAGCAAAATAATTAATCACGAGTTGTTCGGTCATTTAGAAATGAAGATACCCGCTGACCTTTCATAAGAAGCGAAGCCTGCAGAATTGTGAATATCCTTTAGTGCCCTTTTCTATGGCTACCAAATGGAACTACCATTTCGCTGGTCATGTTATGCCTTGATTATATTGCTGTGAGTTCGAATCATGGTTTTGTTAACACTTCAGTATTTTGTTATACTGCTTCTTTGTCGACACAAACAAACAACAAAACACATTACGTCAGATAATGCGTTTTGTTTAATTCATGACGAGTAAACGATAATACATATGAATTAAATGTTCATATTTATGTCGGTGTGAGTAGCCGAGACCAACACACGTTTACCATATATAGCTAAAACCCACACATTGACCAAGTAAGTCCCGACATTTCACACAAATATAATACTTGAAATTTAAAAATACTTTATTATTCCTCCCTAAATCTAAGAGGTAATCCCATGCTTTTCAAGATATGTTTTAATTGAACATTTCAAACAAACGCCACTTTTATATGGTTTAAACATCAAAACACCATATATAGCAGAAACATCAAAACACCATATACAGGAGAAACATCAATACACGATATATAGCAGAAACATCAATACACGATATAAAGCAGAAACATCAATACACGATACATAGCAGAAACATCAAATAAACTATATATAGCAGAAACATCAATACACGATAGATAGCAGAAACATCAATACACGATACATAGCAGAAACATCAAAACGTGATATATAGCAAAAACATCAATACACGATATATAGCAGAAACATCAATACACGATATATAGAAGAAACATCAATACACGATATATAGCAGAAACATCAATACACGATACATAGCAGAAACATCAATACACGATATATAGAAGAAACATCAATACACGATACATAGCAGAAACATCAACACACGATATATAGAAGAAACATCAATACACGATATATAGAAGAAACATCAATACACGATATATAGAAGAAACATCAATACACGATATATTACAGAAACAAACTGTATTAAAGTATTTCACCGGAATGCGTGGTTAGTTGTTTCGTTATTTGTAAAAAAGAATCTTCCGTGAGTTGTCTTCATTTTCCGGACAGTTGTCACTTCAAGTTTGGTCCCGCTGGTCCAGATTGAGGGTGAGTTTACCCCTTGGGGTGGCAAACACTCGGTACTCCCACGACACGTTGGTGTTTCCGCGGGGTACAGACAAAACAAAGTTTTGGATCAACTGCAAAGCAAAAAACATATTTCACATAGTCACCGAAATAAAGATAAAATAAAAAATCCTTATGGAGAAGCTGAGGGACTCATGTTGCTATTTTAAGTAATGTCACTAAAGCTTCATAAACCTTGAATTACGTAAAATAAAAATAGCGTCAAAAAATACACCAGGACGAATCTGTTCTTAAAGATTATACAAAAAGACAACAACACTAGTCGTATTTTGACGCTGTATACCCCAGAAGTGCAATGAATGGAATGCAAATTTTAGAGATTTTTTTTATATCAATCTTTAACAGCCTTTCCGGAAGAGTGGAAATCTGATGATTAATTAGTGAAAATTCACATATTGTCAACGATTTTGGAGGAATTTTAGAGAAACGTCATTTCGATTGCTGTTACACGTTTACGCTTGATGATTTGGCTGACACATGATTAAAGCGAGTTAAAAGAATGTTGGTTTTGGCAAAGAATACATACTTGAGCATGAGAACAGTTTCACGAATATGGGACCTGATCTCTAGGAAAGATGAGGGTCATTTGTTTTATCAACAACGTTCGCCATATAAATATATGTCAAATCCTTTTGGAAGTGTCACTAAAAAAAAAAAAAAAAAAAAAAAAAAAAAAAAAAAAAATGAACATATGACCTTATCCGTTTCAAAATTTGGACGTTATAGTGTTATACAATAACAACATTCGAACCTTGGTGATGCCGATATGGAGCTCCCTCTCAGCAAACCTCTGCCCGAGACAGCTTCTCTTTCCAAACCCGAACGGCAGAAATGCAAAAGTGTTGAGTGTCTTGTATGAATCCGAGTCGACGATGTCTGACCGCATCCATCTCTCCGGAAGATATTGGTCACTGTTCTCGAAAAAGCGGTCGTCCTGGACCATTGTCGGACATGCCACCATCAACAGGGTCTATAACAGTAAGTCCAAATAACAGAAATATGTATTTTACGCCTGATTATTTGGATCAATTCATTGTTAACATAAAAAAGGTGTAAAAGTGTGCTTTGGTGTATTTAAAAACAAATATGAACATATCGCAGCCTCTCAAAACACACACGCATACACTACACGCATGTATCTTGCACACAGGAAAGGCCGTCCTTAAATGACCATAGCTGTTGGAAGGACGATTAACAATACTAAACCAAATCAAACCGAACCAAAAGCAAATATGCTTTTGCTTAACTTACAATGTTTGAACGAAACAGCAGCTGTGTCAATTCATGATATATGAAATAATATTGCATATATTAATTGAGCTTATTTTTTTCTAAACAAAAATAAAGCGTTTAAAAACACTCAAGATGTGTATTGGCATATAATAAACAGCATAATTTCTCGCTGACTGTAAGCAATATCTCATATTCAGGAATGATAAGTAGATTTATTCTTTTTTATAAGGAATATTGTGATTTTGTGCTACCAGTATCTCTCACGTGGAGCAATATTGTAATTTAGCACTAAATGTACCAGTATGTGGAAATATCTTGATTTAGCGCTGCAGCTACAGCCTCCATCGAGAGTAGCAATACCGTGATAAATCGCTACGGTGATATTTAGCGGTTGTCATAATTCAGCATTTCTGATATGCATGAAAAGCACTAAAATCAGGTTCGGGTAAACAATAGGCCTGTTGTATCCCTCTGAACTTATTTGGAGCGCCTTGCATCTAATAAGGAGACAATGAAAAAATCAAGAAGAGACATGCTGTGCCACTGCACATGTTTCGTTAAAGGCGACTAATGTGGGGTCCCCTGCAGAATCGGGAGTTTCCTTCCTCGCCTCTACAAAGAGGACATGAAGAGACCAAAATTGATCTGCTGCCCCCATTGCGACACTTCGGAATAAAAAATTTTCGTTTTCTTCTTTTCCTGTCTTTTCTCTCTCTTATCTCTATTTTTTATCCGTAGACATCCATCCTCATTAACCCTGACTGTTGCGAGAATGTTAACCCCCAAATATACAATATTTCTGTTTCAACTTACTTTTTCTGGTATTTTGTATTGTCCAACCACTATTTCTGACTGGGCAGCCGTTATATAGCCTCCAGATATAGGAAAATGGAGTCTGTAATAGATTACGAGTTTATATTGTTACATGTACACTAATACAATATTCAAACATATTGGTATACTTTTTCATATAAACATATCAGTTTCCCCTCTTGATAAAGGCACTGTGAAACGTCTCGCACAACCTCATCCGGGGTACTCACTTCGTCAACCTTAAGGGCACAAAACGTGATTATCGAGTAGGGTATATCACTAAACGCTTCAGGACAAGAGGCATTTCAAGCTTTTTGTCGTCTCTCCTCCGTTTTTGACCTCCATGTCCGTAGTAAAATTATTTCAAGGGCGACAAAAGTGATGTTGCTCTCTTACCTTCTTTATTCTTTATAATTATGTTAAATTGGACTTAAAGCCTACAATATTTCAGCCTGCTTTAGTCCATGGATATCAAGTTGAAGGTAGTCTTCATGATCTCAATGTAAAATTTACTTATTTAAATTTCATTTAATGCGTACTGTATCTTTGACAAAATATAAGGTGTAATCACCTATGTGTGTCTCAGAAGGATGCTACGCTTCGAACAACGATAAAACGTGGCGGGATGATATAAGGGGGAAATCTACGTCATATTCAATAACATATTGCTCTTAATTTAGTAACCTTCATTGTAATATCATTAGACATTTACAGACTACATCAAACATCACAATGTTAAATTTCGTTAAAAAGGCATCATCTCGGACATACAAACTCACGAATTAATCGTTTCATTTTCAGCTACCTGTTGATACGTTTGGATTATTGCAGATAGGTTCGGGTTCTTACAGACAACAACATTCATGGTCTACACAGTGGACTGCCATCTTAGCTGTATTATCGCAAAACGAGGTTCCACAAACAGTCGGTACATGTAATATTAGGAATGATAAACTAACGGAACGCAATCATCAACACTACCCAAGACAGTTCATTACAGTTCCAGATCTATCAAAATAGATCATAAGAGTCAGATTAACACCAATGCATAAAGAATCGCTACCGAAATATAACCAATAAACCTATGACGGAATATAGCAACATAAAAAGTTATCACCCTTTTTGTCTAGTGTTAAACATAAGGCCGGGTCATACAAAAGTCCGTAAAAAGGAAGTTGTTATTCTGTGCTTAATGTTAAGCATTAAGAGTAATCGCGAAAGATGATTTATCCGTTGTCAGTATAATATTACCGGGTTGAATACTATGATTGGTGCCTTCGGCATGCTATTTAAGCAATGCAGCACTCTTAAAGTCGGCATCGGATCCACGCTATCGCATGGAGACAAATACAACGGCCTATCTGGCCTCGAGTACACATACACACATGCACCCATACATTGCACACATGAAGGCTCATACTTAAATGACGTAAGCTGTTAATAGCACGTTTAACAAGATAAACCGATATCTCACCTCATTGACTCTTTTATGCATGCCTTCAAATAGGACATTGATTTTAATATGTCATTCGTTAGAGGTTGTCCATCGGTCAGTCCATGTGCTCGTATCTCTTGGTATAGCTTTTCCTGTTTGTCTTGGTGAATTGCCAGTCTATTGAGGACCAAACTCATGGTTTTTGCCGTCTGCGGGATACAATTCACAACTCATTTTGTACTGTGATATATACGATTTATAAAACATCAATCGCAAATGTACTGACATTTTGAATTGGGATATTAACATTTGACAATACGTGCTCGTGCATGTTTCCCCTAATAAATCCTACAAAGCCTATCGAGTGGCTTTCCTCGTATAGCAATTGTAATCAAACATGCCGTGATCGATTGGCTTCGGACGAATATCCTTACCTCAGTAAAGACAAACACGTGCATGTATAGATATGAACGTTTCCATACACACCCATTTTAAACTGGAACCGTTGTCAGCGGGCTGTAACGTCAAAACATCAGCTGTGGCACAGACTTTGCTGGTGAAACTATTGAGGCCACACGTGAAACATATTTGCGCTTAGAATAGTCTGATTGAAATAATGAGATCATCTAAGTCACGTTGTTTTATAGACGCTACAGATACTTAGTAACTCAGTAATCTTCTTATAATTGTTGTTGTCATTAATGATAATATTGCAGAATACATAGTATTTAATTATATAAAAATGCAAATTAGTACAGCTCTGTACCCATTTGTTTATGTTATTTAACTTCAAATACTTAAATAGCGAGCGTAGTTAACAACTTCTGATTATTAGCTGAGTTAACACCTCAAAAACTGAGAATCAAGTATGGGGCTTCATCGTCCGTAGAGGAGAATTCAAAGTTAAATGACGCCTGTCTCTAAGTCTGTCAACTTACCGAATCTATACCACTGAGGAAAAGGTCGATGATGAATGAATTAATCTGCTCAACCGTCAACTTCCCTCCTGACAATAGGTTATGGACCAGACAATGGGTATCCTGTATGGCTCCTGGATCCCCCTCGGTCTGGTGGGTGTGGTACAGAGAGATACAGTCATCCACTTCCGGCTGTAGTATACTGCCCAATCATATAAACCGAAATTCTTTTTAACTACAACTTTACTGTAAACAATTTTTAAACTACATGAAGACGAATGCTTTTGATATTGTCTGGTAGTTATAATAATAAAATAATAATTCGGGGTTCTTATATACCGCTTTATCATAACCTAGTTCGTAGGTCGTCTCAAAGCGATTCAAATTATTATCCGTGGTGATAGGGCCTTTGCAACCAGCCAATAACTTTCTCATCTCCTTGGGGAACATACAGCCGGTGCTGCCATTTCGGCGCTTACAGCTAACATTCTACAATTCTAGCACTGCCCAACCACGTACTTATTTACAGCTGAATAGACTGGAACAAGCGGAGTAAAGTATCTTACTCAATGATACAACACAGTATCGATCACGAGCCCGGCGTTCTACCACTAGATTACCGTGTCTCTTTATTACTTATAAAGAGATCGACAATATTTCTTGGTATTTTAAAGTCTAGTTCTAAATGGGAAAAATGAAACTAAACATCTGACATTTACGTGTGATAAGGAACTGTTGCAACTTGCGATTTATACATGCTTAGGGACTGCTCAAACGAACGTTTAAGGGCTATCGAGGGACTGCTCAAACGGACGTTAAAGGGCTGCTGAGGGACTGCTCAAACGAACGTTTAAGGGCTGCTGAGGGTCTGCTCAAACGAACGTTAAAGGGCTGCTGAGGGACTACTCAAACGAACGTTTAAGGGCTATCGAGGGACTGCTCAAACGAACGTTAAAGGGCTGATTAGGAACTGCTCAAACAAAAGTTTAAGGGCTGTTGAGGGACTGCTCAAACTAACGTTAAAGGGCTGCTGTGGGACTGCTCAAACGAACGTTTAAGATCTGTTGAGGGACTGCTCAAACGAACGTTTAAGGGCTGCTGAGGGTCTGCTCAAACGAACGTTAAAGGGCTGTTGAGGGACTGCTCAAACGAACGTTTAATGTCTGTTGAGGGACTGCTCAAACGAACTTTAAGGTCTGTTGAGGGACTGCTCAAACGAACGTTTAATGTCTGTTGAGGGACTGCTCAAACGAACGTTAAAGGGCTGCTGAGGGACTGCTCAAACGAACGTTTAAGGTCTGTTGAGGGACTGCTCAAACGAACGTTTAATGTCTGTTGAGGGACTGCTCAAACGAACTTTAAGGTCTGTTGAGGGACTGCTCAAACGAACGTTTAATGTCTGTTGAGAGACTGCTCAAACGAACGTTAAAGGGCTGCTGAGGGACTGCTCAAACGAACGTTTAAGGGCTGTTGAGGGACTGCTCAAACGAACGTTTAATGTCTGTTGAGGGACTGCTCAAACGAACTTTAAGGTCTGTTGAAGGACTGCACAAACGAACGTTTAATGTCTGTTGAGAGACTGCTCAAACGAACGTTAAAGGGCTGCTGAGGGACTGCTCAAACGAACGTTTAAGGGCTGTTGAGAGACTGCTCAAACAAACGTTTAAGGTCAGTTGAGGGACTACTCAAACAAACGTTAAAGGGCTGGTGAGGG
The DNA here is from genome assembly GCF_002113885.1 of Mizuhopecten yessoensis. Lineage (NCBI taxonomy): Eukaryota > Metazoa > Mollusca > Bivalvia > Pectinida > Pectinidae > Mizuhopecten > Mizuhopecten yessoensis. Next base: position 468,513 of record NW_018405747.1, read on the forward strand.
ACTACTCAATCGAACGTTTAAGGGCTGTTGAGGGACTGCTCAAACGAACGTTTAATGTCTGTTGAGGGACTGCTCAAACGAACTTTAAGGTCTGTTGAGGGACTGCTCAAACGAACGTTTAATGTCTGTTGAGGGACTGCTCAAACGAACGTTAAAGGGCTGCTGAGGGACTGCTCAAACGAACGTTTAAGGGCTGTTGAGAGACTGCTCAAACGAACGTTTAATGTCTGTTGAGGGACTGCTCAAACGAACTTTAAGGTCTGCTGAGGGACTGCTCAAACAAACGTTTAATGTCTGTTGAGGGACTGCTCAAACGAACGTTAAAGGGCTGCTGAGGGACTGCTCAAACGAACGTTTAAGGGCTATCGAGGGACTGCTCAAACGAACGTTTAAGGGCTGTTGAGAGACTGCTCAAACGAACGTTTAAGGGCTGTTGAGGGACTGCTCAAACAAACATTTAAGGGCTGTTGAGGGACTGCTCAAACGAACGTTTAATGTCTGTTGAGGGACTGCTCAAACGAACGTTGAAGGGCTGCTGAGGGACTGCTCAAACGAACGTTTAAGGGCTATCGAGGGACTGCTCAAACGAACGTTAAAGGGCTGCTGAGGAACTGCTCAAAGAAAAGTTTAAGGGCTGCTGAGGGACTGCTCAAACTAACGTTAAAGGGCTGCTGAGGGACTGCTCAAACGAACGTTTAAGGTCTGCTGAGGGACTGCTCAAACGAACGTTTAAGGTCTGTTAAGGGACTGCTCAAACGAACGTTTAAGGTCTGTTGAGGGACTACTCAAACGAACGTTTAAGGGCTATCGAGGGACTGCTCAAACGAACGATTAAGGGCTATCGAGGGACTGCTCAAACGAACGTTTAAGGTCTGTTGAGGGACTGCTCAAACAAAAGTTTAAGGTCTGTTGAGGGACTACTCAAACAAACGTTAAAGGGCTGCTGAGGGACTACTCAAACGAACGTTTAAGGGCTGTTGAGGGACTGCTCAAACAAACATTTAAGGTCTGTTGAGGGACTGCTCAAACAAAAGTTTAAGGTCTGTTGAGGGACTACTCAAACAAACGTTAAAGGGCTGCTGAGGGACTGCTCAAACGAACGTTTAAGGGCTGTTGAGGGACTGCTCAAACGAACGTTTAAGGGCTGTTGAGGGACTGCTCAAACAAACGTTAAAGGTCTGTTGAGGGACTGCTCAAACGAACGTTTAAGGTCTGTTGAGGGACTGCACAAACGAACGTTTAAGGGCTGCTGAGGGACTACTCAAACAAACGTTTAAAGGCTGTTGAGGGACTACTCAAACGAACGTTTAAGGGCTATCGAGGGACTGCTCAAACGAACGTTTAAGGGCTATCGAGGGTCTGCTCAAACGAACTTTAAGGTATGTTGAGGGACTACTCAAACAAACGTTTAAGGTCTGTTGAGGGACTGCTCAAACGAACTTTAAGGTCTGTTGAGGGACTACTCAAACAAACGTTTAAGGTCTGTTGAGGGACTGCTCAAACAAACGTTTAAGAGCTATCGAGGGTCTGCTTAAACGAACGTTAAAGGGCTGCTGAGGGACTACTCAAACAAACGTTTAAGGGCTATCGAGGGACTGCTCAAGCGAACGTTTAAGGGCTGCTGAGGAACTGCTCAAACTAACCTTTGAAGGGCGTTGAACACTGCTGAAAACTATGTTTTAAGGAGTTGATGAACACCATAAAAATGTTACTTCTAAACGGACATTTGAGCGTGTGAGGAAGATGATTAAATCATATGATTTATTGGTGTTGGGAATTATTCAGACTTTCGTTAAATTGTGCTGAGAGACAGTTCAAACTTACCTCCTGAGGGTGTTTAGGGACTGTTCAAACTTGTTGTAAAATGGCGTCCTGAAGTATCTGTACCAGCGAAAGGATGAACGTATGTCAACCTCCAGAGCATGAAACACAAACACCACATTTCTGACAATGTCGTCTGCTGTCTTTCCGCCGTCTAGACAGCCTAGACGACTATTAAAAAACAGCATACCTATATCTGAAATTGTTATCAGTTAGACAGGAATAGTTATATAGACACATAGTTATTAGAAATGATCATTTGTTCGGTAGGTTTTTACATTCAGACATTCAGACATTTTCATCACATTTCTCGTTGAAGGATTTTAAGTTGATGATGTATTGGTATTGATGGAATATTGAATGAATGTTTTTTAGTTGGTAAATATCTACTGTTACCGGTATTAGGTAATCTTTTAACAATATATTGAACTCCAGCTGTTTCCCGTCCGAATAGTACATAGGTGTTATAACACCAGTACTCAAAAAAGGGGATAAATCTAAACGGATAATTTCAGAGGTATTAGCTTAGTCAGTTGTCTCGGTAAACTTTTCACGTCAGTATTGAACTCACGATTGATCAAATGGTCAGAAACATATGACGTAATAACCGATGCTCAATTTGGATTTCGACCCGGACCCACAATGGGGCATATTTTTGCTCTTAATTCAATTATCACTAAATCACTTAGTAACAATTAAACGTCTATATTGTTGTTTCGTTGATTTCCGAAAGGCTTTTGACTATGTTGATGGAATAAATTTATGGTACAAATTGTCCAAGCTAGGGGTGAGAGGCAAACTGTTAACTGTAATTAAGTTAATATATACTAAATTTATATCTTGTGTCAAGTTCAAAGGAAGTTTGTCGGACTTCTTTGACTAGCTATAGGGGTTTAATGCATTCGGAGATTTTATCGCCGATACTTTTTTCTATGTATTTTAACGACTTTGAATCGTTTTTTTTATCTTCTAATGTAAAAACCACTATGAATTTGAAGAACTGAGTCTGCTTTTAATGCTATATGCGGACGACTTAGTGCTATGCTCTGAATCTATTGAAGGATTGCAAGAATTACTCGATAATCTAGTAAACTATTCAAAGAATGGAATATGACTTTTAATACGGACAAAACAAACATTGTGGTGTTCCGTAAAGGCGGAAAAGTGAGAAATAATGAACTGTGGTAACGAAATGGTGAAGTTGTCTCAATAGTGAAAAACTTCACATATCTAGGTATTAAATTTTAGTTCAATAATAAATTTAGTTGCATGCAAAAACACTTACCAGCAAAGTATGGGGAGCCAGTAAATGCCTAGACATTGAAAAGGTGCATTTACATTTTGGTAAACAGATCCGGAAAGTAAAAGATTCTACTGGGAGTGAATAAACATTCTTATTAGGCAACACTACTGGCACATGCTTTAACTGGGTAAACCAAGTCAAGCGGTTACTAATCGAACTGGGTCTCGATGACAAGTGGTTGAGACAATGGACAATTAATTATAAAAATGTCTTAAAGCTTATACATCAAAGAATATTCGACCATGCACTGCAAGATTTAAGGGGTCTGTTAGAGTCGTCGTCTAAGTGCCTGTTATACAATCGTATTGTAAAATCATTTTTCGATTCAATATTATTTAAGCAAGTACACTCCGATGAAGTATATAATTTCTTTAACAAAATTACGCTTGTCTGTCCATACTTTAGCAAACGAGACAGGTAGACATAGAAATATAGACAGACACGATAGACTCTGCACGTTTTGTGATTTAAGCGAAATCAAAGATTAATATAACTTTATCTTGAAATATAATTTGATATAATAATTTAAGAAAACGCTTCATAAAACAATACTTCTGAAAAAAGCCATCGGTGTATAAACGTATACAGTTGTTGAGTGTTGAAAATACCAAAGAACTATGCATGTTAGGTAAATTTATATACGAGGCTAATAAACTTAGATTGAATTAATTTCATTAGTTTTATCAAATCTTGTATTTCTGTACAACATATCCAGGCTCGACTCGAGTGGTTTATCCGAGGAAACCTTCGTAGGTAGGGGTTGTCCCAATCACTTGGAATCCTTGGGTAGCCACTCGCGTCAGTGCTGGTATTTGCCGCATTCGTAATTCTATATTATCATATTATCATTTGGTATTTCTATATGAAATTAATTATGTACTGCATTGGAAAATCTATATTCGCGGTAAAAGAATAATTTGAATTTACCGTATACAATTATTTCAATTCAATCCAATGTTTATTTATTATAATAACGTTGACTTTAGTGGTATATTCATGGACACCTCGTCGGGGGGGGGGGGGGGGGGGTGAGGATTTATATACGAGGCTACGAGGCTAATACACTTAGATTGAATTAATTTCATTATTTTTATTAAATCTTGTATTTCTGTTCGACATATCCAGGGTCGTCTCGAGTGGTATATGCGGGAAAACCACTTGTATAATTACTACATACGTAACAGTTTGTATGTATATAATATGTATTATTGTATACGGCATTTACGTCAATATGTTTCTGAAGTAAAAAAAAAAAAAATGCATTTGAATTTACTGTATTCAATCCATTTAATATGTTGACCTGAGTGGTATACATATCCAAGGAAACTTTGTCGGTAGGGATTGGCCCAACCACTTTGAATCCCTGGGTAGCCACCCGCGTCGATTATTCATATTCCACGTATTCAAAATATGATATTTTCATGTAGTAGATATTCATTTTATAAGTCTGTGCCTGGAATATAACATCTCCACTATCAAATGTACATGTTCATATATGTTGTAAATGTATGGCTATCTCATCATCCTATATATGCAATGTTATTGTTAATAAATGTATTAAGTATGTGAACTTATTGGCCGTAAGGTCTAAAGTAATAAAAACAATTTGAATTTGAATATTTTTTATCATGCACTTTTTAAGGTGAAAAGTAGCATTAAACAAGCGATTGTATATCATTTAAAGTAAATAATGATTTTGTGATAAAATAAACACAGGACTATCTATAAAGGTAGCTTTCATTTTGAGTTTGCTTTTGTGCCTTAACAACTCCTCAAACTAACCAATTTATGTACAACATGTACCCTTTTATGATTGATGTTCTTTACTGAGTTGTTTATGAAATCTCGATGTAATATTAATTCAAGAAAACCTGAGGTACAGTCGAAAAGATAAAAATGTTTGAAGGGAAACTACTACATTTTCTACTTAGTACCTTCCTATAAGTGGCACAGATTGACTGTGAACTGTCTAAAATTACCTTATATTTTCAGGATGTTCGATTGGATGTTCTGAACTTAACATACGATAAACTTTACATCACATTATTGCTGGAATTGTTATTAAAATATAAAATGCATGTTATTTTGTGAAACTGATTAGATTGGCTTTCGTAACAGCACAATTTGGTTTTCCATAAAGTTTATATATGCTGTGCATATTATCGAAGGCGAAGCTATGCAATGTGGGGATTATATTTTATGTCGAGGTTGTGCGGCGTGAAACATACTTTCTATAGCGTAGTTATACAGTGTGAGGAGCGTGTCATCAATGGTATCCTGCTCCCTGAGTCTCGTCACCATATCGTCTGCTACCAAGTTGATTTTGGGAGAGTACGACGCCAAACTTGTGGGCCTGAGTATCTCGTGCTGGGTTGGTTTACGGATGGCCTCCCACCTCTCACCATTACTTCAAAGAAAGGAAAAAGGAAATGTCAATATAACATGTCATGATAAAACAATGTATCATTTAAGATGTCTACTTCTCGGTTATTTTATTCGAACTTGAAACCAATGAAATATTGATATGGGAACCGAATATTTTATTGTAATCGGCACACTGCCAAAACACAAGGAAGACAACTAAATTTGAAGTAAATACAAAAAGACAATAACATAAATAGGGGAGACACCAAAGCAAAATGAACAATGAGCCCCGACCAAACATGAGGTACTGGGGCATGTTAACTGCACACACTTTGATGTCTGCCGTCAAATACTGGAAATGTATGTGCAGCACTAGCAACGATCAACGATATAGTTTAACATTTGTAATCTTGATAGATGTTTGGTTTAGTATTGTTTAACGTCCTATCAGCAGCTATTGGCATTTAAGGACGGCCTCCCCTGTGTGCAAGATACATGTGTGGAGTGCATGCGTGTAGTGCATTCGTGTGTGTTTTGGGAGACTGCGATATGTTCGTGGTTGTCTACTTGTGATAGCGCCGACTTTATAGTGCTACCTCACTGAAACATAGTGCCGAATACACCCAGCAGAACAACCCACCCGGTCACATAATACTGGCAACGGGCGAATCATTCGTCCCACTCCTAAATTGCTGAGCGTTAAGCAGGAGTAGAAATTACAATTTTCACAGACTTTGGTATGTCTTGACCAGTGGTCAGAACCCAAAGCCTTCCTGACAAGGGCGAACGCTCAACTAAAGGCCAAAAGTGAGGCATTGTCAAGGGAGGTAATAGGAAGAAGGAAGTTAGAAAGAAGAGCAAAGATAAGTTACCAAATTTAGTCGCCTCTTACGATCATGCAATGGGGGCAGCAGGTAAAATTCTTACGCCCTACCTGCAGGGACTTTTGATAGAGACTTTAACAGAAACCAGGTAATGTTGGTGACCGTAAACACATCGTTATTGAAACCATTTGGGAAGAAAACCCTGGCAAAGTAGATCATTTTGGATTATCATGATTATAACACATTCAGCTTTCTCCTTATGAAAACGTTTCTGTCATAACTTACACGGTGCCCATGCCCTCCTCTATCCCCATCCGCTCGGCGTACTTCCGCAGGATCCACACAGGGAATCGGATGGGAAAGCGTGGCTGTGTTAGCTGAAGAGCCTCGCGGCAGAGGTCGGGATGGAATAATCCAACGATCCACTCGCCTCCCATCCGGAACCTTAATATGTCTCCATACTGCGTATGGAGCCTCTTCTGTAGTAGAGTGATATCCAGAGCGGGTATATCAGCTGTGGTGAAACCGTTATAACAAAGTGAGTAAAACTGAGTAGCAGACACCGGGTAATTCCCACTGACAAGAAACATGACAAAAATTAAGATTTCCAGAGGACATAACAATTAAAACCGTATTTTTACAACTAAAAGTACATTATCAATCTATTGAAAGTGATATTTTGCCATGCAGGGAAGATGATGGCCAAGTTTTATATTAGCTCCTGTTCCCATTGAGAAATATTGTGTTATCTTGCGCGATGTGGATATTGACATATATCAGTGTTCATTAGTGTACTATGTGGTTTCGTCGTCATAACCGTGGTTCTTAGTATTTTTGTGAAAATGACATTACTTGGATTTGACGGAAATTTGCATGACAACTTGCCGATAAGAACAGATTAGTGAGTGCTGAGGGAAAGAAAACTTTGTTCACAGAAATGATGACATTATCAGTAAAATACACACTTATCTCAGCACTGGATCTGCCGCAAAAATATGTATATAGGATTTCTTTAGGATTTAAAATGTTATCAACAAAACAATCATACATTACCCATTATCATTTATTGAAAAGTAATTTAATCTTGCTTGTAACAAGCATTTTCATTAGTTTTAAAATATATGTTATCAACCCATAACGTTAAAAAATGAGGTCGCCGTTTGTAACGTCGCTTTTGATTGGCTGATACAGCGGCGTGATAATTTCTAAGAGAAAAGAGTCCATCAATAAAAGTGGATTTCCAAAGGGATTGTGTATAGTAGATTGAATTGTAAGGATTGACTTGAATATGTTTTTATGTTATGGTGCTATAACACACAAAAAAACAGAGTGTACTCTCATCACTCCGGGTTTTTTTGTGTATAGCTCCATAACATGAAAAATATATTCAAGTTAGTCCTTAAATGAAGACCAGTCTCAGTGCATAGCGTGTCGGAAACAATTTACACTTGTCATTAGATTGTGTCGACCTTCAGTCAACTCGAGAAATTATCTATAATATTGTTACATGTCTTAAATCTCTTTTAGGAATATTAACTCTCAACAATTTTAGGTTATCTGAAAGCTGTTGGTCTTTTTAATAAAATATGAGTCACCATAGTCACCTTTAATATTCAAATGAACTTGTCTTTAACATTCAAGTTTGTTTGATGTTTTTATTTTGCATTTGTTTTTGTCGACCATTTGTTGGCCCTAATTGTCTATCCTGTGTTAATGCGCTGTTAAGCAAATAATAAAAATTCTAATGTGTTTTAACTTTAATATCACTTATATTTTATTTGTTGGAAGAATACTCCGATATTTTTCCCTCGTCAAAATATAATGATTTTATGTCATACGAGGTGTGTAATATATATGGTATTCATGGTAAAAAATAGTAATACCGTGTAATTTATGTGTTGCAAATGAATAAAAAAAAAAAAACAGAAGAAGCTTTCGACTAAACATAACCAGTATTGTATGTGGATCAGACATTAGCATTTATTAATAAGATTGGTAAGACAACTCTTGAATTATATTTTGATTTATTGTATAAAACGTGGATGTTTCATGCTCACTAACTAAGGTAGAAATTATCATCGGGCCTAGAGCACAAGAAATGATTAATGGTAAACTGAATCACCTTTCACAAAAGTATTTATCGGTATCACTTAAGTAATTGTCAAGTGCCTTTGTGTTGCCTATTTTCTACCTTCTTTATTGTTTTGTTATTTCATTACTGTTATATTTCAAACGTCATTTGTGTTTTATGAATATACACACTTACTGAACGGTTTAAAGTGGAACGTGGTTCCAATGTATGGCACCGAATATATGCCATTTGGGCCGGGGATGTTGTTGAATGGCTTGATGTTATTTATGTCTGGAGACCCACTGGTTTCCGATAAACATCGTATGCTGACGAAAGGACCGACCAACTGAGCTTCCGACCTCACAGCGACGCATCTAAACGACAATAGATAAAACAAAACTCACATCGACGTTACTGAACCACAATAGATACAATAAACTCACAGCGACGCATCTAAAACACATTTGAAAAAAACCCTCACAGCGCCGCATTTATAGCAAAAGCCCGAAGGTCTTCAAACTCACAGCAAACAATTTACATCGCAATAGACTTTAAAAAAATAACTCACAACGACACATCTGTAACACAACCGACAGTCACGTTCAACCTTTCATGGACATCTTCAACGCATATACAACACAGATTATAGACTAACACCAACATGTGAAATACAACAGGCGTTCAACCTTATATTAAAACCTACATCAGATTGGATGTACTAATTAAGCTTTACAACTACAACACAACATACGTACAATTATATATCAAACGAGGACAGCTCAACAGACAATATATTTACACAAACATGCCATACACAAGACATTACATGAAAAACAACAGAACAAACTTCAACTTTACATCTAAAACACAACAGATGTACAAGTTTACATCAACAACACAAGACGTTCGTACAATTTTACATCAAATATTTAAAACACAATACAGATACTACTTTAGATCTAACATCTTAAACAAACAGACGTACAACTTTATTCAACACATTTAAAAGAACACATGTTCCATACCTGATTACTGAAAGCATGGCATTGACCTCAGACGATTGTCACAGCTGTGATAAAAAAAAAAGACATGATCGAATTAGTGTCGGGTCATTTTCCTAATTAGCATAAGGACAGTATCGTATTATTATGGTAAATGACCCTTAACAAGCTATGGTTTATCATATATAAGAGTCATTTCATACATGTATTCCTCTGGACAACGAGAGTGCGAAGTAATTATCATACACGCGGTAGTGTAGCGGACATTGACGTGACTATAAGACACTGGTATAGAATTACATTACCTGTATCATTATTTATACTTCAGTATATACCATATGTATTTATACTGCTATCTAATGGTAGTCAACTTCAGGTAGGCTCTCTACAAGTAACAGTCCTATATCATCATATCTGTACTGAGGTTAGAATTTACTAACAAGACGTTGCTAGGTTATGACGTCATCTTTAAGGCTTTCCATTCTACGAATGAGCCAGATTTTCTTTTTTGTTCTTTTTTGTAAAATCGACTTTTGAATCGTTTTTAATAAAAGATATTCTTTGTAACAACAAAACACATTGCCATCTTACACGTGTAAACATTCTAATTTGAAAATAATCTTAAATGACATTCAAATTTCGTTCCAACACGCCACATTCCTAATTCGTTCTCACAAACATTATGTCTTATGTCATCTTTTCTGGTGTCACACAGCTAGATTATACTATATATGTATGTTAATTTATTAAAATTTAAAGCAGCCGCTAACTTTCACTCTTCTTTCTTACCAACAGGATAAAACTTTGACAAACTTGGCATACATCTTCTGCTATAACGATAGTTTTTGGTTAATGGAGACGTTAAGTCGATGAACATTACTTGTGAGTGCGTAAATATTACCTCTGACCATCTCGAACACAAATTCGCAATTCGTTTGATTCTGATTTCGTGACAACCCGTGAATTCCCTTATGCATGATAATAACGCATACAGTTGAACTTCGTTATCTCGAACTCTTTTAAATCGAAGACCCCGTTTATCTCGAAGCATTTTCTTCTTTATCTTTGTAAATAAAACTCTGATAATTCGAACCCTGAAAAGTCGAAAAACTCGGATACCTCGAAGTAAGATATTGGTTTCAATAGCGTAAATCTAACATCAAAACTTCGTCTACTTTATAGTTTCGAATTTCATTGTGTCACTTATTAATTCTTTGATACAAATAAAACGCAAAAGTACGACATATATTGCTTCAACCTTGTATCTGGTGAGATAAGTAGCAGTCGGGAAAAGACTTCCCACTCTTATACTTGACACAAATTTAGGCAAATGGAATTTAAATTCTTTGAAATCTCGTCAGGGAACAGCGTGGACAACGAGAAAGCAAAAAAGACAAAAAGAAAAATGTAAGCTCTCGGAAAGATCCTAAGTCAACATAGATGCAACTCCCAAAGTATCCGTCAGGATCTTTCAGACTATACATCACAAGCTTTCGGCATCATTCTAGTGTATTTATTAAGTTCAATGACACTTGACGCATGACTTACGATAGTCATCGTCAAATAAATGATAAAATCCACAGAAGTTTGTCGAGAACTCATAGTAAAAGCCTCCATTATGGTTTTGGGTTTGGCAATGCATCTCAGTGACTTTCCCCTCCTCGTCACTTGCTGATATTTTCATCACAGGGAGATTCCGTTCGATCATAATCTATCTGAGTAAGACATCAATTTGTCAAATACCTTGTACTCGTAAAAACAGTACCTTAACTTGTGTAGTGTGACGGTGTGGAATGCTGTGCTGTGTGCCTTCGGCATGGTATTTTAGTGAGATAGCATCAGATCCTCGCTATCACAAGAAGGCAATAACAACAACATACCTGCCTCCTGCATACACGCACGCAAGCGCGTACACACTACACACAAACAAAATTAAACCAAACCAAACCTTAACATGGAAATAATTGTTTTCCTCGCCAGCTGTTACAGAATCGAAAAATTGATAAACGACACAAAATATATCGAACAATTGAAACTAGATAGATAAAGATGTACTAAATAATGACATTGCAAACCTCCTCCGCCGAAATGAACTATAATTTTGGCATAATCAGTTCAAAATCAATATGCACGCACCCGTTTTAGGGTTTTTTCTGCGATGAACGGGATACATTATATGTTGTCATAAACCCCACAAATGGTACCAAGGTAGGCAATGGAGACATTTCCAGAAATCAAAATGTCAACATCAGTACACGGTACATTTTCGTCTCCGTTCCTCAATGCAAGCGATGAGTGATACGGGAAGGTGACATGGGACTAGCATTCTTGTCGGTCGTGACAAACAAGCACCTTCACAATCACAACGCTGCTGCCGTCAAGTCTGTCCCTCGGAGGACATAATATAAACTGTTTTGAAAGTAAAATTAGGACCTTGAGTAGTTGTGATGCCTTCATGTCACTTACTGGGTTTTCCCAAAACTATTCAACTTTAAAATGAAATTGAATTTTTTTTTTTTTTTTTTGTTCAACCTATATATTTTTATTACAGCTAACACATTTGCACGAATTTTTCTCTATGATCTACATATACCACATTCAGCATTATTCGTGAAACAGTTTTTTTTTCAAATATTTAGTAATTGGTAGATAATTTTAATCCTGTATTTAAACAATTGCCTGCTGGGTTTTTTGCTGTTGTGTTTATTTTTAGTAGATATATAGAATTACACACTATATACTGAAATTTAGAATTAGTTTTCCACTCATTTTTTTGTCAGTGTAATAATAAGATAATGGGATAAGCTTTTGGTGACATTTTAAACATCAAGCAGTGTACGACCAGAGTAAACATTATACTTTCGCCCTGTATACCCCGGGATAAATTATGAGGTGACTACACTAAGCATGTGACCCGGGGTGTTTTAATATCGCACCGTTTATGGTAGACTGTTGGTGTCGACAGCCGAGGATGGCATGTAATGTCAGAATTTGTAACTCGTATTACACCTTTTTTGTGCTGGTTTTTAAAATAATTGAACTGATTGTTTATCACAAATTTAAGTTAGCATTGTGCCATAAAAATATGATTAGCTGTCCATTTTGGCTTTCGATTTAGTTTTGTTTGGTTGTTGTATTCATGCATTTGAAACGGTTTTCAAGAATACATCATCAAGATATTTTCAAATAATTTTAAAAGAAAAATATTCGAACCAAATTTCAAGTTGAAATATATTTTCTATTCGCTATCATCTGCTAATGTTTTCTTACCTTAGTTGATTTCAGGAAAACGTCACTTTTTCTATATGCAACATTTATTTTGCTTTATCAAAGTGTTGGATATATTTTTTGTATGTGTCGTTGCAATGTATTTTTAATTCAAAATCGCTGTTCAATATTTTGATATGAGTTTTGTTGTGAGGTGTTTGTGGATTTGGCAAAGTCATTAAAAGGTCATTTTTTCTTATACATAAATAATTTTAGAATAAGTTCTACTGTCGATTGGAATGTTTATTTCAAAATACTGTTGGATTATGATAAAACCTATGGCAAATAATGGGAGATACCAGAACATACTACATTGGATTCATTGTAAGAGTGAAATCCATAGGGTACACTATTTAAAGACATACCGTTGCCTGAGGACAATGTTGATTCTGAAGAGCTTGAACAAGTTTTTGATCCGTCTAGAACATTCTCCTCTCACAAATGTTTCTGCAATAAAAACTTGTCACTTTTCCCAAACAAGATTACAATACCTCATACCAAGCAGGAAGAGCTCACACGTTCTCTTATTATAGTTAATTTTCCTTTTTACACCCATTTGGACAGCGATATAAGTATATTGTTAAAACAACACGCATTTTTTTAACATGTTTTATGAAAACCACGACAAAGACCAAGACGAAAAATGCTGAGCATGAAATCGTGAAATTACTGTTTTCCTGGTTTCCAAAGTTTTTATAAACTCGAGTTCCCTTGGGAAAATAAGGCTACATTTATCGTAGAGGTTATCCACGTCGATCGTAAATATACATTCCTTGACTTGAAATCGATTATATCAAATATAGCTGATGAAGTACTCTTCTAGAGTGTACTAATAAAATGTCTGACATATACAGTTGGGAATAAATATACAATTGAAACGACATTTCAAGGAAGATATCCTTCTTCAATAATGTTCATGTAAATAAATATTGTTATACTGTATGTAGCTATTAATCCAATACAGGTACACGCAGCATTTTGATAAATTGATAAAACATTATTACGTTGCCCATGTATATATTTATTACCGCTGATAACAGTTTTATGTATCTGCCTTAGATATCAGTATTATGTGTCATGAATGTTAAATATCCATAAATTGCAGAACAGGCAGTGTCTTCTAGGCCATTTATAGACTAGACAATAGTTGACATCAGTTTGCAATGCTTATGTCATCGTATTATTTTCAGACCTGAAGAGATGTGTTTAACATGGCGTGCAGACTTAAAATGTCGAGCAAAAATGACACGCTATGTTAAACACACCTCTTCATGTCGTACCAACCAGTTTCGCCTGAATCAAATAGCCAAATACATATTTATGATATGGTAAAATATATCTAAATAAATGACCCACATTCAGAAAATAATACGATAACATAAGCATAAGCATATGATATCTAAGGCAAATACATACAAATTTTATCAGCGGAAATAAATATACATGTGCAACGTGATAATGTTGCATCAATTTATCAAAATGCTGCATGTACATTGTACCTGTATTGGATATTATATCTACATACAGTATAACAGGCGCAAATTCAGGATTTTGTGATCCCCCTTGGATATACTATTGATGCGTGTTTTACATTGGTAGTTAAAAAAGAGATGATTGCCCTGATAATAAGAAAGTCTGATTAAATGTAAATGCATAGAAAGGAAACATGATTATTGCAATATTGAATAACACAGGGTTAGCAATAAAAGGTGTTATTATCTTGTTTTTAAAATTTGGAATAGAATTATAATTGTGATGTGAAATATTAAATTCTTTATTAAAAAAAATATGGAATGTTTTCTGTTGCAAGCTGTTAATAAATTTTCCAATAATAGGACACTATTAAATTTAATGTTATATGGAAATCAAGACGGGGTCAAGCCAGCAGTCGCCTTTTTCCCTTTTTTGTGAACAAAACAATGTGTGGAGCTTAAGAGTTTGGCGATTTAGTTTTCGATTTCAATTGAATATTGAAACTTTATTTACTTTATTAAAAACAAATAGTATGAAAGAGTTTAAAATAAGATACATCTTACCTTTACAACTAATGTCATTATATATATATATATATATATATACCTACAAGTTAATGTTCCCAACAATGGGTTATGTCATCATTGCACAAACGATAGGTCATTACCACTTAGCTAGTTGTATATTGGCCTATTGGATTATTGCCTAGCTGGTGAGGAGAACACCGTAGGACAGGTTGTGAATCTTTTCGTCATTTTCCTAAAACTGAGCAAATATGGATTAACAAATTCACATTCATTACATATCGTTAGCTTCACCAACTTTTAATCTGTATATGCCATGATATGCCTTCTATTACCCTGTTTTAATATTATTATTATGTATATCATAAATAGTTTTGTGAGACCAATTTGTTCATATACATACAGTCAGAATTAAAAACACTTTTTTCACATCCACATTTTTATAAGCAGAATGATCATACAAGAGAAAATGCAACACTACAATAATAAAATGAAACTTACCTAAGTTAATCCAAGTGTTTTATTCTATT
This sequence comes from Mizuhopecten yessoensis, assembly GCF_002113885.1. NCBI lineage: Eukaryota > Metazoa > Mollusca > Bivalvia > Pectinida > Pectinidae > Mizuhopecten > Mizuhopecten yessoensis. The sequence goes on from NW_018405747.1 coordinate 483,691, forward strand.
TTCAAAAAGTGATCTGCCCAATGGATTATTCATTAATATCAATATGTTCTTTGATAAACCGGCACATTAAAGACCTGTTAGTGTTTTCAAATAATAAAGGTTAAGACTGTGATTTGCACTCTTAATAACTCACAAAATAATTTTATTCAATTCCTGTTTTTGTTCAAAACAAACTAAGGAGTATAACACTGTTTGCATTCGGTTTGCTACTAACTTTAAACGCTATTTCATAAATCGAATTCAACTAAATAAAACCTGAAGAGGTGTGTTTAACATGGCGTGCAGACTTAAAATGTCGAGCAAAAATGACACGCTATGTTAAACACACCTCTTCATGTCGTACCAACCAGTTTCGCCTGAATCAAATAGCCAAATACATATTTATGATATGGTAATATATCTCTAAATAAATGACCCACATTCAGAAAATAATACGATAACATAAGCATAAGCATATGATATCTAAGGCAAATACATACAAATTTTATCAGCGGAAATAAATATACATGTGCAACGTGATAATGTTGCATCAATTTATCAAAATGCTGCATGTACATTGTACCTGTATTGGATATTATATCTACATACAATATAACAGGCGCAAATTCAGGATTTTGTGATCCCCCTTGGATATACTATTGATGCGTGTTTTACATTTGTAGTTAAAAAAGAGATGATTGCCCTGATAATAAGAAAGTCTGATTAAATGTAAATGCATAGAAAGGAAACATGATTATTGCAATATTGAATAACACAGGGTTAGCAATAAAAGGTGTTATTATCTTGTTTTTAAAATTTGGAATAGAATTATAATTGTGATGTGAAATATTAATTTATTTATTTTTTTAAATATGGAATGTTTTCTGTTGCAAGCTGTTTATAAATTTTCCAATAATAGGACACTATTAAATTTAATGTTATATGGAAATCAAGACGGGGTCAAGCCAGCAGTCGCCTTTTTCCCTTTTTTTTTGTGAACAAAACAATGTGTGGAGCTTAAGAGTTTGGCGATTTAGTTTTCGATTTCAATTGGATATTGAAACTTTATTTACTTTATTAAAAACAAATAGTATGAAAGAGTTTAAAATAAGATACATCTTACCTTTACAACTAATGTCATTATATATATATATATAATCCGCCTGAAGAAGCCCTAGAAGGCAGAAAGACCTAGCGGACGATCTAAAAAAAATGTTTTTATTCTATATATATACCTACAAGTTAATGTTCCCAACAATTGGTTATGTCATCATTGCACAAACGATAGGTCATTACCACTTAGCTAGTTGTATATTGGCCTATTAGATTATTGCCTAGCTGGTGAGGAGAACACCGTAGGACAGGTTGGATGGTTGTGAATCTTTTCGTCATTTTCCTAAAACTAAGCAAATATGGATTAACAAATTCACATTCATTACATATCGTTAGCTTCACCAACTTTTAATCTGTATATGCCATGATATGCCTTCTATTACCCTGTTTTAATGTTATTATTATGTATATCATAAATAGTTTTGTGAGACCAATTTGTTCATATGCATACAGTCAGAATTAAAAACACTTTTTTCACATCCACATTTTTATAAGCAGAATGATCATACAAGAGAAAATGCAACACTACAATAATAAAATGAAACTTACCTAAGTTAATCCAAGTGTTTTATTCTATTTTCAAAAAGTGATCTGCCCAATGGATTATTAATTAATATTAATATGTTCTTTGATAAACCGGCACATTAAAGACCTGTTAGTGTTTTCAAATTATAAAGGTTAAGACTGTGATTTGCACTCTTAATAACTCACAAAATAATTTTATTCAATTCCTGTTTTTGCTCAAAACAAACTAAGGAGTATAACACTGTTTGCATTCGGTTTGCTACTAACTTTAAACGCTATTTCATAAATCGAATTCAACAATGCAATAAGTCCCAAGTTCTTTCCAAAATGTCTTGGATTTCTGTTTTATATGATATGTTATGACTTTTTTCATTACAAATTTTCAGTATGATAGTTAATTGCTTATATAAGCGAATGTAGGATTAGTCTGTACCTATAAAGACATTAGATATAGAGTTATTGATTTCAGTAATACAACATTATCCAAGTGAGTATCTGTAATTTGTTTTAAATATCTGAAATTTAATAGCACTTGAGGTCTTTTAAAGGAAAGAAATCGCATTGCCTTACACTCGCTCTGTGACAGACTCAGACCTGATGCCCCAACACCAAACCAAGACTTAGCATAAATACTGTTTTTAAATGTGCATTGTTTAACTCAAGAACATAGTTGATACATTTTAGATATGTACAGCATTTACAAGAATTAAAAATTCCATAGAAAGCAAGTCGTAGGTACATACATTACATGATAATTTGTTTACGGTGTGCAAATTTTAAATAAGCAAGACTTGGAATGATTTTTAATTATTGGAAAACGAAGTCCAGAAAATATTTATTTACCAAACCCACTGTTTTATATTATTTCAAATCGTCTCCAGAAGTGTAGTCTTAATTTCATCAATAGATTTGTGACGTAATGCGTCAGGGTATTTTATTTTTTCTCATAATCCTTGTCTTTGGTTGTTGTGTAAAGATCATTCGAAGAATCAATATTCCATTCTATTGTATTATATAATATTGTTAAATTCTCTATTGCATTATATCATATATATTTATGCAATCTCATTAAACAATATATCTTTAAAATACTTAAAGTGATAATATTTACTTATAAAATCACATCTATGTAATGCAGTATATAATAGTTTTCGTTTAGTATTCTATTGTAATATATTTTTTATTTATATCATAAAATATTACAAAAACAATGCTGTCTTTTGTATGGTATCATATATTATAAATGTATTCTATAATATGATTTAATATTGTAATAAAACCTATGATATATTATAAAATACATGATATTGCACAAAATCAACTTGGTTTTCTTGTCAATGAAAAAGTCGATGTAGAAATATATGTACTAGATACATTCTTTAAGTGTCAAAATGTTTTGATATGATGTGTATTTGGTTTTACTGGCTTCCTAACTGGCAAATAAAGCAAAGCTTTCGGTGGCTGTGATATTGTTGTTAGATTTTGTTTAATACTTGTGAGCCTCATGAAAAAGTGCTAATACTTGCGAATCTCCTCCAATAGTGTTAATACATGTGAACCTCCTGCAATAGTGTTAATACTTGTGAACCTCCTGCAATAGTGTTAATACTTGTGAATCTCCTGCAATAGTGTTAATACTTGTGAACCTCCTGCAGTAGTGTTAATATTTGTGAACCTCCTGCAATAGTGTTAATACTTGTGAACCTCCTGCAATAGTGTTAATACTTCTGAACTTCCTGCAAAGGTGTCAAATGTTTCTTTTATGTAATGTGATAGAATGCAGCGTTTAGTATTTAGATGCACAGTGTGTTTTTTCATGTGAGACTATAATGGCCTTATCGTTGTGCCTCCTCAGTTCCTATTATGTCCATATCGATTTTATGTTCCGAGTGTTCCCTGTGTTATGGTATTTATTGAGAACATCATATTTTGCTATCATACACATTTCTTTAATAAAAGTATTTGTTTCCTCTTAATGTCAGCTACCAAGATTCTGTATTCGATAATAAGCGAAGTGTTTTGCCGTCCTTAATATATATATTTTTTCATGCAATATTTTCTCTGATTTCAATAACTTGATCCTGCATGAATCTCCTGGTTTAATTCAATTTTTATTTATTTTATATAAATTATTCACCCATTTAATTTATTTTTTATTTATTTTTATATAAATTATTCACCCGTTTGATTTCGATTTTTATTTATTTTTATATAAATTATTCACCCGTTTAATTATTTTTTTATTTATTTTTATATAAATTATTCACCCGTTTGATTTCGATTTTTATTTATTTTTATATAAATTATTCACCCGTTTGATTTCAATTTTATTTGTTTTTATATAAGTTATTCACCCGTTTAATTAAATTTTTATTTATTTTTATATAAATTATTCACCCGTTTGATTTCGATTTTTATTTATTTTTATATAAATTATTCACCCGTTTGATTTCAATTTTTATATAAATTATTCACCCGTTTGATTTGATTTTTTATATATATATATATATAAATAATTAACCTGGTTGATTTTAAAAAAATATATAAATTATTCACCCGTTTGATTTCAATTTTTTAAGTTTATCATTTGCTATCAACTCTTTGATAATTTTACTTTTCACTCGAACTTTCTTTTCTGATCAAAATATCTGAAATAACGTATAAATTTATTTTATTATTGAAATTTGTAGGGTTTTTTTCTGTTTTCGGGACATATTGATTACAGAAAAAATGTTTTGTTTTCAATTTTGATTCCTCAATATAAATGTTAAGTGTTTAGCGATTGTTATCATACACTTAATAATGTTAGTTCTCCTCGGACAACTTTGCGTGTGAAAATAGTTCAAGTAATTCATTTCAATTGATAACATTTCTGATAAAAATGATACTTTGTTTTTGGTACAATCGATATGGCTATGTTTGCAGTATGTATAATTTTAAAACCACACATAAAAATCTGAACTCGAAGTCTAATATGTTGTAAACTCGAACTAATCTCTCAATCGTTAATTCAAGTGATATGAATGAAAAATAATTATAACCACAGCCTTAGGGAAACTTGTTACGTGTTATAACAAACTGCATAAACATGGATAATAAAAATCAATAACGTAATCATGCTTGTATCAAGCATTTTCATTGGCTTAAAAAAAAAGGTTATCAGTCCATAACGTAAAACATTGACGTCGCCGTTTGTAACATCGCTTTTGATTGGCTGATACAGCGGCGTAATTATTTCGAAGATAAAAGAGTCCATCAATAAAAGTGGATTTCCACAGGGATTGTGTATAGTAAATTAAATTATAAGGATTGACTTGAATATATTTTTCAAGTTATGGAGCTATAACACAAAAAAACGGAGTGTACTCCCATCATAAACCGCTTCGCGGTTTATTTAGAGTACACTCCGTTTTTTTGTGTTATATCTCCATAACATGAAAAATATATTCCAAGTTAATGCTTAAATATTTAGATGTTATGTTAAACATTTGAAGTTTGTGTTTTATCATACGATGCAGTTCTTCAGTAAACCATCACATACATTTGTGATAAGAAACATTAACATACCGCTGGGTATTACGTCACGGGTAACAGTAAGATGTTGTGGTAATTCATAGTGAGGATTAAAATCATCCAATAATTCTAATACCAAAGTTTTACTTTCTTGAGGCATAGCTTGACAAAGGGACTAGTCGGTCCCAATATATTGCGACACGTTTATGACGTACATCGTTTGTGTATGAATTAAACTTTTGATATAACATTTTTCCAAACTGATGCATCTAATTGAAGACGCCACATAATGGTTTTAATATGTTACAATGCCAAGTTCGATTAAACTTTTAATTACAAGAATCGTTTAAAACTATCATTACGAACCATAAATATGATATAGGAGTTTTACGTCTATCACGTTCAAATTTATATTAAAACAAGTCTTTTTATAATCAAAGCGTACATATAATATAACGCCCCGTGTAAGGAGAATCCAGTATATCAACACTAACTGAGCAAATACGACATCTGCGCAATAGACAACTACAATATATACTTGATAGTACACCGTAAAGGTGTCGGAATCTAACCATTGTAGCAGAAACAACAAATGACTCCATTTACTATCTGTAATAAAAACGATCGCAAAAACAATGGAAAATATGTCCAGTATGACAAGAAATGTATACATTACCCCGCCGGTGTATATTTTAAACAATTAGTCATCCCCCATGACTCCTATCTGCCTATTACATTAAGTATACTGTGATGTATCCGACATATTTGGTGAATGTCTGATTTATATTCAGAGTTGTTCTCCTTAATAACACCACATGACGTTTTATCTACTAGCTTATCTATTATTTCCGTTTGATTTGGTGTCTACTGGACATCTCTTTGTATCGACATTGATTTTTACTGTATTTTATTGTCTATGCTGTGGTATGTATTTCTATTTTAGATTTTAAACAAAGAAACTGAAACATGTGTAATACATACACGGTAGACCATGCTCGTGTATATATTAGTTTCCATTAGATCATGCACGCACAACCGTCTTCTAAAAAACATCCCCCGTATTGCAAATGTAAATCAGAGAGCCGTGGGAAGGATTTCGTTCGTTAAATGAGGGTACACGCATTTAGTTTTGTAAGTATATTTGAAGATTTGCATTTTTAACCTCTAGATCTACTATAAAAATGTCAAACTCATGGTAAGAATGATTTGCCGGACTTAATATGAGGGTGACTTGAAATTATGTTTGTAAATCTGCCAGGTGTGTTTTTCATTTGTGGACAAGTAATTTCCATACATTGATGATTGATTGATTGATTGATTGAAATAAACATCTGATATAGAGACTTGATTGTTAATCATCTATTGACCAAATAACGACTGAAAACAAAGCTTGTTGGTATTTCAGCCCAAACAGGTGATATGAGGTTCCAGATTTACGTTTGGTTTACTCAGGATGAACAGTTGAGTTTAGACAGCGCGCACTTCATTGGCTCTTATGGTTTTACGTACATTTACGATAAATCATAAACAAAATATGGGGCATATGATCTGTCCTAATTATACCCATGTAAAACAGGGAAAAGACAACTAGTGTCAGAATTGTAAACACTCGCAGCGTAATTTAAATGTGTACGTCACCTTTCATAGTAGCCGAAGCGGCCTTTGTTATTTATTGGTTCAAACATTTTCTCATTCTCGTTAAATATTCCACAATAATACACACATAAGTTGACTATTTCTAAAATTCGGATAACATACCTATATTACAAATGTATAGTATATAGGTCACGACATCAAGTGATGTTTAGTCATGTTTCACTATAACAACCTGAACAAGACATTTAACAATTTCTTTGGGTCTTTTTGACTTTCATTTGTGAGACGTGATTTAAAAAAAAAAATCTTGTGCTGTTTCTAGTATATTTTAAAAAAAAATGATACAAAATAATTTAAAATATTATTTAAAACTTCATTAATGCTACTTATATCGTGTCTTTAATTACAGACGCAACTCATTACCAAATTAAAAATTAAAAATAAAATAAAAATGGATGTGATTTATTTCAAAATACATATCAACACATTTTACAGTTAATCATATTGCAAGCTATTCACAAATGAATGCTGATTCGAAATCGTCTGATTTGTACATGTATTACAGGGCGATATTGTATACTAGACGAAAGTCTAAATATCTTACGGTGTCTAAATAAAATATTTTATCATGGCATTACATTGCCTTGTGATAGAGAGAAAAATAGCTTTTGAATCAACGTTTTTTGTGGAAGTAACGTAAAGCAGTCGGAATGAAAAACGAATGAGCCATATAATATATAATTTTAATACATTTGTTATGATGTAAGTGTGTGTTGTCCATTTATACACAATAGAACACAATAAGAAAATAGACGGTATAACTTAATCAGTTTCGAGAATGAAAATCTGTTTTTATATTTTATCATGTTTTGATTTTATCTTAATTTATTCATTAATAGATATGCAATATTATCTAAAGCGGTAAATAGCAAGTTTGCAATTTTTACTTCGTTCTGATACATATCTATTACACACAATTGTTTATCAATATGAATCAGCGAATAAATTGCGCGGCCTATTCCACCGCGTCTAGTTTAATTTATAGCTGATTAAACCGCAAAAGCGCAAATATTTGTTTTTGTACTAATACAAAGCAGTAAAAGCAATTTGTAACTATGATACAATGCTGTGAGCAAAAATGAATCGGGCACGATGAACAAATATATACTTTTACTGTATGCTGAAACCACAACATTGATGGCTTAGTTAGTGTGTATTCAATTTATAGTTGTATATACAATGGCAACAACCCCGTATGAAGTAGAAGTAAAATAACGTTAGATAGAATGTAAATGTAATTTGTGGTTAAAGACCGAGACATTTTTCAAGTATATGAATATATCCGATAAAACAACCACAAGGTGAAAAAGTTGGGTTAAACTGTCAAAACATTACCCAATATTTTGATGCTATTAAATTCGTCGCTTTTTTGCGGTTGAAAAGATAACAAATTAAGGGAGTTTTATTTTATTTTCATTTCTAATTGAAGAGTTTATGTCTTTAAATGGACAGCACAACCACTTAAATAAGGCCTTGTGATGAAAGCACAACATTTTAATATTATGTGCTTAACACATTGCGCCCCATATCATATTCATTAAATACATGTATGATAAATTTAATTTAACTGAAAAAAAACACACGACAATATGGTACATTTTCGAAAGTTTAACATAAGTAACATAATTTTCAAAAAGACAAAACAATAAAGTAAAAACACTTAATCGATAGTAAGGTAGCGGGAGGAAATGCTGTGTTCTACTAGAAGGATTTACCTACTGAAATAAATGGATGTTTATGATCATATCAATCATACAAACTACAAAAATTTAATGTGACAAAGTGACAGAGAATTACTCCGTATGTAACTTCACTAGTTTTTATTTTTATTTTATCACATACGGTGACAACCCTATAAAATATTTTAAAAATCTATATCGTATACGTACTGTCGAAGCGCATCACACATATCAATGTTCTGATAGAGTTAAATATAAAAATATACCATGGCATGAAAATATTTCACACGTATTTATAAAACAAGAAAATAATGGATAAATATAATCTAATGAAATACAATAGTTGTATACACATCAATAATCTTGTCGAGAAAATGATACGGAAAATGTTCGACAGAGTCAAAACATAACATAATTTTCAATTCTCTTGTTGCGTGAAAATAATAGAGTAATGATTATATGTATCCATGTATCAAGAGTTTATTAAACAAGACCTTATTTACCATATTTCTTATTTACTTTACACAAAAATAAGATTTCCAAAACAAAAACAAAAAAACAAAAAAACAATTTTTGTCATATTCAGGTTTTATTTTTGCAAAGTTTAATATTTATGTAAAAGTAGAATATATATGTTTCTTCCATTTGATTGATACTTAGCTATTGCTGTAATAAATCAAAATTGATCAAATTGTTAATGTTTTTCTATAACAAAATATGTTTGTACGTGTTACTTTAACTAATTATTTACTAGTTCTCATTAATTCAGTCAGCAAGTATGAATTCAGAGAGAATCTGGTACTGTATGATTTTGATTATCAATAAATCCATAAATGATTATATAAAGCAAAACAAAATCTTAAATAAGCAGAGAAGTAATAACGGCAATGCTGACATTGAAATCTGTCATTAAGCACCTTTTGTCAAGACAAGAACATTAAAACAAGAATAGCTACTTATTTTATTTTCTTGTGTTGATAAATTAACATTCTCCCGTATGATGATTGAAAACTATTTATAATGAATACTCCATCCATTAGTCAATGACCATGTAAAAAACTATGAACAATTTAATTTATGTGAAAGAATGAACGCTGATAGGGACTTCTCTCGCTTCACTCTTTTACATAATAAGATACAACCGTATGCTATATGGAAACTTGATTTACGCTTTCCACAATACAGTCAATGTTTTAAGAAAGTTGTTAAACTTTGTGTTGAAATGCGCGATAATGAAAATATAAATTTGTGTCATTACTGTGGATCTATGCACAAAGATACTATTATGCATAGTGTACTCGAATGCTCACACACAGAGCTATTACGTGACCAGCTCTGGTGTGTACTCATTACTGTAAAAGATATAGATTTTGTGTTTAATCTTAATGTAATGTCTAATTACCATCTACTTCATGTTCTTCTTGGTGGTATTTTCAATCATGACTTGTCTCCATATGAACTGGAGGACTTAAGAATAAAATCCATTGTTATTATTAATAAAATTCTTCAATACAGTGGTATTATGGAATTTATCCTTAGATATTGGAATGTTGTATACTGAGTAATATGATCACTAATTTACTTGTGTGTACCTCACGCTTCAGCAAGATTAATATATGAAATACATATATTTTTGTATTCATATTAGTAGGCAAGCATTTCCTACTTCTTTCCTGTTGATTAGTGCAACTTACTATCATTCATAATATTATTTGTATTGTATGAATTAATCTTGTGATATGTATTACTACAACTGAAATCATTACATGGTTGCACTGTTTCTTCAAGTTAATTATTATATTGTATGTTGTGTATTTCACACCACTGTATGACTGTATTGTATGACTTCGTGCAACAGGTTCTACTCAATGTATGATTGTATTGTAAGACTTCTGTAACAGTAATACTGTCTATAATAATGCTGTATAATTTATAGTGTGATGCTTGTAATACTGTTTATTACAATGTTGTATGATTGCTTAGTACGAGAAGAGTATTACTGTCTATACTATTATATGATAATGTAGTCTGAGGAGTGTAAATATGTCTATTATATCAATGTGTGATGTAATGTATGATTAGTGTTATACTGTCGATCATCATAATTATCACCATAATTATTACCGTATAATGACTGTAATAGTGCCTATTAAATCATTGTGTTGTGTTTATAGTACTTTATGGAACTATTATTTTTCTCTTATGTGTGTGTCTGTCCATGTGCATGTGTGTGTCACTATGTAAGGGTGTGACCATGATTGTGAATGCCTTTTCTTCTCTTTCAATAGTGTTGAATTGTACGTGTATTGTTCGTTATTTCTGTAACTCTTCATTTCCGGAGGAAATAAAGGAAATAATACTAATAATAATAATAATAATAATAATAATAATAGATGTATATATAAAGCAAAACAAAATCTTAAATAAGCAGAGAAGTAATAACGGCAATGCTGACATTGAAATATGTCATTAAGCACCTTTTGTCAAGACAAGAACATTAAAAAAATAGCTACTTATTTTGTTTTCTTGTGTTGATAAATTAACATTCTCCCGTATGATGATTGAAAACTATTTATAATGAATACTCCATCCATAAGTGGAACATCAAAGTAACGAAAACGGAAATTTGGAATAAACAGAACGTAACCTGAAAAATAATATATTACTGTTTATAATTATGAGTGTATTTGCATGTGTGTGTGTTTATAGGTGTGTATAAATGTATATATATTGTGTGTGAGTGTGGGTGGGTGGGTGCATATGTGTGTATGTTTAATGTGTTATGTGTGTGTGCAGGCACTTGTGGAATTGAAATTTATGAAGTGAATATGAAAAGCAGACTAGTTAGAAACATAGAAGATCAACATCGATGTAACAGTTCAATGTAGCAATTACAATAATGACAACAATTACAGTGAGCAAATATATAAAACGCTACCTTTATAGGTGACGTGGCAATAATCCAATAATCTTCCGAGGTCACACATCAGTTGATGATATGTCTGGTTTTGGTTCTATTATCCGTTTGATACACAGATCCGCAAATATACTATTTTAAGTCTATATGACATTATTTAAATACTGTATGGTCTTTCGATGTTATGGCAACTTAACACACCACTGGAAACTGTTGAAACAGCGAACCAGGTGATGTAAGACCAGTGGTAACCAGTACAGCCTGACCCAGTAATCGGTACGTGTGCACTATAAAAAAACAGCAACGTCAAGTTCAAGGTCATTACACAGATATTTTGGATGAAGGTTTATGAGGAAACCTAATTTATTTAGAACGACGTGACCGGAATAGGTTATGTTATATAGTCATCTACGTTTTATGTGTGTTCCAGCTGTGTCAACAGTTTTACTTATTGGAGAATTATCGTTTATTTATGTCTATAAGGCTGTCTTATATATGAACGGTAATTTGAATAGAGGTTTTGTGGTGTATCTTGCATAATGTGTTAAATCACAGTTAATAGTTTGATACATTACAATAGTCATGTTTTCTTCTCTTGTCTAGAATAATTTTCTAGCTTCATACTGGATACGGTTTTTTTGGGATTTTTTTACGGTCCCCCTCTTTACCCTAAAACTAGAGTTAAATCAGAGGTTAAGTTGCAAAGATGTTAACGTTATTTTGTTTTGTCAAAATATATTTACTCGATACTACATCTGAACATCATACGTGAGGTATGATAAATGAAAGATAAATTGTTCCGAGGTATCCCTTTCCAATTTATGCATCTATAAATCTCTAAAATAATCATTCTATTGTAAACTTAGTCGGTAATATTATATTCATACTGTATCAATTAACCATTAGTACTGATTTTTTTCTCTAAGGATTAAGTCCATCAGAACATTTATCAAAGTGCAAACTGAGAGTTTTTTTTTATCAAATTACAGTCATCTTTTCAGCACACAATTAAGGCTAGGAGAAAAATGGAAAAAGATGCATTAAATCAATAGTTTCTACTCTAAATTATCATGCTATGAATAGGAACAGAGTAATCATATTTAAATTGAGGTAAAAAAAAATAACATTCTTTATCAGTAACGCAAAAGGACAAGTGGGAAATACCTGTACACAAATGTCGCTACGAAAAAGATAACCAACAGGAATTGAGGAGACACAAAGACAAAGGAAAGACAACCACAATAATTCAGAAGACATCAGGACAAAGGAAAAACATCAACAATGTCTGAGGAGGCACCAAGCCAAATACAGACAACAACAAGAATTGAGGAAACACCAGGACAACAGAAAGACAACAATCCGAAGTGAGGAGAAACCATGACAAAGACAAGACAACAACAAGAGTTGAGGAGACAACTACAATCAACGCCAATAATTCAGAAGACACAATGACAAAGGAAAGACATCAACAATGTCTAAGGAGCCAACAAACCAAATGAAAGACAACAAGGATTGAGCAGACACTAGAACAAAGGAACCATGATTGTGAATGCCTTTTCTTCTCTTTCAATAGTGTAAAGACAACAAAAAGAATTGAAGAGACACTGGGGCAAAGGAAAGAAAACAACAAGAGTTGAGGAGACAAATGACAAAATAGAGACAACTACAATCAACGCCAATAATTCAGAAGACACAATGACAAAGGGAAGACATCAACAATGCCTAAGGAGTCAACAAACCAAATAAAAGACAACAAGGATTGAGCAGACACCAGAACAAAGGAAAGACAACAACAAGAAATGCAGGAGACACCAGGACACAGGAAAGACAACAACAAGAGTTGAGGAGACAAATGACAAAAGAGAGACAACTACAATCAACGCCAATAATTCAGAGGACACAATGACAAAGGAAAGACATCAACAATGTCTAAGGAGCCAACAAGCCAAATGAAAGACAACAAGGATTGAGCAGACACTAGAACAAAGGAAAGACAACAACAAGAAATGCAGGAGACACCAGGACACAGGAAAGACAACAACAAGAGTTGAGGAGACAAATGACAAAAGAGAGACAACTACAATCAACGCCAATAATTCAGAGGACACAATGACAAAGGAAAGACATCAACAATGTCTAAGGAGCCAACAAGCCAAATGAAAGACAACAAGGATTGAGCAGACACCAGAGCAAAGGAAAGACAACAACAAGAAATGCAGGAGACACCGGGACAAAGTAAAGACAACAAAAAGAATTGAAGAGACACTGGGACAAAGGAAAGACAACAACAAGAGTTGAGGAGACAAATGACAAAATAGAGACAACTACAATCAACGCCAATAATTCAGAAGACACAATGACAAAGGAAAGACATCAACAATGTCTAAGGAGTCAACAAACCAAATGAAAGACAACAAGGATTGAGCAGACACCAGAACAAAGGAAAGACAACAACAAGAAATGCAGGAGACACCAGGACAAAGGAAAGACAACAAAAAGAATTGAAGAGACACTGGGGCAAAGGAAAGACAACAACAAGAATTGAAGAGACACTGGGACAAAGGAAAGACAACAAAAAGAATTGAGGAGAGACCAGGACAAGGAACGACAACAAAAAGAATTGAGGAGAGACACCGGGACAAAGGAAAGATAACAAAAAGAATTGAGGAGAGACACCGGGACAAAGGAGCGACAACAAAAAGAGTTGTACTGTCGAGCTACTACTTTAGGTTCGAGAAAAGAATTTCAATACCAAGTGTATAATCATATTAGACGACTAGTGTGACCTCCTCAGTTTCAGTCCTCTTCTGTATAGTACGAGTAAGGATCATTGTAAAAATCAAATTTGATTTGCTGAAACAATTATCATACCCGATATATATCTGTTTTCTATTCCTGTTTATAATTCATCTATGTCTTTCTTGGCATTCCCATCTACATTTGTAATCTGCATCCGAATCGCACTGACGATTTTTTGAGCCGTTATCGGACAAAGAAAACAGCCCATTGGTAACGGTGTCTACTGAATTTGCTTTCAATCCAGCATATCAGTATCTACAATGATAAGGTTTAGAAACAAGTCTTTTAACTCACCAAAACCCTTTTAGCACACATTTGTAATGGTTTTGTATCTGGTAGAGTCTTTATAAGCGGCTGTACAGTGGCACGCCTGAGGTAACTGGTTCATGAGTGTCCTCTCTTAAAATCAGGTTAAATTATTGTGGGAAATCATGGTATTATTTTTTTTATTTACAGCTGGGACATATTCCGTCTCTGCGTATTGCAGAGTTATCTTCTCTTGAGAGCAGGTATTGATTGTTACGTCATTGGTTTGTGAGAGTAACGTCATCAATCTTTGAGAAAACAACGTAATTTTCTCACACAAACTAATGACGTAACAATCAATGCCTGCTCTCAAGAGAAGATAACTCTGCAATATGCAAAGACGGAATAGTCTCGTCCAATTTATACATCTATAAATCTTTAAAATCATCATTCTATTGTAGACTTAATCGGTAATGTTATATTCGTACTGTATCAATGTACCGTTAGTACTGATTTTTTTCTCTAAGGATAAGTCCATCAGAGTCGCAAAAACGATGTCATATAGCAAAACAAGACATAACGATAACGCTTAACAGTGGAAGATAACAGACCAGAGACAAGTTGTCAATTATTTCGTGACAGTACGGATTAACGGACAGGAATAACGTCACATAGGAAAATCAAAATGATAAACCCCTTATCATTAAAGGATATAGACCAGAGACGATTGGTCTAAGGAAAATCCTTCTTTCACATGTATAGGGATGGTTAACAAGAAAGAAAAAAGACCTTAGAGCTATTTTATTATTATTATTATTCACAACTCTACATGGATAACCTGTCACTGTACATGTTTAAGAGGTATGTCATTTGATGCAGAAATACCGGTCTACATTTAAAGGGAGATAACCACTACATAATACTCGATTAAAGATTGCAAAATAGTACCAACATCACAGCAGAAAACCGAGATGTCCTACATACTAACTATGAATATGAATTATGGATGGATAATTATGGAGAATACATTTTACGTTCATATTTGAGGTTTTAAAAGAAAAATTATCCATCTTTCCAACGGTACTAAGCATTCCCGTAGATCAACTAGAAATGTTGTTTTTGATGCAAGAAAATTAGGTGGGGTCGACATTTCGACATCTACAGCTTTCCTACCTATATGATCGACCAAAACCCCTAAAACATGTAAAATTACTCTGAGCACCTTAGTTTAAGTCTAAATATAGCTGTAACAAATTATCAGGTAATTGTGATGTGATCTAGTTCTTGTTATCAGACCAGACCAGACCAGATCAGACCAGACCAGACCAAATCGGAGAAAACCAGACCGGATCAGAATAGACCAGACCAGACCAGAACCAATCGGTTCAAACCAGACCGGATCAGATCAGACCAGACCGGACCAGACCAGACCAGACCACAGACCAGACCAGACCAAACCGGATCATACCTGATCAGACCAGAACAGAACAGACCAAACAAGACATGGCCGTGGTTTGATATGGTCGCAAATCAAAGCTGACAGTGGCGTTTATGTTATGTAAATTCATAAGTGTTTCTTTGGACTGAAGTGATAATGTAAATGTTGATATCAGTTGATTGTTATCTGTAGTCAGAGCTTCTTTATGTGCCATTTACCCAACATATGTGAGAGCAGGACATCTGTCCATGCATTCTATTGTTTGTAGTGTAATGCATGCAATACAAAATATGGTAGAGCAAATTGATATTTTAAAAATATTCATATTTTTTTTAATCTGAAATCTGAAAATCAGAATGTGTAATATATTATCATTTTCCTATACGTCATAGCCTACATTAAAATGTACATCGCCACGTTACACAACCAAAGTTTGTACGGTATCCTTTTTCTAAAATATGCTGTGAAGAAAGTCTTTAAAACGAACAAAACTTGGACAGAGATATCAATGAAAGACGTGAGAACACAATGCAATAAAGTCACATAAAACTGAAACATAAAATAGAGCGCGGGCTGGTCCGGTCCGGTCCGGTCCGGTCTGGTCTGGTCTGGTCTAATCCGGTCTGGTTTGATCCGATTTGGTCTGGTCTGGTCCGGTCGCATTGGTCTGATCTCAAATTCTGGTCTGGTGTTGCCCGGTCTAATGGTTCAGAGACCTAAACAATTTTAATTTTTTTTTCGTTTCTTTTATAGCACTTGCTATGGTATCGATTAGTAAATTTCAATACATCAATCTCTTCCTCGATTCATTGGCTAATTTGTCGATGTCTTATAAATGAAGTTATTAATCAATGTAGTGAATCTAAAACGTATACACTGTTAAAACATGTATCATAATTTAAAACTATTCCTGTCACGTCTACAAATATGACTGCTCCGCTCTTCACGTCCCGACGGGAAGGTTGGGTTTAACTTTGTTCTTATTTAGAGTAGATATTTCAATGAAACCCTAACAAATGGTTGCATAACTTTCCACATATGGCATTGCTTAGCGTTCAGGGTAAAATGTGAATGTAACAGGGTTTATTGATGTGGTGATTTGTATCAATGATAAGTATTTTTGATACAGCTGTCACTCACTCCCCCGATAATTGATTCAGTTGAGGCTACATATAGTCATTTAAAAAAATCATTCATGCATTGATATTTACTTATCGATACAATATCAAGTGCTATGAAAGGAAATGCAATAACAAATGGAAGACAAGATCAATGAAGCGAGGTCAGACCGAAATTTGATACCAGATCAGTCCAGTCCAGACCAGACTATGTTTTATAGTATTCTAGTTTTGTCTAATACTAAACAAAAATAGACGGTAAATAACACATACCAGAAAGTTACGCCTGGCAGTTTCTCAAAGTTTCTTGCCGAGGGCCCGAATGTCCTAACGCAAGCTACGTGTGTTCTTCATATTTTCAACTTTTGTTAACAATAATTATGTTTTCATATTCAGAAATATAGAATTATGGTAATTATTTATCTCCAACGTCTTTTTTATTGTGTTCATACAAGTGTAAGTATATCAGGTAATTAAACTACCTCTAGACTCTGTACAATAAGGCGTCAATATGAATCACGAATACTAACTGCCAACTCTTTGACAGAGGCGGTGGTTTTAAGTAACAATAGTTATCTTTCATTTCCTCAGTTATAACATATGTCCACCTTCTCTCCCGTAAATTTGGAGTTAATCTGTGATTTTTCTTCTACACGCCCTTGTGGTCAGAATGTATGTATATGAGCTTTGTTAACTTATGAACTACTTAAATAAAACGACAAGAAAAACAAAAACTGTATTCAGACGCACGATGGAGTACGTGTCCGTATAGCTTAATGTGTAGCTGTTGATTTTAGTTGAATTCATTTAACCACATACACGTCATATTATCGATACTCACATTTCAGAGCATGTGATTCGGCTCTCAATATTCAACGAATAGATTTGAGAGAGATATGTATCATATTTCCCCCACTTGGACAATGTCTATATATTAAACAAAAAAAGCATAAAAATAAAGCACACATTTTTTACCATGAAAAACATTGTAAAATCCTGTTACTCTTCCATACCAAGTATCAGTTCAAGCTTTATGGTGCTATACTGCATCCTCGGAATTGCAGGGTTACGCTCACTTCCGTTCCCTGGAATATAATGTCATGGACGAAATCGAAGGCTACCTTGTGGATTATGCAAATAGACTAGTTTGATCCTTTGATATAAATCAAAATATTTGCACGGCACTTTAACGGTAAATTAGAGGGGCTTTTACGTCAGATGTTGCTCTTAACTTGTCACCTGAAACTAATCAAAAAGCTAGCCGCATGCCTTCGATTTAATCATGTCATATTCCAGGGATGCAGAGTTAGTAATTAAGCGAACCAGTGGCGGATCCAGAGGGGTTTTTTGGGCTTCAGGAACCCCC